>NC_045614.1:18587197-18924697 GCF_009829155.1 Mustela erminea | reverse complement strand
AGTTTTTATATGATGTCCCTGTCTGCATCTCCCTTCTCCCATGCCAGGAGTCCTGGTTTTTAGATCCTAAACTTGGCTTTCAGTTTTGTTAAGAAGTAGTTCAAGCTAGGGAGGCTCATTAAATGGCAGAGTGAAGTAAACCCAAGGAAACAGCACATGCCAAGTACGTGTGGGACCATTTCTACCACTGGCCTTCCCCAAGGAGGGATCTCTGTGCCACTCACCTGCTTCAGATATGTTTGAGGGCAGGGAAGCTTACCTCATTACCAGTAGGCCTCAAAAAGGGAGTAGAGCTAGAGCTGCCCTGAAGAGACTGGAGTGCACTTAATGGAGCTTTGGCAGGAGCAGAGAAGAGCAATGTGTTGGGCAGAATATTTCTTTCCCCGCTTCTAGGAAGTGACATCCTTACTGCCTGCCTGGAGGATCCTGCAACTCCAGCAGGAGAGCGCTTTCATCACCGCCTTAGTGCCTGGCGCACAAACACTTGTACGTTAACTGTTGAACGAACACATGAAGGGGGCTTGGTGATCAACTCAAGTCGCCTTTTTCTTTGGTGTAGACCTGGATGCACAAGGCTTTTGATCAAACACTGGCCTTAGCCCCTGTCCAGCTCTCAGTTCGCTTACAGACCGGGTTCTTAAAGTAAAATCTGTGCTGTTGGGGAATCCTGTAATAGTTTGAATATCGTTCTCCAATATCATTTTCCCCTTTATCCAGAGAGGGGATACGAATGGGTTTGCTTTCTAGAGGTGGAAAATGTGAAAGGTTTAGCACGGGCCAACAGGCACCCGTACCAGTTCTTTGGGCCCTTAACGCCTGAAAATACGATGCAAGCTCTGTACCCTCTTTGTAGAGAAGTATGCACATATGCAGAGTTTGTTATATAGTTTTGGGTGTTTCAGTATTCTTTTGCCCCACTTTAACTGTGAATTAGAGGAAGAATTAACAGGTAAGCGCAATCATACAGGCCAGTAGTTCTTAGGAACTTGTTAGAAATGCACATTACCAGGACCCACCCCAGAAACATGGGCTGGAACTCAGCCATTTGTGTTTTATCCAGCTTCCAGATGGTTCTGCCATTCCCTAGGGAGATTTTTCTGGTTAAACTTGTACTCTTTTGTGGTCCTTGTGCCTCCCACCTCCCGTCCTACACCTCTGAGGGCCCACCTGCCATCCTCTTGTTGTAGCAGTGCTCTATTCCTCCTAGGCTATGTCCTGCCCAGCCACGTGACTGAGGAGATGCTGTGGGAGTGCAAGCAGCTCGGGGCTCACTCCCCTTCCACCCTGCTGACCACCCTCATGTTCTTTAACACCAAGTAAGTGTTCTAGAAGCTCCATGCTTAGCCACTGCTGGCATCTGCCCAGTGAAGAGGGTGGAAACTATCCAGGTAGATACAGGAATTCCTTTGACACATATTTGAGAACCTTTGGGCTACTGAAAGCCTTCAGTCCCACTTGGCTACATTGGTTTGGTGACCAGTGAGGCAGACAGCCTTGCGAGACCCCTGCCATCAGTCTTGATATGGTTCCTCCACTAGACAGTGTTTTTGGGTATGGGCCTGTCCAGATTCTGGGAGTGTGCACAGTGACTCCTCTGAGACACCGATGGCAGAGGGTAAGTCATAGTCTCCTCCTGGCACCCCTCCCTTTGCCTTGCTTTCACTTGTGGTACAGATACTTCCTGTTGAAGACAGTGGACCAGCACATGAAGCTGGCCTTCTCCAAGGTTTTGCGACAGACAAAGAAGAACCCCTCTAATCCTAAGGATAAAAGCACGAGTATTCGGTACCTGAAGGCTCTTGGGATACACCAGACTGGCCAGAAAGGTAGGGGCTGCAGAAACAGCTGCAACTTGTCCTGCCCTGCCCTTGTGCCTGGGGGGTTAGTGTTGAGTGTGAAGGTTGGGATTTGTTGGATAGGAATTCTCCATTCCCTTCTTCCCACCTAGAAACTTCAAATTCTTGTAGAAGCAGAGATGCCCCAGAAACGATTGCTGCTTTTTCCCTTCATACTTTCCCTCCATGCCGCACACCCTTTCTCCTCCCAGTAAGTCTAGTTGGGATATCTGGAAGCCTAAGGTTCCTAATCTGGTCCTGAGCTAAGGCAGTCTCATGCTGTGTTCCTGGTGGTGGGGGTGTGTTTTATAGTTACAGATGACATGTATGCAGAACAGACGGAAAATCCAGAGAATCCACTGAGATGTCCCATCAAGCTCTATGATTTCTACCTCTTTAAATGGTGAGGAAGCTTTATGGTGCTTGGGTGACTGTATGTTTGCATGTGTGCATTGTACCTGTGTACAAGGCATTCTTTAGTCCCAAACAGAGTAAAAACACACTTCCAAAAAGCTAAATAGAGAAGCAGCCTGACTGGTTTCCCCAAAGCAAGTGAAATGACTATTTTGTGACTTTATGTGGTTTCCTGTCTTGGAGAGGGGAATGAAGGTAGATGAAAGTATAGAAGGGTGGCCTCCATAATGTAGCATAGTATAGCCCTGCATCTTCCTGGCCTTGACCTTTGTCACTAGCAACATCAGTCTAGGGGGCATTTCTTTCCTTGGCTTTTTACTCTCTTACCCTTGCAGTTTGGAATGTCATCTGTACAGCAATGCCAAAATCATCTTTCTATGTTATAGGTCTTATGTTACTTAGATTAAACCTTTAGTGGTTTCCATTTATTGCATAGAGAAAGAGTAATCTTAATGTTGCCAACAAGGCCTTATGTATACTCCCCCTTGCTAATCTTATGTCCTTGTAGCTCGTGGCTCTCTAGCCATACTGGCTCCCCTCCACTCCAGAGCGTCTTGCTCTTCTACCTCCAGTCCTCAGCTTAGAAATTTTCCCTGTTGGGCAAGAGTCCCCTCCCCACCCCCATATTTGGCTAGTTGACTCCTCTCCACTCCTCTTTTCAAAACAGCTTTATCAGAAGCATTTCCAGATTCCCTACCTGTTCTTTTGGGCTCTTTGCTCTGTAGGACTTATCACTGATTGTCATTTTGTGTTTATTTATGTAACTGTTTAATTGTTCACTGTCTCATATCTGTAAGTTCCATAAGGTAGGGAGTCTTGGATCCTGCTCATTTCTTGAATATCAGCCCTTACTGCAGGCCTGGCACACAGTATCCCTTTGATAAATCTTTTTTTTTTTTTTTTTTTAAGATTTTATTTATTTGAGAGGGAGAGACACAGCAAGAGAGGGAACACAGGCAGAGGGAGTGGGAAAGTCAGAAGCAGTCTTCCCGCTGAGCAGGGAGCCCAATGCAGGGCTTGATCCCAGGACCGTGGGATCATGACCTGAGCTGAAGGCAGCCGCTTAATGGATGAGCCACCCAGGTGCCCCCCTTTGATAAATCTTGAGTGGATATGTTAGAAGACGGCATATGCTAAGTACAGCACAACTTTGAGGGAGTGGAGGTGAGCCCAAGTAAGCGTCCAGTATCACAGCCAAGGTCGAAGGCAGAGTCCCCTACGTCAAATTTGGGAATTCAGTGAACTGGGTAGAGGAAACAACATGAACAAAAACTTAGAGAGGACTTGTAGGCAGTGAAATTGGTTCCAAGTAGAATATGGTTAGACTCAAGTAGATGAACCCTGATATCCCGAGGCAGGTGGTTAGAGGAATGACAGCTGGCTGCATGTGAGGGAGGAATGGAAGGGAGGCAGCTGGTATTGGCAGTAGCCCCAAAGGAGGCCCTAGAGGTAATTGTGTGTTGACTGCATGGAATTCGGTAGCTATGCCGTCATACTTTTGAAAGCTGCTGTCTTCCCACATTTTGCATATAGCATCTGTCTGGAAGATTCCAGGGTGGGAAGGTTGAGAATGTTTTGGTTTTACCCAACTTTTAAACTGATATATTTTTCAGTCCCCAGAGTGTGAAAGGCCGGAATGACACGTTTTATCTGACGCCTGAGCCAGTGGTGGCCCCCAACAGCCCAATCTGGTACTCGGTCCAGCCTATCAGCAGAGAGCAAATGGGACAGATGCTGACTCGGATCCTGGTGATACGAGAAATTCAGGAGGCCATCGCAGTGGCCAACGCAAGCACCATGCACTGAGATCCCTAAGCCATGGTGCAAGGGAGATGATCCAGGAAAAAAAAAAATGGACAGACTTTCACACTAAAGAAGAGGCCTCCGTTTTTTTCTTTTTCTTTCTTTTTTTTTTTTTTTTTTTTTTAAATTGGTGTAGTTATGAAGCCTTTCAGACTGCTTCTGTTTAAAATGTAAAAGGAAACTTTGCCTCCTGTGTGTCACCGTAAATCTGCCGCAGCAGATTCCTCAGCCCGTGGGGGCTCTGGGTTTCCTGAAAGCCACATGTCCTAGAAAGTTGTTGGCTGGCTTTTTCTTTTTTGTCTGGGGCCTGGGGAAAGGGCTCGGACTGTTAGGAGAAATGTGGCCCCTTCCCTTACTCCAGAAAGATGGAATTAGTGACGGACCCTCCAGGGAATCTCCCCAGCTGGCTTCCACTCTGACTGGCGGACGTCGCTGACCACAGGGGAGCCATGGTCTTTTCTTTCTTCATGCTCAGACATAAACTTAGCATCTTAATGGAAGGAAAATGAGGGGAACTTCAATTATGATTTATTAAAGACAATTTCTATTACACCCTCCTTTCTGACAAGTGACATTTTAGATGTTAAAGTAAAAACTTTACCATGCCTTTTTTTTTTTTTTTTTTTTTTTTTTTTTTTTTTGGCCTGACATTGAGGCCTTAAACCTGAGGCTCCTGTGCCTGATGGAATTCTTGTAACATACACTCGTGTATCATATAAAGATACCACTCTGTTTCTCTTATGTATTCTTAATCCTAGTTGTTTATTAAGAATGACAAGCACGTCTTTTCAACATGCTAGTGAACATCGCCTCTTTATTTGGGAGGAGGCTAGCGGGCCAGTGGAAGCAAAGCCTTAACTGCTAGTTGAACGGGTCACTGTCTTCTGGGAGGGGGCGGCCTCGGGAACACCCAACTTTGTGGCTGCACACTTAGGGCGTGCTTTGCGCATGCGCTCCCTCAGCCCCGCCCGCGAGGTGCGCGGGCTCCGCCTGCTCGTGCTACGTCCTGACGTCAGTGACGCGTAGGGCGCAATGACGATAGCGGCGGGTTTATATTGGCGCGGCCCGGACGGCTGAGGCCTCTGCGGCGCGGTCTTCGGGCACACGCGGCTTTGCCCGGCACTGGCCATGGCCGACTACTTGATTAGCGGGGGCACGTCCTACGTGCCAGACGACGGGCTCACGGCACAGCAGCTGTTCAACTGCGGGGACGGCCTCACCTACAAGTGCGGGGCTAGCGGGCTCACCTGGGGAGAAGAGGGGCGGCGCGCTGGATTGGGAGGCCGGGCGGGGTTTTCCACTGAGCCCGCTTGGACCTGGGCTTGGGAGACAGGTTCCGGAGAATCCCCCACCCATCTCTGGGGCTCCGTTTGATAGATCTGAAGTGGGGCGGGATGGAGGAGGCATCTTGGCAGTGCTTGAGATTTCAAGCTAGAAGCTCCATTCTCTTCAGCACATGGAGTTGTCAGGGTGCCAGGGTCGCTGATGACAGCTAGGTGGCAGAAAAGGTCCCGTCTTCATCTCCACCTTGTGATTTGTCTGCCCTGCCTGTGACAAGGGCTGGGTCAGTGCCCTCTACGCCCAAATGCCCTATGACATGATTTGCGGGGATGGAATCTCGGGCCCCCTTAAGCCTGAGCCTTAATCCAAATTCGCTCCCCTCCCCCGTAGTGACTTTCTCATTCTCCCTGGGTACATCGACTTCACCGCAGACCAGGTGGTGAGTATGGCCAGAATTGGGGTCCTGAGCATCAAGGTTGGGTAAGATACTTCTCTTCCCTGTCTCTCTGCTACCACAGCAGATTGGGCTTGGGGGTGGATTCTATGGAATAGTCTGATTGACATGCAGGTCATACAGGGCACCTGTTTTATGGGGGACCTGACACCACCCTGAGGCTTTTATGAGGTGCTTTCCCACATTAGCTGGCCGTATTTCCTCAGGACCTGACTTCTGCTCTGACCAAAAAAATCACTCTGAAGACCCCACTGGTTTCCTCACCCATGGACACAGTGACAGAGGCCGGCATGGCCATAGCAATGGCGGTGAGCATCGTGGGCGTAAGGACAAAAGGAGGGACCTCACTCACACTCTTCCCCAAAGACACACATAGTCATGCTGCTCCTTGTCACTTTTTCGCTGTCTTCTGTTTATCATGCAGCTTACAGGTGGTATTGGCTTCATCCACCACAACTGTACACCTGAGTTCCAAGCCAATGAAGTTCGGAAAGTGAAGGTCAGAAGGGCAAGGATCGTGGTCAAGAACTCCTGGGAATTGCACTGAGGTGGAGTGGGGTGGAAGTGGGGGATTTGTTCTCCTAATTTAGGATCCCTTTTTCCCCACTTGGGGGTTCAATTCCTGAGAAGAGCACGAGACCCTGTGTCCTAAGACAAGAGGACCAGGTGGATAGAACCTAGAGCCCACCCATGTTTACTATCCCTGGGTTTGAATTGTGATTTGGTCCTGTGGTACTTGCCAGAGGGGGAGTTGGCACAGACCCCAGGCTTCAGACTGATAAAGATGGTTCAGCAATGTTCTTTCTCACCATCCCTTCCAGAAATATGAGCAGGGATTCATTACGGATCCTGTGGTCCTCAGCCCCAAGGATCGAGTGCGGGATGTGTTTGAAGCCAAAGCCCGGCATGGATTCTGTGGTATCCCAATCACTGACACGGGCCGGATGGGGAGCCGCTTGGTGGGCATCATTTCCTCGAGGGACATAGATTTTCTCAAGGAGGAAGAGCACGACCGGTTTTTGGAAGAGGTGGGTGCTATTGACAATGCAAACCCAATCTCTGGCAGCCAAGGCTTAAGGTGCGGTTTCTGTTGCCTGAATGGCATTTCTGGGGGTCTCTGCTGTCCAGGAAAGATCAATGAATGCCCAGCCTAGTCTCTGACCCCTTCGTGGGGTTCCTGCATCTCTTTCCCACCAAATGCTCTCATTGTGCACAAGTGTTTGCCAGCATGTATGCTGTGTTGCCACTCCCAAGGTGGGGGCAGTGCTCAAGGACCAACTTCAGCCTCCTCGGCAGAGCCCTCCACTATGTAACATTACAGCATGTTCTGTGTACCACGTCCTTCCTACTCAGTTTTCATCCATGCCACTATTACTGCTGCACTGGCTGTTGGGTTCATTTGAGGAGGGTGGTTTGGGTACAGGTGTGTGCTGGTGGTGGTCTGTAGAACCTCACCCCTGAGTCTGGGCGGGGTGTATTGGGAGGTCTGGTCTCTGGGCCCTTCTCACAGCTCCCCTCACTGCTAGATCATGACGAAGAGAGAAGACTTGGTGGTCGCCCCTGCAGGCATCACACTGAAGGAAGCAAATGAAATTCTGCAGCGCAGCAAGAAGGGTGAGTTCTAGAGACGGGAGGGTTCTGGAACCGAAGACCAGGGTTCTGATTTATGTACCTTCCCTACTCTCAGGAAAGTTACCCATTGTAAATGAAGACGATGAGCTGGTAGCCATCATTGCCCGGACAGACCTGAAGAAGAACCGGGATTACCCACTGGCCTCCAAAGACGCCAAGAAGCAGCTGCTGTGCGGAGCGGCCATTGGCACTCATGAAGATGACAAGTATCGGCTGGATTTGCTAGCTCAGGCTGGTGTGGACGTAGTGGTTTTGGTAAGCACTTTGCACAGGCAGGGTGGGGTGGTAGGGACAGCCTTCATACCAGTACATCTCACTGGGACTTTCTCCTGGTCCCAGGACTCTTCCCAAGGAAACTCCATCTTCCAGATCAACATGATCAAGTACATCAAGGAGAAATATCCCTCTCTCCAAGTTATTGGAGGCAATGGTGAGGCAAGACTGGGCACCAAAGTGTGTGGGGCAAGAGTTAGGGGAACTAGGCTCCCCCTCAGACCTTCACACAGCCTTTCCCTGTTCTTCACTATAGTGGTCACGGCTGCTCAGGCCAAGAACCTCATTGATGCTGGTGTAGATGCCCTGCGGGTGGGCATGGGCAGTGGCTCCATCTGCATCACCCAGGAAGGTAGGAAATGCTTTGGCGGGGCCCTCAGAGACCCTGATGTCAGCAGGGCCCTTAGCCCCATATGGCCTGGAGCCAAGCGCTCCCGTGGGAACTATACTGAATCCTCCAGTAGGGGCAGTCCCAGGGCCAAACAGGCCCCTTGGATGGGTGACATGCTGGAAGACGAGTTCGTCATTCCTCACCTGCCACTTCCCCCCTGCCTAGCCTGGCCTCCTTGCTCCTGCTCTGCACCCTCTCTAAACTCTGGTCTGTTTGTTTTATTTAGTGGCTCCCAAGATCCCTCCAGACATAAAGTCCCACAGCCCCAAATGCCCTTCTACTGTCAAGGGTTGCTATAGTAAGTCCAGCCCGGCCCACTGGCCCGGCCCAGCTGCCCACTGCCCGGCTGCTTGGTTGACTGTAGCTGTAGCTCCCGGGGTTTGTGGTGCTGATGGGTGGGCAGGGCAAACTGAATGACAGACCATGGTTTTGGGGGCTGCTGGAGAACACAGCTCCTTCCTTTTCCTGGGGTGCTTGTAGGGCAGGACCCCCTTCCCAGGTAGGCCCTAGTTGGCCCACATTTCCTACAGTAGGCACAGCTCAAGGACCAACAAGGCCACTCTTCCTTCCACATGACCACTCCCCTTATGTTGCCTGAGCTGCCAACCCCGCTGGGAGGAAGGGATGGGCCTCTGGATACTAACTGCACGGTGACCCCCAACCCCCACTTGATATCAGTTGGGTGGGGCTTCTCCCGGCTGCTGACTGCATGTGCCTGAGGCTGCCCTGGGCCATGCACACATGCACGTGCACACACAGGGTTGAGTGGAGGCTGTCACAGCTGTTTAAAACTGTTGAAGGCAGATGGGGCAGCAGCCATTCCAGACAGGAATCTCAGCTGGGCTGTAGTCCTGATGCAGGTGTAGCAGAACACTCCTGGGTGCAGAGTTATGGCCCAGGTCCCATTGCGTGTCCCCACTAACTCCACCCACCCATCTGTTCCTCCATTTCTCAACAGTGTTGGCCTGCGGGCGGCCCCAAGCAACAGCAGTGTACAAGGTGTCAGAATATGCACGGCGCTTCGGTGTTCCTGTTATTGCTGATGGAGGAATCCAAAATGTGGGCCATATTGCCAAAGCCTTGGCCCTTGGGGCCTCCACAGGTGAGGCCCGACACCCAGGGAGTCTGGTGGGATTCCTTCCCCATTGCCACTCAGGGTCTGTTCCCATCACACCCATTTGTCCATAGTCATGATGGGCTCCCTCCTGGCTGCTACCACTGAGGCCCCTGGCGAGTACTTCTTCTCTGATGGGATCCGGCTAAAGAAATACCGTGGTATGGGTTCTCTTGATGCCATGGACAAGCACCTCAGCAGCCAGAACCGATATTTCAGGTGGGACAGGAAGGTCAGTTACCCCGTACTGATAGCCTTCTACTGATACGCTCATCCATGCTTTGAACTTGCCTATGTTGCCTTACCTTTCCCTACAGTGAAGCTGATAAAATCAAAGTGGCCCAGGGGGTCTCTGGGGCTGTGCAGGACAAAGGGTCCATCCACAAATTTGTGCCGTACCTGATCGCTGGCATCCAGCACTCCTGCCAGGACATTGGTGCCAAGAGTTTGACTCAAGTCCGGTAAGCCTGGGGAGCCGGGACATGGGTGGAGGAGCTAGTTGAGGGCCAGGTACCTACATCAGACATTTGCCCTTCTTCAGAGCCATGATGTATTCTGGAGAACTCAAGTTTGAGAAGAGAACATCTTCAGCTCAGGTGGAAGGAGGTGTTCACAGCCTCCATTCGTAAGTGACCCTTCTGTACCCATCCACCCTTGGGGCAGAGGTTTCTGCCGTGCCTCCTTCCTCCTGACCCCACCTCAAAGCTGGTTGTTCTGCTTACAGGTATGAGAAGAGGCTTTTCTGAAAAGGGATACAGCATACCCCCTCAGTTTTTCAATAAAAGTTTGGGAAAAAAAAAAAAAAGTGGTGCTCAATCTTTGAGGTCAACAGGCAGGTGTGGTGGCCACTATCACAGATACATACAACAAACATGACACTCATTTGTAGAGAAAGCCTCAGACCCTGAGGTCAAGCTATTCCTCAGATCTGGAAGGAGGTACTAATTCTAAATTCATCAAGTCCCTCCTGTGGCAGCTCACAAGGGAGTCTGGCCGGGTCTAGCCAACCCTGGCTCACAAGGGTTCAGTCTCACATTGTGGCTGCTTAGGACAGGTCATGGAATAGTCCTTGGGGGCTTTGGACTGGCACCCACAGGGCCTCCTGCTTGGCCACAGGGACCAGGTTGAGACCCACATACATATTCTAACGTGAGTTAGAGGATCTTGTGGAGAAAGCACTGAGGTCCTCTCGGAGGTATATGTGAGCAAATACATTGATCTGCAGTTTGGAGCAGGTGCCTGGACTGCCTCCTGCCTCTGAGAAGCTAAGCAGTCTGCATAAAAAGAGGATCCCCTGGTTTCTTCACACACACAAACACACCCACACAGGAGCCCACTGAGCCAGCAGCAGCTCCTGACCAGCAACACACCTAATACAAAATGGTAAAAGTGGATTAAATTATTAATTTGCTGGCAAGAAAGAGGTGTTACAGTGCCAAAGAGGAAGGGCTAATGAAAGCGCTGGAAACTCCTGCGCTCTGCAAAAAGTGCCAGGGCCCTCCTGGACAGGTCAGGTCAATTCCTGGCAGTTCATTCTGCAGCTCGTTCTAAGGATGTGAGCGCCGTCCCTCTGGGTGGAGGGATAAGAGCAGCTCCTGTTACTCGGCCTTCATGACACAGGAAGTTGAAAGTGGCACAGGCATTGGGCTGCAAAGAGAAAGCCTGCATCAGCCTGGCGAGGGCGAGGCCTGGGTCCCGCTCCACGCTCCCGAGGGGCGGACCTTACCGTGTCCTGCACTTCCACAGCGATGCCCCGCTGCCTCAGGGCTTGCAGCACCTGGGGTTGCAGCCGTTCGGTCCGGTCTCCGGTGCCCACCACCACAATCTCTAGGGAAAGATGGCGTGGGCTAGCCTCCGGCAGCTCTGTGCGGAGGCTGGGGCGGGTGGCTTTTGGCTTTCCAGGGCTGGAAGCACCTCAGCCCTCCCCTTCTCCAGTACCTATTCGGGGCTCCAGCAACCAGAAGAGAGAGAAGCTTTCTTCAGTGATGTCCCGGTGACTTCCTACCTGTGTTGGGAGGAGACAAGTTAAACAAGCTCGCGCGGTTTTCCCCACAGAGCCCTTACCTGCGCCCCAAACGAGCAACGGAAAAGCCCAAGTCCGCGAGGGACAGAATCGGGGGGGCAGGCCCGGGACTCCGGCCCTCCGCTGCCTCACTGCTCACGTTCCACTGCACCACCGACTGCGGGAGCAGCGCGCAGGGCCCAAGCACGCGATTTCCGTTGACCATGAAGCCGCGGCTGCTGTAGCTGTCGATATACATGATCTGCGGGGACTCGCGCTGCAGCAGAGAGATGCGCGTCCGCTCATACAGCTCGTCGTCCGCCGGCGTGAGCCGGTGCCCTCGCCGTGGGGCCCTGCGGAGGAGTGTGCTCGGGCTCTAACCTGCCAGGAGGAGCCGGGCCGGGATCAATGGCCGTGGGGGCGGGGATCGGGGACGCTGGGCCCGGGCTCACCTCAGCAGCTCCGCAGGGGAACAGCGTAGCACGGCTCGCGCTCCGCACAGGCCGCGAAGCAGAAACGCGGCTACCATGGCTGACCGGCGTGCGGGGATGTCGGCGCCGGGTCAGGGGGTCGTGGCGGAACCTTCCGCAGCGCGCCCACAGCGCCCCCTAGGTGCCGGAGGGCACCGCGCAGGCCGGCTGCCCCAGCGCGGGATTTTGATGGACCGGCCGGTGCCAATTGTCCCAGGAGGGCCCGTCCCCTAGCGGGGCTCCGGTGTCTGCACCTGCCGCCCGCCCCGCCCCGGGCCCCCGCAGACCGTCCTGGGGGAGCCAGACACCTGGTGGCGTGGCCGGCCTCAGAGAGCGGCCTGGGCCCCCGCCGCAGCCTAGTCCCCGGCTCTCAGCCATTACGCAGGGCTCCCGGGGCCTGGGGCGGGGCGGCGGCGCACCTGGTCGAGTCCCGCACACCTGGCCAGGGCGTGGAGCCAGCCTCCAAACCCCTAATCCCAGGCTTTAGGGCGTCGGGTTCCCAGGGCGGGGCAGCAGGCTCAGGTTTCCCTTGCTTTTCCGCGAATCACGCCCCTCCCCAACCGTCGCCCGCGCGACCGTTGGCGTCGTCGCCGCGCGTCTCCCGGGGCGTGGCTGCGCGTGGATTGGCTTGTCGGGAGGGCGAGGGGGCGTGGCTGAGTGGTTTCTCCTTAAAATGGCTCCGAGTCTGCGGCCCGAGCAAGCGGAAGGGGACGCCGCTGTCGGATGATTGTGGCTCTTCGGGTGGGATCGACCCGGCCGAACGGTACCAGCTATTGAACTAGACAGCGGCTGGAGCATCGCCCTGTCGTCGCTCACCATGCTCGCGGCCCGAGAATTCCCCGACCCCCCCCCCCCCGTCTTGAGCCGAATCAGAGGGCCTACGGGCGCGACAGTCGCTGGTGCCCGCGCGGCTTTCGGGGATCTCCGCGCCCCCACCGTGTCGTGGCCTAAAGGGAACGTTGACGCGTCTGCTGCCCACTGGGCCGGGAGGGAGGTTCGGCACGGCGGAGGACGTTCGCAATGGATTCCCGGGGGTCCCGTCGCCGCCATTGGGCACCCCCCACCCACCCAGCCAGCGCTCCGGGCGCTGGCAGAGTCACGGGACGAAGGGCCCTGGGTACGGGGGTGTCCCCGAGGCGGGTGCGCGGGTTTACTTCCTCTCCGGCCCCACGGGGGAGCTTCTCTTTTGGCCGATCCCGAAGCCCTCCCCGCTATCGTCACCGCACGGGTGGCCTGGCTTCCTGAGACCAACAGGAATAATCCCACCCTGCGGATTTAATCCGGATCGGGACCGGTCCCAGGGGAGGCCCCTACCAATCTTCCTATTGTTTAGGGGCCCAGGTGAGCGCCTCGTTCCCACTACACTCGGCTTTACCGCCCACTCCTAGGTCAGTCTTCTGGTACTGGGAATGGGGGGCGGGGTGGTTCCTGATCTGGCCCCAGGGTAAGGGACCACCATCCTCCCGAGGTTATCTCCCGCCCCCCCGCCCACGGCTGGACAGCGGGCAACGGAATCCCAAAAGCAGCTGTTGTCTCCAGAGCATTCCAGCTGCGCTTGGATTTCGTTCCCTGCTCTCCTGCCAGAGCAGCGTCCTGGCCTCGATGGGGTGGGCCAGCCCCTGACCCCCAGACATACTTTATTTGGGTCGCTCTGGTCTTCGCCCCTGTCTCAGATGCGCTCTCAGGTTGGAAGTGGTGGGCATAGACATCGGAGAGCGAGGTTTGTAGTCATCTCTGGAACCTGGAGTAACATTGACAAGGGAGGTTGGTCTCAGGGCCTTTGGACAGGGCTGCAATGGCGGTGAGTCCCACAGAGGAGGGCCACCCCAGCCCGCAGCTCGCTATAGATAGCCTTTCACTTCCTGGGGAAAACCCACACCAACCGTCTTCGTGTACTTAGAGTAGCTGAAGTCCCCAGCTTGGCCTCCAGCCCCCAGCCCTGTTAGCAGCTGTCCCTGGGTCATGCGACTGTGGAATGGAAAGCGCTTTGGAATGACACGATCACTCCCGTTGAGTGGGCACCCAAGAAGCCATCGGGAATGTCGTGTCCGCCCAGTGCTCTTTCGGCGATCCCAGCAGGGCCCTTGCAGGCCTGCCCCAGAAAGGGTCTTGCCAGAATTCCTGCCCTTAGGATCCCTCTCCTTTCTGAACTCTGGGCACTCTCACTACTCCAGAGCAGTAATTATGGGTTTCCTGCACTCTGCTCTGTGCTGTGTCAGGTTTGATCTCCATTAAAGAAAATAGAGGAAAAGGGGATTTAAGTTACATTGAAGTGAAAACGAGCCCTCATGGGACAGAGGAAAGAGCTTTCTCTCTGTAGTGCAGTGGGATACTCCCAACTGAGAGCAGTCTTTTAGCTGGGTCTTATGGTCACGTTGTTTATTTTGCCTACAATGGCTCGTTACCTAAACCGGGCCAGAGTATCCCTGATAATGTACACAAGGTTAAAAGAAAAGCATTAAAAACTGGTAATTCTGCAAAGTATCGTGATGGTTCTAATTCCACAAAAATCAAGAGAAGAAATTCTACCAGAGTACGCATTTATCGGGAGTAAAGACGACCCAAATCACAAAGGAGGAAATGGTTGTAAATAACCTGAAGGCGCAGAACACAGATTCCTTCAAAACGAGATTTTTTTTTTTTTTAAGGAGGTCGTGAAAATGGCTTTAATGCTAGGTTCCCTATTCCGATGACAATTCACTTGGAACTTTTGACGTCTGATCAAGTGTCAAATGTGGGGAATGAAACGTTATCACAAATAGGTAAGATTTCGATGAGCTAAAGAGTCGGGTCTGGGTCCCACCCGGTAGCGAGGATCCTTTCCCTGGCTGCTAATGCCGGTGACGACGACGGAACTCTAGGCCTAAGGCGGACCTCGTGGGGCCGGGGCCCGGCAGGCGGGCCACGCAGAGGGACTGCTGGGGCCGAAGGTCGAAAGCGGCCTCCACGGTTCCCTGCAGCGCACCTGTCCGCTCAGGTATCTCCTCCACAAGATATGCGCCCCAGCCAGTCTGCCCTCCCGGAAGCTCGGCCTCCAGACGCTTGGCTTCCGGTTCCGCCGGCTCCTTCCGGTCGCCATGGCGACAGGGCGCCTGGGGGTCGGAGAAACGCTAGGGGCCCTCAACACGGCCCTGGGACCTGGCGAGCCCGTGTGGTTTAAGGAGACGCGTGCCCGCCACCTGCGCGCCCGAGACTTCCTGGCGCCGCGGCCCGCGCTGCAAGCGCGCTTCGGGGATGGACAGGTGGGCGCCAGCGGGGCGGGGATGTGCGGCCAGTGGCAGCGTCGCAGCCCGCCTCACCGCCCTTCCTCCCGCAGGTGCCCGAGCATGTGGTCCGTGCGGTCGCCGGCTTGCAAGGCCCCGGCGTGGCCCCGGTGCTGCGCTGCGAGCTGACGCCCGCGGGTCTGGCACTCCAGCTGCAGCGGCCCGCCGTCTTCGAGCGCGTGCTCGGCGCGGTGACCGCCTATGCCGCGCCCGCCGCGCCCGCCGCGCCCGGCCCGCGCGTCCTCCTGCACTGCCCGGCGCTGCGCGGCGCCCCTGGCGCGCTCCGCTTGAGCCAGCTGCGCGCCGTGCTCGTGGCCGATCATTTGGCGCGAGCTCTGCGCGCTCATGGGTGAGCGCGCCGCGAGGCCAGAACCCGCCGGGGTGGCGACCTGGGCCTAGAGCCGCTGCGGGAGGGAAGGGGGTGGAGCTGCGCCGGTCGCTCGGGCTGAGACGGCCGTCCTCGTTTCCCAGGGCGAGTGTGCGGCTGGTACCCGCCGTGCGGGACCCGCACATGCGGACCTTCCTGCAGCAACTGCGCGTGGACTGGCCCGCTGCCTCCGAGAAAGCCGCCACCGGAGCCCTGAGGAACCTCCCGCTGGCAGAGCTTAGCCCCGCCCCCGATGGAGGAGCCTTGCCCCCTGGCGTCCTGGGCACAGTGTGCCTGAAGGAGGTGATGCGAGAGCGGGGATGCGCAGCTGGCTATGACCCCAACGTGGACAAGTGTCTGGGTAGGAGCTGGAGCTTCTCAGGGTCATTGGGAAGATGGGGACCGTGTTCTCCTGGCCAGCCTCAACGACCCTGTGCTCTGTCTGCAGTGACCGAGGATCTGCTTTCCGTGCTGGCAGAGCTGCAGGCAGCTGTCCGCCACTGGCCTGGGGACGGCCCTCCGGGCCTGGTTAGTGACTGACGCCCACCCTGTAGGCCTCTGGCAAGCTGCGCCTTGTGCCCGCCCAGTGACCGTCCTCCTACCCTGTAGGCCACGGCCCCAGACGCTGATGCTGACGGCTGCATGGCCCTACACGTGGTGAGCTGTGAGGAGGAGTTCCAGCAACAGAAGTTGGACTTGCTCTGGTGGAAGCTGGATGAGCAGGCTCCTCACACACAGGTGGGTTGGGATGCTGGAGCACCCCCTCCCTCCACCAACCCAGGACCTTTGCAAATCCATCAAGGGGCACAGGGGCGCACGAGTCCATAGGGGACACTTGGCCTTGAGGGAGACGTTAGGTGAGTGGGGACTTCCAGCTCATGTAGTGTCCTGGGAAAAGGTGGGGTCTGGAGGCGCTTTCCAGAGAACACTGAACAGCTCGGGGAGGCTGGGCTGTGCGCTGAGGGGTGGGCTTGGGAGCGAGGCCCAGAGCTTGATGGCAAAAGGCTGGGGGAGTCCAGACACCAGGTTTAGGTTCTCTGAGAGATTTACTGCTGGCAGTGTCGCCACCTGGGCTAAGCGCCTGCTCTCTCCCTCACAGAAGCACCTGGTCTGTGGCCCAGTGAAAGCAGCTAGTGCCCTGATGGCCCCCGAGTACTATGAGTGAGTCAGGCTGGAAGGGAGGCTACCAAGTCAGGGTCGTTGAGGTGGGGGTGGAGGGAAGACCGTCTGTCCCTGGAGGTCCCCCCCGCCCCCCCGCAGACCCTTGGCTCACTCTGCTCCTCATGCAGGCTCCGGCACGCCCAGGTGTGCAAGGCGGCAGCCCTGAAGCATGGCAGGGAGCTCAGCCAAGGTGCGTGCAGGGGTTCTGGTTTGGTGGGGGGGGGGGGGTCCTCTGCTTGTCTGCCCAGACCGACTGACTCAACTCCCACAGACCCAACTTGGACAGAGGTCTTCAGCGTTCTGTCTGCAGCCACCATCAAGTTTGAGATGCTCAGCACAGCTCCACAGAGTCAGGTAAGCCCGGGGGCCCGACAGGATCAGGGCTTGTGGAACACACGGTGTCATGCCTGCAGCTGTGCCCCCGTTCCTCAGCTCCTCCTGGCCCTGGCCGACGGCAGCATTTCCACAAAGGGCACCAAGAGCGGCACCTTCGTCATGTATAACTGTGCCCGTCTTGCCACGCTATTTGAGGGGTACAAGCACAGCAGGGAACAAGGTCTGTACCCTACTTTTCCACCTGTGAGCAGTCTCGATTTCTCACTGCTACAGGATGAGGTGAGTGTCATCCTGGGTAGCTAGACACCTGTAGGAGGTTGGGAACCTCCCCTCCCAGCACCCTTCTCTACCCCCACCCCCCAGGGCGAGTGGCTGCTGCTCTTCAACGGCGTGCTCCCCTTCCCAGAGCTGCTGAGCCAGACCGCAGCCCTGGCGTGTGCAGCCCCGGGGCTCCACGCAACTGCGCACACTGAGATGGTGAGGCAGAGAAGCCTGGCACAGACACTGCACGCTTGATGCTTTATTCTGGGCTGGGCACGAGATCAAAGAGACCGGCCAGTGACTCAGTCTCTGTCTCTAGATGTGCAAGTTCCTGGTTCAGCTCAGCATGGATTTCAGCTCATACTATAACCGCGTACACATCCTAGGGGTAAGTACACAGCACAGGGGGCGGGGTGGGGGGAGCTTGCAGGGGTGCAAGGTCAGCAAAGGAGGAGACCAGCAGGCCCCTTCTCTCCTCCAGGAGCCTCGATCACACCTGTTTGGTCAAATGTTTGCCCGTCTCCAGCTTCTGCGGGCTGTGCGTGAAGTGCTCCATGCTGGCCTAGCCACGCTGGGTCTCCCTCCACTGAACCACATCTAAGGCCACAGAGATCCCGATATCTAGGAATGTTTACAAAAGTCATCACCTGGAAAAAAGATACCAAGATCTTATTAGAGATGTGGAGGCAAAATAAATTGCTTCTGTTTTATACAAAGTCTGGTCCTGTTTGTAGGCAGTGGGGCATGGTTTTGGTTGGCCTGAACGGCCCCTGACTCACCTCCAGCTCCTGCTCTGAAGCCAGGAACCCGCGGCCGCCGCCTCCCTTCACACCGGGCATGGGCACAGACGGTCACTCCTGTTCCACCCCATCTGCGAGCAGGTCCCATGCCCGGCACGCCGGCCACCGCGGGACACCTTAATCATACCAGTTGTAAACCTCAAGCCCTTGGCCTGCAAGAGCACAGCGGTGGCCAAACTCAGGGCTTACAGGCCAGCAGTCCATGTCTGCCACATCTGGGACATGGTACACGGTACTGTTCATGAAGGTGGGCTCCCCATGCCCCAGACGCCAGAAGGTCAGCCGCTGGTCGATGGAGGCGGAGACCATGAGGCTTGGGCTTAGGATCTTGAGGCCTGTCACGTGGGCAGCGTGTGCACAGGGGATGGAGTATTCCTCTAGCACATGCAGCTGGGGCACCAGCTCAGCACCCCCCACAGCCTCCTCCAGCTCCGGTGTCTCCACAGCCAGCACAAAGACATGGAGGGAGCCATCCTCACTGCCGCTGGCCACGAGATGGCCCTCACGTATGGGCAAGGTGTGCAGGCTGTTGACACCACAGCTGTGAGCCTGGAGGGTCAGGCAGGGGGTCCCCAGCCCTGAAGGAAGAAGATGGTTGTCAGGGCCCAGCCTGCCACACGGGCGAAGGGCAGTGGGAGGTGGGGAGGGACAGCCATGGCTGCACAATGGCTACTCACGGTGGGGAAGCCCAGGGTCTGCTGGAGGCTCCAGGGCGGTGGAGCCGTGGTCCAGCACGGCAGTGAGATCCCAAAAGGCCAAGTTGCCGTCAGTGGCGGCGCTGCATAGGAAGAGCCTCCTGGGAGCCAGGGACAGGCAGCTGGGTCAGCGAGGGGGGCGGAGAGCAACAGGGGACACCCCTCCCCTGTTCCGCCTGCATCCATGTAAGCCCGCCAGGCAGCCCCTCTCACCGTCGCTGATTGGGTGCCTCGTGCGTAAAGGAATGGACCTTGAGGACACACCGCTTGTGGTGGAAGGTTTCAGCCAAGAGCTGCAGCCGCCGCCCCGAGTCCTGCAAAAGGAAGAGCCTGGGGGGCGGAGGGTGGCCCAGCTCAGAGCCCATTCCTGACACCTTCCAACCCTCACCTCTTGACCCAAGGGCCTCTGCTCTCACCTCACTGCGCCATCACTGCAGGCTGCAGCCACCAGGGGGCCAAGGCCAGGACGGTCGAGTTCACACACAGCGAGGGACATGTACCTGCAGAGACAACACCGGCCTGCCATTAGGGGAGGCCTGAGAACAGCGGCAAGGGGCTTGCCCTTCGGGCCACCACTCTGTGCTCCCACCTCCCAATGCGCACATCACCTGGTCTCCGGGTCCACCTTGACCATCCGGTGCCGACTGCGCTGGCGGTCCCAGTACTCATCCAGCCGGTGGGACGAAAGGTGCATGACGTGGCAGGCGAGACGGCTTGGGGTGCCAGGGTCTGGGGTGACCATGAGGCTGAAGCAGTGCATCTCAGCCCGGCCCCCCGCAGACACCACATGAGCAGTCAGGCCTGGCCGAGGATCCTGAGGGCCCCCTGGGGTACCAACGCCCCACACAGCCAGGGCACGCACAGACGAGATATGATTACACACTGCTGTAAGTGCGTGGGCCGAGCCAGTGACGGTGGGGAGTGCCAGGACACAGACAGTAGTGTCCTCACTGCACGTGATCACAATGTCGGTCAGGCCCGGCCCCTCGCTGCCAAGCTCCAGGTAGTCGGGCTGCATGAAGCCGGGCACCTCAAACTCGGGCCCCAGAGTGATGGTGCCCACACGCTTCACACAAGTGATTTCACGGCCGTGCAGACTCTCCCGGAGAATCACGTGCGGCCGGGTGCAGCCACCCAGAGCCCGGTAGAGCATGATGTCCCCGTCCTTGAGATAGGCAAAGGCCATAGCCGCCTCGGTATCCGAGAAGGCCCAGGAGCGGTGCCCTCCACCACAGTTGACGATGTGCAGCTTTTCGTGTGACCGGGGACTCCACACCACAAACTCATTGGCGTGGAAACCCAGGATGACCATACTCCCGTCGGCCATAATGCGGAGCCCAGCCACCCAGTTCATGCCTCGACAGGACTTCTGCCTCAGGACAGGCTGCAGCTGGCCACCTCGCACAAAGAGCTGGTAGTAGGCGCCATCGCGCCCTGTGGTATACACGTAGCCACCATGGCAGGTGACTGATGTCACACCCTGCTTCCCATGCAGAGAAGGGAGGGTGGACACAGGGCCCCACTCGGTGGAGGCGGTCTCCTCCCCATCACTGCCACTACCTTCTCCAAGTGCTCCAGCGATAGCTCCCACCTTGCCGCCAACCCCAAGATCCTTGAGCAGAGCTGGTCTGGAGGGAAACAGCAATACAGAGCCCCGGCGGTCCCCACACACTAGGAAGTCACCAGGGGGTAAGAAGGCACTGCATGTGTGCCATCTCTGCTTGCTGGGAGGCAGCAGGTACCGGCAACGTTCCTTTACAAAGATGGCTTTGCCAGAGGGTGCAGCTGAGATTTCCAGGCAAGCCACCACACCACCAGGGCCCGATGCCAGCAACAGAAGTTCCTCGTAGCCACGAAGGGCCCAGCTCAGACTATGCACTTTCCCACGGAACAGGGTCAAGTCCACAGCTGCAGTTGGAGTGTTGATGGGGACCACCTTGACACGACCCTCCCCATTGGCCAAGGCACAAAGTCCAAAGCCCTCAGGACCAGGGGCTGCCTCCAGGAGGCAGTAGGACTGGAAGCGCTTGTCCTCCAGCAGCTGCTCCCAGCACTTGACCTCAAGGTCGTAGAGATACAGGGCTCCTGTATCAGTCACTGCCAGTACTCGCCAGGAGCCAGCCAGCGTCACAGCCTTGAGGGTACCTGGCCGGCTACGGGACTTGAAGCAGAGAGCTGAGACCCCTGAACCTGGGTACCCACGCCCTACCAGGTGCCACAGACGGATGCCTGAGTCATCACCTCCGGTGACCACCCAGGCTTGCCTCTCATGGGCAGCTACAGCCCGGATCCCACGACCCTGGTGGCCCCGAAAGGCCTGAAGGATCTCCCCTTCATGGCTCCATACCAAGCAGACACAGTCCTCTCCTGCACTGATAAGGTAATTCTCTAGAAGCTTGACCTGCCACACACGGGCACTGTGTCCAAAGCAGTGCCCAATATTCTGTACCCGACCCCCAGGCACCCGGAGGTCACCCACCTTCCAGATGCGGACACTTCGGTCTTCTGAAGCTGTGGCCAACAAGCCCTTGCTTTCCAGGTATGACATGCTGAAGATGACACCCACATGCCCACTGACTCGTCGGTCAGGGGCCACAGGCTTATTGTCTATTAAAGCAGCTGCTGGATACCAGACAAGGAGCTGATTGGAAACTGCACCTGCCACTATGGTCAGCTCCTTCCAGGTATCTCCAATCAGACAGGCTGAGGAGAGGGTGCACCTGTCTGTGCAGGGCACGTCCTGCAGCATGCACCCTACCACAGGGTCGTACAGCACTACCGAGTTATGGCCCAGGGCCAAGGCCACGTTGCCCTCAAGCCAACGTGCATCCCAGATCCAGTCAGACATGTTCCACAGGCCAGAACGCCAGAGCTCCCGGAAGCGGCCCTGTCCCCAGCTAACTTTCACAATTCGGAGTCCCTTGCTCCCAAACACAGCCACCATAGCCTCCAAGTCAAGGTCTCCATTTGGTTCTGGTCGCACCCGGAACCCATGGATAAGATAGTGGCCAAGCAGGTTCTGCACACGCTTCATCATCCGCAGGTGGCCACCAAAATCCAGGCTGTACACCAGGACATCCGGCCCCTCACCTAGACAAAAGCACAGAGTCACATCAGAACCTCACCCAGGGGCGCCTGGGTGGCTCAGTGGGTTGAGCCTCTGCCTTCGGCTCTGGTCATGATCTCAGAGTCCTGGGATTGAGTCCCATGTCAGGCTCTCTGCTCGGCAGGGAGCCTGCTTTCCCCTCTCTCTCTGCCTGCCTCTCTGCCTACTTGTGATCTCTCTCTGTCAAATAAATAAATAAAATCTTCAAAAAATTAAAAAAAAAAAAAACCAACAAAACCTCACCCAATGGGGCATCTGGGTGGCTCAGTCAGTGTGCGTCCGCCTTAGGCTTGGGTCCTGATCCCAGGGTGCTGGGACTGAGACCACAGGGCTCCCTGCTCAGTAAGAAGCTCATGTGTCCCTCTCTCTCTGCCCCTCCTCCCTCTGCCTTAGATTTTATTTATTCATTTGCAAGAGAAAGCACAGGCAGAGGGAGGAGGGGCAGAGAGAGAGGAGGAAGCAGACTCTCTGGCTGAGCAGAGAGCCCGATGCAGCCTCCGTCCCAGGACCCTGAGCTCATGACCTGAGCTGAAGGAAGAAGCTTAACCCACTGAGCCACGCAGGTGCCCCAATAAATAAAATCTTAAAAAAAAAACAAACCTCACTCTGCCAAACCATGAAGAGATGGGGGCAGGAAAAACTCAGGCACGTAGTATAGCCTGTGAATGCATTAGAACACACAATCCTGCTGGCTTGAACCCTGGAAAATCCTTGGTTTTGGCTTCAGCTGGACTTCAGTGTTGACTTTCCAACACCTACCAGGGGGTTCCAGACACTCAGCTAAACCTGGCTTCCTCAAACACTGCTTCTGCCTCATCCCACCTGACTTCTCATGCTTCCTGCAGGAACTCTCGAAGCCTCTGTCCCAAACCTGCAGCCACATCTACCTCTACACAGAGTCTTCCCGCTCTCCCTCCCCGAGAGAGAAAAGGCTGTTCCCCAAAGGTGATCCTCCCACCTTGGGGCCACAGCAGAACCCCTCTGGATTTCCAAGAGCTTCTTCCTTGCGGCTCAGATGTGAGCATGTTCAACAACGACAGGAAAAACCAGGAGGTGGCCCCCACTTTGGCAGCCACGACTCCCATGACCCTTAGCTACCTTCCGGCTGCCCTGTGGGTCCCTCTCACTCTACTAGCTTACCTTCAAGCTCTCTCAATGCTCCTCACTGCACTGATTGCTCCACTGACCACTACCACCCTCTATCCAGTCCCATCCCCAAACCAAGAAGCTCACCGCTTATTCCGCTCAACTTCCCACATCTCAAATTCTCAGTTGCCTAGTCCCATGTGCTCATTTTCTAAAGATTTTTCAAATCCTCCCCCACCACAGTGACTTTGGTCCAGGGTGTCTATCACGTGTTAAGCTAGATGACACTAACAGCCCCTCACGCCCTTCTTCGCTTGCAATCTCCATCTTTCAATAGATAGGCGGTGAGCATCAATCATAAACCAGACAAGGAACTATACACACTGGAGTAGTGAGTAAGAGGAGCACAGACCCCGGCTCCAGGCCATCAGGCAGACACTAAACAGTATCACCCAAGTAACTACATTGTTGTAACTTTGGTAAGTTCCAGGAAAGAACTATACAGATTGCTTTACTATAAAAGAAGGAAATCTACTCCACCGATTTTCCCTCCAGAAGACATCTGGCAATATCTGGAGACATTTCTAGTTGTCACAACTGGGAGTTATGCTAACTGGAATCTAGGAATAAAAGCCAGGGATGCTGCCAAATGTCCTGGAGATCAGCGGTAACCAGAGAAGAGCAGGCGTGAGGGAGATGGGTGATCCTTTCTTGGCCAATAGATAGCAAGCTGAACGGCCCTGAGGTGAGCAAGAACTCTAGGTTGTGTGCTTGGAATAGGAAACAAAGGGGTCACGGATGGCCTGAGAGAATGCGGCTGAGGCGATCGGGAGCCAAAGCTGCCATGGCCTCCAATGATGGCAGTAAGGTAGAGAAACAGATGCTACAAGTATGAAGTCAAAATCAACCAGACTAGCTTGGGGACTGAAGGAAATGCTTGGGCTGGAGCATCTGAGCGGCTGCTGTTCTCCCTGTTCAGCTGGAGCATCCAGCAGGACTTCAATCTGAAGGCACCTATGCACTTGGGCCTGAACTCACGAGCAGAGAAGGCTGGAAACTGAGAGAACAGATGCACATGGGTGGAATGTGAGAATTGAAGCAGTTTAAAAGTCACTTTGGAAATCACAGGAGCAGGGGAATTCACTTGATGAGCTTTCTAACCTGCATTTCCCATGTCATTTCCCCATTTAAAACCCTTCACAAGATCTCTCTCGAACATCATAAAGTCAGATCTAGGTATAAAATGGTATAGCCACAGCTCATTTCTCCAGCCTCCTCTCCCAGACCCTATCCCTGCTCAGCCTCACAGGAACTCTCCCCCTCCCCCACCAAAGTAATGAATTCGGTCTCAGGGCCTTTGGCATGCCTACCCTCTGCCAGGAACTCACCCCTTCTCTTCTCCTAGCTCATTCTTGTGATTCTTTGGGTTTCTGCCTACTTATCCCCTCCCTCAGCCTTAGGAGTTCAACCCGTGTCCGACCACGGGTTCCTACACCTTGGGCTTCCAGAGCCCCCATAGCGAGGCCACCCCTCCACACACACAAAACCACCCTCTTAGGATAGGAAGCAGCTCTCTCAAGGCTTGAAGACAATGCCCTGTCTCAGGGTCCTTAAAAAAACAGCAGCACCACCATCAGTCACCAGGCTTTGTAACTTTGGTAAGTTCCAGGAAAGAACTATACAGATTGCTTTACTATAAAAGAAGGAAATCTACTCCACCGATTTGGGCCTGGATGCTCTCCAGGGCTCTGTTGCTTCAGGTCCCAGGCTTTCGTGTTTTTTTGTTTGTTTGTTTTTTGAAGATTTCATTTATTTATTTATCTGACACAGAGAGATCACAAGTAGGCAGAGCATCAAGCAGAGAGAGGGGAAGCAGGCTCCCCGCTGAGCAGAAAGCCCCATGCGGTAGCTCGATCCCTGAGATCGTGACCTGAGCCGAAGGCAGAGGCTTACCCCACTGAGCCACCCATGCACCCCAGGTCCCAGGCTTTTGATGGCCTATGCTTCTCGACCTGACTTCCCCCTAAAGGCCATCAACATTCGATCTCCTGAATGCAACCATCTGAGAACCCGCCTCAGCGTCTGCCTCCCCAAGCACTGGCCCACTCAGAAAGGTCTCATCCCTGGTTTCCCGCTACCCCATCCTCGTAGTCCCCACCTTCCAAGGAGGAGCCTCACCCGCCCCTGGGAGCCCAAAGCCCCGCCCTCCCCCGAGAGCCCACACCACAGACCGTCCCCCAGACCCGCCCACCTTGAGGGGGACTCACCCTCACCCTCCCCTCCTGGCCCCCGGCAGGGGCCACACACCGCCCTCCCTCCCTGCCCCGCCTCCCAAGCCTCTGCGTTTTCCCGCATTTTCCCGCGGCCCCAGCGCCTTTTCCACGTCAGCTGCATGTTGCGAAGGAACTCGATAGCCACATCGTTGTTTTTTTTTTGGTCTCCTGGGCTCCTCCGGCCGGGCCTCCAGCCCGCCATCTCCTGGGCTCCCGCCCACCTCGGTCAGGCTTCATCCCGCCACCCGTCCTCCTCCTTGCGGGCATCCCTTTGTTCTGATGGTCCCGCCCCCTGAGAGCGCCCGGTTTCTTCTCCGCTAGCGCGCACCAAACCTCACCCGCCAGCAGCCGATCCCCCACGCACTCCAGACCCGTGACCGGGAGGAGCATGAGCTCCGAGGTTGCCCGCGGCCAGACGTAGTCCTCGTGAGCGTCCATGTCGATCCTCGAGCCGCTGCGGCAGCCTTTGGCCAAGAAGGGAGCTAGCGCTCTCGCGAGACGAGCCTTCCTCGCGCGCAGCAGAGCCGCTCTGCACCGGCCTTAGCAACAGGTAGCGGAGTCCAGGGTCGCCCACGGCCGGTGTCCAATCACGACCCTTCGCCCCACGAAATCCAGCTCGTCATTGGCGAGACCGTCCTCGCCCCTCCCCCTGACGTGACGCTCGCCAAGCGCAGCCGCGGGCTCCCACTGGCCCAATCTACCTCCCCCACCCCCATGCCGATCCGACCTGTGGCTTCTCGGCCCCGCGGCTCGAAGCCGTGTAGTTTTATTTGGGGTGGGGGCAGCATGGGTCTGTACACAATAAATAACACGAATATAGGAACTGTGCCCTAATCGCGGTTGGAGGCGGGGATAGGGCAAGACACTGGACAGGTCTTTGACCTGCATCTGGACAGGGAGACCACAGGTCCCCTGACCTGGGGCGGCGGGTGGCCTGGGGCTGCGGGCTTCGGCGACACTCCCCTCAGAGCTCCACGCGCGCGTCACGGTACGCCCGGTCCAGAGCCCACTCTGGCTGGGAGTCGGTGCCGCCTTCTTGGGCCAGGCGCGCCATCTCCTGCTGAAATAGTGCCTGCCGTGCCCTGCTGGGGTCCACGTTGATCCAGTTGTTGGCGATCCACTTAGTGCCACTTGTGACCAGGCAGCCCCCGTGCAGTGAGTAGTCATCCACGTCGCCCACCCAACCTAGAAGAGGAGGATGGTGTGACCGAGAGAGGTAACCAGAGGGGGCTCTAGGCGGCGCTGACCTGAGCATGATCTCACACAGGCGAAGGGCACGGCCAGGGTGGCCCATCGGTGGGCCCACCCCACATCAGTAGCAAAATCTGGCCCCACGGCCTCCTTTGGGGCTCAGCATCTCTCTCCAACTAATGCACTACCACCACCACTGGTCTTCTGAAACCAGCTTTCTTGCTGCCAGACTGTCCACAGCCCAGGCTGGTGATAGATGTGTCCCCAGCCCCAGTGAGCTGGAAGGCTGGAGCCTCAGGGAATCAGTCACAGGGGTCACGATAACCCAGGAGGCTACACAGGTGCTGGCCACTGGAGTCACTGAGGAGGACCTTTGGGATGCACCAGGGGCAGAAATACATGCATAAGAGTGCCGAAAGCATCCCACCGGGGTGGCCTTCTGGGCTAGATAAAGGGAAGCTTCCCTCAAGGCACTCTTGGCCTGGTCACAGGCCCTCACCTTGTCCATCAGGCAGGTAATTGTACCAGAAGACTGCTGTACCCTGCCGGGGCTTGACACGCAGATTCCCCTTGTCACAGTGCCTCCGAGTGTCACGGAGATCTACATCATCCTGAATCAGACTCTGTGGGCAGCAGGATGGTGGGGTTTTCAAACTGCCCCCACTGTGTGGCCAAGCAGCCAAAAGCAGCCAAAGGGAAACCAGTCAGAATTGCCCAGGGGATCCCTTGGGCCCGTCATCCCAGCTCTGGAGGGGTATATACTAGGATTGCCCAAGGCCCTGCCATCCCACCAGAGTTAACAGCCTGGTTGGCCCTTACCATTTCATCGTAGGTTCTGTTGTCTGCCACAGGGAAGACAGTCTCGCCCCCACCGGTGACGTTGTTCAAATAAAACAGCACTGTCATGTAGCTGTAAGGCAGGGGGCCCACTGAGCAGCTGTGGACACTCCCATAGGCTTACCTGTGGGGAGGATAAGCTGCCCAGATTCCCAAGGGCCAGATGGGGGCAGGCTGAGATCAGTGACAACACTGCAGATCAGTGCCAAGATGTCCCTAGCCTGTCCTTCCTCCCACAAACCCAGTCTCTTTCTGTGTGTCACAGTGTTTTGTGCGACCAAGATCACAGGTGTGCTTAGCTAAATTATTGGGAAAGGTAGGCTAGCAGGAGCAGCACAGCCCTGCAGAGGGCTGGCCGGGAGTAGAAGGCGCTAACCCAGAGCAGTCACATGAAGAGAAGATGCCTGCCTCCCTGCCCAAGCAGGGGAGGGGGACACAGCTTCAAAGGGAGAAGCTGAGGCCTCCAGCTGTGGGGGAGAATCAAGGTCCAGGGGAGGGGACGCCTAAAAAACTGGAGACCCAGTCTTGCCCCTTGCCTCAGCACTCTGGGGACAAGTCTCAGTGTCTGTGGGCACCTTAGTTTGGCCACTAAGACAAGATGGCCACCCTTCCTGCCACTTGGTGAAGAAACTAGGGGGAGAGATGGGGTATCCTCAACCAGGATGGCCCAATGCCCTCCTGGACGCACACAGGGGACATCCCGTTAGGACAGGGCTGTATTTATGTCATGGGAATGCCTGGCCTAGTAGTGGAAGGTCACCCCAGATGGGAAGTACTTGCCGGCAGGAGGTCTCGAAGGGTACAGACTCATTGGCTATGAGCTTGGTATGGGAGCAGATGGTCTCCGGGTACACAGGCCCGCTGTCCACATGGGCATGGTAGTGGCCTCCCTCGCCATACCGCACGACCTGCAGTGGCTCGCTGAGCTCCACGATTTCAGGTGACAGGCGGGTGAGGCGTAGCACCCTGGTGGGCAGCAGGCATTCAGCTGGGCAGTCCCATGCAAGGTGGCACCCTGAAGAAGCCAGACCCCGGACCTGCCACAAGCTGTGCCCCTGCCCACCTCCCCTGGTAACCCCGAGTCCCCCGCCCACCCCCGCCACACCCCGCCGATGGGCCCTGTAGGAGCAGGAAGGGGTTACTCAGGAGCCCTTCTCCTGGGATGCCAGAGACCACGCTGGGTGGGGAAGATGAGATTTCCACTAAATTGGGAGCGGGGATCACTCCCTGCAGGAAGGAGGTTGCTTATCTAAAACCCCTGGCTGCTCAGCGGCAGGGGGTCCTGTGGACAGAGATAAGAAGTCATTTCTCTAACTAGCAAAAAACGAACATTCCAGTCTATTCCTAATCCCAAATGTGTGTTGCTGGCCCACAACAACGGTTAATTTGCCTTTGTTAATTGCCTGTCTTTTAAAGGGTTCTAATCCTGGTCTAACAAGTAGAACTTAATCCTGAGTTAGCTAACCAAGCCTGTCCTCTCGGCCCCAGCCAGGAACTTCTGTGAGGGCCCCACAGGCCTGCTCCCTCCCATGTGCTCACCTCTGGCGGATCGCGCGCATGACGTGGTGGGCACCTTCACCCTGGTAAAGCCACGTGTGGTGGCTGTTCCGCACCAGCTCGCTGGATGCTGCCTTGTGGCCCTTCATGTACTTGTGGAAGTCCCGAAGGTCCATGTTGGAGAACTCCTGCAGGCTCAGCACTCCTGCGCAGGGCACCCATCGTCAGTGCCCCCCAAGCCCATGTGAGGAGCCCACAGTAGCAGGCTGCACCAGCCTCGATCCCCCTGGGGGCGGGGCCCTCGGCCACTGGGGGCTCACGCGCACCTGTCCCCCACCCTGGACTCTTGGGTCAGATGAACCTGGCTTCTGTCACATCAGGTCCTCCAGAAAGACCCAGGGAAGTTCACTTCCTCAGTTTAAACCCAGATTTGGCCCCGCAAAGGAAGAAGCTCAACCCCTACAAGATTGGCCAGAGCTGGGTGGCCAAAGGAAGCTTGAACCATATGGCCAGGACCCCCCCAAGAACTGCCCCTGGCCCCCCAGCCTGGCTCTAAAGCATGTACTGGCTACCCTCTGGTCCCATAGAGGGTGAAGAAAGTAGTCAGTGCTGGGTTCTGTCCAGAGCCTTCCATGCTATCGGGTTTCATTCAGGGCTAGTGCCCTGGAGCTCCCTTATGACCTCAGGTCCCATCCTGAGTGGAATATATCTATCTACCTCGCCAGTCCTGCCTGCTGGGCTAGCAGTCTCCCTCAACAAAGAAAGCCGGGCCATTCTCCTAGACAAGAATGCTCCCTCCTGTTTCTGCCCAACCCACAAAGCAGGAGCTCCACTGGAAGCTGGTGTTCTGGAAGAGTAGCTCGTGTCCATCTATTGACTTAAGGGTGAAACCTTTCTTTCTTTCTTTTTCTATCTTTTCTTTTCCTTTTTAAGTAGGCTTCATGCCCAGCGTGGAGCCCAGCATGGGGCTTGAGCTCATGACCCTGAGATCAAGACCTGAGCTGAGTACCTTCCCCATCTCACCCAGAACTTGGGCATGTGAGTGATGACTACACCTTAGTAACATCTAGGAGTTATTACCCAAGGGGGGTGGGGTCCTTGCACGACAGCTCCCCTACCCCAACCACCCCCAGCAGTTAGAATGACTCTAGGTGAGCAAGAGGAAGGCAAGCAAGATCTTAGTTAGACCAGAGACTGTGTCTTCTGGGGAAGACCCTGTGCCTGGCTGGAGAGAAGTAGATGGAGCAGGGAGAATGGCCAAGTTCAAGCTGGCCTCACCAGATCTATGCTCCTGCTGAACCTACACTGGCCTCTGCCAGCCAGCAACTCCCCTCCTGGACCCCACACTCTGCCTGTTAAGGTCAAAAGGGCCTCCAAGCACTGTCCCCTAGACTGTCACCAAGGCATATGGGAGGACCCAGCCTACTGCCCAGGAGTGAGGGCAAGGTAGCATCCTCGCCTCCCCATCAATGGCTCCTCTAGAAGCTGGGTGTACGGCGGGCAGGAGGCTCACAGGGACAGACTGTGGCGAGGTATGAGCTCACCATCACCATCAGGGTCAGCCTTGATCGCAGAGTACATCTCCTGAATGTTCTCTGGAGTCATCCACCGTCCATTTCCCAGACGAGTCTGGGCCAGGACCTAAAGCACAAGATGGTCCCTCAGTGGAGTGGCCGCAACGATGGAGAGCCACCAGAGCATAGACAGTCGCCCAGTTCTTGCTGTAAGGGCTAAGGGTGCTGGTGATGGGGTAATGGTTGAGGACACAGGGCAGAGCCTGAGGTCCCTGAGCTGAAGGGAGGGTAGGCAGAGAGGCCCACAGGCATCTCGGGAGGTGGCCAGGAAGATAGTAAGAGATCTGTGGGCCATCGGCATTCCTGGCCCTGTTGGGACTGTGGCCTTCATGGCCAGCACTGTCAGCTGGTTGGAGGCAGAGTGAAGCACAGGACTGTGACCCACTCAGATACTCCAGGTCAGAAAGGGGAGGCCAAGGCCTGGGTGCAAACAGGGAACAGGCACCAAGGGGAGGCCTGGCCAGGGCATGATCACCAGGCTTGTCCAGAAGACCAGGCTCAGTGGGGCGAGAGACCCTCTGTATAGGCGAGGGACCCTCCACCTTGCCAAGACCTCTGACAGAAGCCTGGTGTGAGAGGCATATAAAAGAGACGCAGACTCCTGGCTACCCTCAGACCTGCCACCCCCTCCACCATGAGTTCTGTGGGTCCCCAGCCACGTCAGCAAGGAATCCAGACCACAGATGGCAATATCACCCAGGAACTGTGGTAATAAATGTCATCACCCACAGGGGGATCCTCCTGCCACCTTCTGGGGTTCCCGAGGCAGCAAGGAGCTCTCCAGGGAAGGAGAAGGGGGTGGGGCTGGAACTGGGCAGGCCACCGGAAAGACAATTCTAGGCACTCCCACCCTGGGCCTACTCCAGGCCGCAGGATCCCAACCTCACGGAGCTGCAGGCGACCATCGTGGTTCTGGTCCAGCAGCCGGAAGAGGTCCAGCTGGCTGACCTGCATCGTGCCCATTGCCTCCTCGTATTCTTCAGTGGGCAGAATCTGGCTGCGCTGTAGCCCCTTCATCTGGGCCAGGTGGATGATGAGCCGACACTCCTCATCACTCAGGAAGCCAGGGATCTCTGCCAGAAGAGGAGGTGGGGGAGGCCACGGACTGAGCCAGGCCACTGGTGCAACCGGTGCCTTCCTCTTTGCAGTTCCTGCGGGACTCCTGTGCCCCGGCACTCCCCGGGTCAGGACTTCACACGCGGCTTTACCTCTGCTCTGCACTCTGACCCCAGAACTGAGTTGTCCTGCAAAGGTTGGCTAGCACTCGGAATGTGGGGCTTTTCTCTTTGATGCTGACAGCAACCATTTCCTGGGGAGCCCTGGGAAGTTTGCTAGAGCTAAGCTGAGCAGGGGCTCCCCCCACCTCGGAGTGGGACTGAAGGCAAGAGGGCTGACCGCCACTTCTGATTGGGTACCTACTTTGAAATGGGGTGATGGTGACTGGATTTTGCTTTCATTTTTGCTTTTCAGCATGGATCAAATAAAAACCAAGTGTAAAACATTCATTGCTGTAGGTCAGTCCTTGCCGTCCACTCTCCTGCACAAGTGGGCGCTGACCATCTGTCCAGGGCTGAGTTGCCCCGTGCTGGCATGTCCGTCAGTGGGTGTCTCTTAGGGTTTTGGCTCTGAGAAGATGCCCCAGGTGTCCTTTGCTTTGGGAATAAGCATACACTGAACATCATGCCTTTAAGTCCAAGTACAGGCTAGGCGGGCTTGGGGCTCAGCTCCGGGGGCTGGATGCCCCCACGCCAGCTCTACAAGCAGTTTGGTCACGCTGGAAAGTGAGTCTCGCACCTGGGAAGCCCACATCCCAGTGGTCCCGGGCACTCATAGACCGGAGCATGGGCCCTGCTTCCTCTCCTCGTTCCCAGGAGAGAGGACTTCCTTAGATGGGGACCAAGAGGCCCACAGAGGAACAGACTGGAGGCAAGGCCCTGTGGCCACAGTGAGCCCTCAGAGCTGCAGAGCGGTCTACCACCTCTCAGGGTCATACTCCCAGCATTAAGTTCCAGGCATTGCCATGAGGAAGGAAAACAGCTGCTCAGAGCCAGGCCTGGAAGGGTTTTTAGTGGTATCATAGCAGATCATACTTAGGTGGCATGGATTCTGCATCCTGTCCTAAGCATGTCATCAACTCCTGAATCCCTACACTCACCCTAGAAAGCTGGGCCCCTTCAATTTGCCTTTCCTGTCCCTGACACCCTGCAGGCACAGAGATGTGAGAGACTTGCCAGGGACCTTCCAGGCTGTCATACTCCAGAGTCCATGCTCAAGACCACATTCAGCTTCCCTGGATAGATGACCCAGATGCAATGACAAAGAGGGCAGGATAAAGGCCCCCACCCAGGCCGGCTTGACCTCCCAGCCCAGCAAACCCAAAAAGGGTGTGAGCCATCCACTACGGGGTGCGGGGGCGGGCGGGGGGTGGGGTACACGCAGCTCTGGACAATGGGTTAGACCAAACTGCTAATCAACAGTCACCTCCAGGTAGCTTAAAAAATAAGTAAACAAACAAGAAAAGTAAACCAGAAAAAGAAAAAACACAGGCCCAGGTTTCTTCAGTTTATTAAGCGCTGGTAATCCGCAGGCCCCAAGATGCCGCCAAACTCTACAGTCCCCTGCGGTGTGCTAATCAGATGCAAATGGCCCAGGCCAGCACACTGGGGCCTAACCAGATGGGTCCCAGCACCAGGGACCTGCACAAACACCAGTTCCTGGGGTGTGGGGACAGACCTATAAAGGTCTCAGCCTCAGCCCATTAAGACCAAGGCAGACAAAGCGGGTGATGGATCAAGGGCTGTGGCTGTTAGTGGCCCTGGTGGTGCTCTGGGCTGATAGTGGAGCAGGGGCTCCCCGGGGCCCCACACGGTGCATGCCCATTCCCCAAGCCATGGCCCTGTGCCACGACATTGGCTACACAGAGATGCGGCTGCCCAACTTGTTGGACCATGACACGGTGGCCGAGGCTCTCCAGCAGTCGGTCAGCTGGCTGCCCCTGCTGGCCAGGGAGTGCCACCCGGATGCCCGCCTCTTCCTCTGCTCCCTTTTTGCCCCTGTGTGCCTCGACAGGTAGGGCAGGGACTCCTAGGTGGGGCAGGGGGAGGGGCGCTTTCCTCTGCCAGGGCCTGTTCACTAACCATTGCAACGTACCTCTCAAGGCTGGGTGGCGACAGGGGTGGGGAGGAAAATGAAGGATTGTCTTGTCAGGGTGTTCCTGGTTCAGGGGAACAGGTGCCCATGGAACAGAGGAGACATAGGCAGACCATCAATGGTTGGCACCCTTGGCATCAAGGGCTCTTGAATGTCAAGGTATGGCAAATGGGTAGGATGCTTTGGGTTGGGAGGGCTGGAACCCCTCTCCAGAGGGGTGTGGAAACTGTCTGCCCAAGGAATCCTGGCAAAAGGTGGAGCTCATCTGAGGGCCTTTTCTCCCAGACCAGAGATCGCAAACCTGATTCCCCAGCCTAACCTACCTGGTGAACAACAGCGCCTTTGGTCCCTCCTCTGGGGGACATTCCCAGAGCCTCAGGGTGACCATGCCAGTGGCACCAAGAAGGGGCTCTTTCAGAATCCAATGATTGGGCCTCTGCTCTTTACGAGCCCCAGCCCTGGCCAGACACTGCAGTCTCCCACATGCCTTTCAGGACAAGAGGGAGGGCTCTGCTTTCTCCCTCCAAGATGGGGAGTTAAGGCCCAGAGGGCAGGGCCCTTCGCATATGCCCTTCTCCAGGGCACTGGATGTCTGTCCCAGCTGGAGGGGGAGGTGCGCTGGAAAGCAGCCCTGGCCACACAGAACGGTGGGGGCTGTAAGACCGAAGGCCGGTGGGGGAGGGGGGGAAGGACGACGACATGCGGGGGCAGAGAGCTGTTGCTAGGTGACCAGGTGTCGTTGCCCAGCAACCGCGAAGTCCCTGGCTGTGCCTGAGTGGGGGGGGGGGGATAGAGAGGAGGGGGGGGCTAGCCTGGACTCCAGGAAACCCGGTCCTGACCGCCCCGTCGCCCCGATCCTTCCATCCTTCCCACCTCCGCAGGGTCATCTACCCGTGTCGCAGCCTGTGTGAGGCCGTGCAGGCCAGCTGTGCGCCCATCATGGCCTGCTACGGCTACCCCTGGCCGGCCATCCTGCACTGCGGCCGCTTCCCCGCCAGCCACGGCCTCTGCGTCGCGGCTGTCTCCAACGGCTCCCGCCTGGGCCGCCCACGTGAGTCCCCCCACGGCTCCCAGGCCCGGCCCACGGGCAGCGCCTTACCCTCCCAAGCCACTGCCCGCAGAGCCAGAGGTACACGGGTCTCTCTGGTAGGGGAGACAAGGGACCAGCCACAGCAACGGGTCTCAGAAAGGGTGAAGAAGGAGGGGCCAGCGGGAGGCCCACCCCCCCACCCCCACCTCGTTGCCGGCCCTTCCCCCACTTGCTCCAGACGGAGCCTCACTCGGCCCCTCCCCCCAGTGCCTCGCGCCAGCTGCAGGGACTGTGAGTTGCAGGACGCCCGCTCGTCCAACGAGGTCCTGGATGCGCTCTGTGCCAGCGACTTTGGTGAGCCCCTAGCGTCCAGCACCCCTTACACCCACCTCACAAGTGCCTCCATCCCAGCTCCCAGATCGGTGTAAGACAAATGAAAGAGAGGACACTCAAATGCTCTACCTGGTTAGAGCTACAAGATAAAGGCCTTTAACAAGTGTGGCATCGCTAAAACAACACACTGAACCTGCCTAGGAGGGTGGCAGCCAGGGCTTCAGGTCTTCCCCAGGACCCTGATTCAGAGTAGAGCATCCAAGAGGGTGTGGTTCACCAGGTGGAGGGGATGGGGGGGCGGGTACTCCCAGAGGCCCTGCGCCTCACCCCACTCCTCTGATCCCATGCAGCAGTGAAGGTTAGGCTCTCCCGATGCAACGGGTCGTCCTCTGGTCTCTCACACTGCCACCTGGACTCCCGGCTGGAGGTGCTGAAGGCGGGCCCACTGCCTGCCTCGGAACTGGCCCCTACTCTGCGTCGCTGGCTGCAGCTGGATGCCACGTGCGTGCACAACCTCTTGCGAGGAAGGCTCGCTGGCACCTACGTGCTAGGTGGGGAGGTGCAGGGCCCTCGGCTGCTGGTAACCACGGCCTATGTTTGGAGCCAAGGCCACCGACATCTGCAGCTGGCCGTGCGTAGGTGGCACCATCACCAGTGCCCACGGTAGGGATTCCTACAGGCAGGGAGAGCCAGCCACACAAAACCCGCGCTGCCCTGGACACACCTAAAACCCTCTCTGCTGCCCATCATGGACACTTGCAGACCAGAGTCCCGAGAAGTCCCGTGAAGGACCCAAGCAGGGCAGAAGCCCACTGCTGTGGCCACAGCTAAGGGACCCCTTCCTGGACTACAGCGCTCTGCCCAGACACGAAGGAGGCTGTCTCCCCTAGCAGGGGAGTGTTTGCTGGTAGGCAAGACAATCTTTCTGTCCTTCTGTCCTTCCCAGGCCTGGGATGACAGCCTGGCTAATGCCTACAAGCCGGAGCAGCCCAGGCTGCCTCAGGGCAGGTGCAAAGCCTTGGGCTAAGCGCCTCCCAGGCAGGATGCTGCCTGTCAATCCCCACATAGACTTGGTTTTATCTGCCTGACCTTTACTGAGCCCATGGTCCCACCAAGCTGCAGGCCCGTGAGAGAGCACAGGGGGTGGGGAGAAGTCCATGCCGGAAACTGCCTTCAGCTGCTTACCAACCTGAACTCTCTCTCTCTCTCTCTCTCACACACACACACACACACACACACACACACACACACACGAGCAGAGTTTTCCCCCTATTTCTGGGCCTCCAGTGTTTGTCATCCTAAGTAACTGCCTAATTGTTTTCTTGAGCTGACTTGGAAATCCTACGATAAAGCAGTCATGGTTTTAAGATAAAACTGTTTTGTGTACTGTTGTCAGTTATTCGTCTACCTTAAGTAGTTAGGAAAATGGGCTAAAAATCTTGTTGGCCTTCGGGAGGTGACCCCTGCTGTTCTTGAAGGGAATGCCAAATAAGGGGGCACCTGCCAGGGTGGTGGGAGGTCACTCTGAGCAAACAGACAGGTGCTGGTCCGGCTGAGTGCCCAGTAAATCTCGCCAGGCAGCCAGTCATGACCGGCAGCAGACAGACTCCGGCTGCTGACTACTGAGCCTGCACAAATCAGGCCTCTCTCACATGCAGCTCGCCTTTAGGGGTAGAGGTACGAATGACAAATAAATACGGAGACTGTCCCCAGGGTTACTAAGCGCCAAGAAGAAAACCAGGCAATCTGATGCAATGGTATCTGGGAACCTCTTAAGACCAGTCTGAGGTCAGGAGAGGTCTCCGAGGAGGGAATGTGTGCGCACAGGCCCAGTGGACCAGAAGGCACCCTCTGTGGGATGGCCAGGTCTGAGCCTTCTGGTGGAGGGCACAGCACATGTAAGGTCCCAGGGCAAAATGAGCTTGGGGACAGCAGGGAGTGAGGAAGGAGCAGCAGGAGAGGAAGGCACCACCAAATGACACTTAGAGGTGAAGTGGGAAACTTGGAGACTTTTAAGAAAGTGGGCGGTAAGACTAATCTGTTGTTTAGACACAGAATGGGGGTGAGGTAAGGTGGAGGGAGAGGTGAGCCACGTGAAAGGTGGCAGTGTCCCCAGAGAGATGACAATGACTCAAAACTGGAACACCTCCCTTCTGAACTGAACAGGTCGAAGTCCTCAGCGGACTTCTGATGGTCCAAATCCTTGTGGAATGCCTACCACACTAGGCACACTTCACAGATATTATGCCAAGAACTCAGAGTGGGGCTTTGGTGGTCTAGGTCCCACTTGCCCCAGGTCTTTAGGGACAAAGGTGGGAAACAGGGAAATGTTTCCCCAAAGGGAGACTGGAGTTTGCATGGGGTCTTCCCCATGAAGTGGTGGGACTCCCTCCCCTGGAGATGGGGGCACTCTGGGGTAGAACCGAATCCCTTTGCCCCGGCTTATATCCTGAACACCCACCTCTCAAGCCCTGGCGCCTTGGGTCCCTGAGGCTGAGGGTGGACAGGTTTGGGACCAAGAGTAGCAAGACAGAGGTGGCAGAGCCCACAGCAGGCCCATCCTCCTTGGTCCCTCCTGCCTTTTTAGGGTGACAGGAGATGACTAAATGGGCAGGCAGAGAAGACAGACACTGTTCCTTCTTGAGATAAGGCTTCCTTTTGGGGTCCATCTAACACCACAGAATTCAGGAACTGCCCCCTTTCCAACATCCTCTCCCCCGTGCTTTCCCTGCCTCACAAGTGGACTTCCTATAATCCCTAATCTCTTCTTCATGTGGCTCACCTCACATGGTGAGGTGGTTTCGTCAAGGAGCAAGTCCCAGGACTTCCTGGGTAAAACCGGGGACAGTGCCTAATACCAGACTCAAAGTCAATGTAAGTGTTGGGAGAAAATGGGGGCCACAGCTGGAGGTTCTTGCTGCAGCCATCCTAACCTGCAGGTACACAGACCCATCCAAAGGCTTAACGAGAAGCAGTTTACCTTGTGCCAGATCTCTCCTGCTTCCTAGACTTTATGGGGCTTGGGTCTCTCATTCTCTGCTCTGTAGGACTTTGATGCAGCAGCTGCATGTTAGGGGCTGAGGGGTCACAGTTATGGGTCATGATTCATTTAACCTAATATACATCTGAATTGTGTGCATACAGGTCCCAAGAAGGCTGAGAACACAACCCCTTCAGGCCTGTCTGTTCACAGCAATGTAGCAGTAAAGGGGTGAGTGTCGCTCCCTTGCCTGGATCACCCTTTCTTGACAGTCACCTGGCTTGATCCCATAGCTCCTAGAGGTTTTGGCTCAAATATCTTTCACAAGGAGGCCTACCTTGGTCACTCTATTAAAAGTGTCAACACCAGTTGAAATTCTGCCTTATTTGTCTGCAATCATTTATCACCAACTGACACGCCATATATATTTGTTTATTGTCTGTCTCCTTATTTGAATGTCAGCTTCAGGTGTGTGTGTGTTGTTAGTTTTTTTTTTGTTTGTTTGGTTTGTTTGTTTGTTTTTCCCTATTTGGTTCAATGCTGTGTTCCCAGCACTTAAAATAGTGCTTGGCACAGATTTCAACCTTATGCAGCAGTAATAATCATAGTAACAATAACCTTTTAGGGCTCCTCCCACAACGGGACCAGCATAACCTATTTCCCCTTACACTGCATGCAGTGTTCTCATAGGTCTCAAAGGTCTCGGCATAATTCTCAGCCAGGGCCCTCTGCCCCAGAGGTAATGGCAGGTGCTCAGACGCTCTGCTTTGGTCCCCAGCCCCCTCCTGAAAGCCTCTAACTCACACCATCCCCCAGCAGGCAGGAACAGCCCCGGGTCTGCAGGTAAGTGTGTCACCAACACTGGATACCCAGGGCCGGGTGCACAAAGCTATCCTGGGCAGGGTCATGAGTCTGGGGAACCCCCACCTTGCTGACACTGGTGGTCTCAAGAACTTCGAGAGTCTTCTCAGCTAGCAGGGTGGCTAGACAGTACAGGCTCTAGAGGCAGGCTGCCTGGGTTCTAACCTTAGCTTTGCTCCTGAGCTAGCTGTATGAGCCTGGCGGACCAACCGCAGTTCTGTGTCTCACTTTCCCACCCGGTAACGTAAGGGTGGGACCCACACCCACCTCATATAGGCGTTGTAAGAATTAACTGAAACGATCTCATAAAGCCTAGCGCAAAACCAGAGCTCAGGAACTGTGAACTTATGATGCTGGTTCCAAATGAGGTCACGCTGGAAGGTTTTGCCTACTTATGGCTGAATACAACCGCATCCTAAGAACCCTCGTCAGACCACAGGGTCCACTTTGGGAGTGAGATTCATCCTCAGAGGCCCTGAGATCAGCTAGGTCCTGGTTAGCAGTCTCTCCCACCCTCCCCCAGTTCTAGAATGTGATAGAATTAATAATGGCAGAAAGTGTCCAAAGATGGTTTCAAATGAAGTGTTTAGACAACGGCCTAAGGGTCGCATTGCCCAGCCCTGTAACGGAAGGATCAGCTGCAGAGTAGGGGTCAGAGAGGGGAGTGTGGAAAGGTCACCCTGTGACCCTATTACAGAGGTGGACGTTGGTACTTCGCTTTGGGAAACCTTTGGGTGATAAAAGCTACTCCGAAGCAGCCATTTTCAAAACAGAAGTCACGTGGCCAAAGCGAGCCTCCGAGCGCCCCCAAACCGCAGCCCCTGGCCCTTCCCAGGAGCGCCCAGCTGACTTACCGAAGAGCAGCGGCTTAAGGCTGAGGGTTCGGATGAAGTGATCCCTGTCGGCGACCAGCTGGACCTTACGCTCGTGCCCCACCTAAGGGAAAGGGGCACTGCGGGCAGCTCGGGCCCCAGGCCGCGCCGCCCGAGGAGGGTACAGGGGCCCGGGCCCCGAGCGCGACGAGTTAGGGGTGGGGGTGTGCGCGGGGCAGACGACGCAGGGAGCAGCGTGGAGGTCGTGGGCTGCGCGCCGGCGGTCACGGGCTCGCAGTGCAGGGCCTGGAACCCGGCGAGACGGGGGTCCTCACCTTGATGCCCTCCAGCCGGGCGAGGGGACCCAGGGTCGGCGCGGGCCCGGGGCCCTGGGCGCGGTGCTGGGGCCCGGGGTCGCTGCTCTCGTCCCCGTTGCTGTAGTGCACGAAGAGCAGCAGCGCCAGCACGTTGCCCAGGTACAGGTGCACGAACACCATCAGCACCAGGAAGTAGGCGCGCGAGCAGATGCCGCGGGGCTTGCACAGCGGCCGGACCGGCGCGTCCTCGCAGTCGCCCAGCCCGGCGGCGGTCCGGGCCCGCTCGTGTCCAGGCGGCGCCCACTGCGGACTCACGGCCTCGGGTCTCGGGGCCGCCGCCGCCGCCGCCATGGCGCCCAGGTCGCGCGCACGCCCAGGGGAGGGGCCGCGGGGATGCCCGCGCCGCGCGGCGCCGTCGCCTGGACAACCGCCGTGGAGCCCGCGCGCGCCGCGGTCTCTAGGAGACGGTGCCTGGGGATGCTGCACCCGCCGGGGCCGCCCGCGCCCGCCCCTGCGCGGCACTCAGTCTCCCTTGCGCCCTGGACCCCGGTCCACGCTGGAGTTTCTCTTCCCGGGGTGGGTTACTGTCCGGAGGAGATGCACGCACCCCCGGGCGGAAGCCGGCCCCTCCCCCACGCGCAATGCCAGGGCACACAAGAGCAGCACCATTAAAGGAAACCCCATTGATATTTTCTCCGTCCCCTAGTTAAGATGTACTTCCTCTTCCTGGAAAAGTATGCCCTGCATTTTCTTGCTCTAGAGAGTGGGGTGACAGCGACGAGGCACTGCCGAAAGATGACTCAATAATGCGGCGGTCTGGGGCCTCCGCGGAGGCCGACTACTGCGCATGTGATCCTGTAGGACCCGCAGCTTTCGGCACTGTCGCTTGCCAGCTTAGACTGCCAAGAATGCCTTGGGAGTTCCGCTCTGCGACCTCACAGGGAGGCCTATAGGAGTCAGGCCTTAGGAAGGAGCGGCTGGATGTCCAAGGTCGCATACGTGCATAGACCGTGGGATCCAGTCTGGAGTGGTCAGAGAGGGCTTCCTGGAGGAGCCCTGGCACCAGGAAGCTCAAACCCCTAACAACCTGCGGAACTCAAAAACGTTTCTTGCCTCAAAGTTGGCACAGGGAAAGAGGGAGAAAGGCACTTTTCTGTGAAAGGGGGACTTTGCTATAATTGAGACACCATTGCCTCAGAGGATACGTGGATAAGACTGAGCGCATTCAGGGTGGTGTGACTGTAGTCGCCTCAGAGGAAAAGAAACTCAAATTATCACCAGGTATGGAGAAGGGAGGACATACCAGCGGCCCAGTGCCAAAGCCTGGGCATTTTCATGCTCCCTGCTGTACTAGGGCTGCGTTATCCTCAGGCAGTGATGCATGGGCCCCAGGGCAGAAGCCAACCCCTTCCTGTGGACAGGCAGACAAGAGCCACACCGCTGAGTCGGTCTCACTAGTGGTTTTCCCCTTACCCTGTTAACAGCCCCTTCTCCAGCCCATTTTCTTCCAGAAAAGTGGAGTCTGCATTTTCTGGTCTCCCCAGAGCGGGCCAGGGGCTCCAAAGGCAGGCCCATCTCCTTCTCTTGGAGATTCTACACACAGGGGCGGATTTCGCCAGTGCCCGAGCCTGTGGGGAGCACGTGGGTGCACCCACTCATCCAGCCGCCCTCAGTGACCATCTTGTCAATCTCCTTGGGATACTACAGAGAAACACTGCCCAAACAAAGGAGACATTCTGGACATGTCTAGTGGGGAGGAAGAGGGGGAGGTGATAATGGGAATCGTTAGGGTTCAGCCGAAGTCGGGATGTTGACCAACCGGCACCAGCCGTCCAGTATTCTGCTTCAGATCGAGTGGGAAGCCACACGTCTGCAGGTAACCAGGTGAGCTTGGACTCCCTGTGCATGGAAGTGAATTCTGAAATGAATTCTGAAGCCCCTGCTCCCTGAAATGAATTCTGAAGCACATACATACATATATACATTCATACATACATAGAATGGCCACAAAAGAAATGTTTTGGATTCAAATGGAAAAAAGTCCTATTACCAACTTAGCAGTGTCCAGCTTTCCTGCAGCTTGTCTTTAAGCCACTCTAGTTAGGTCCGAAGTCTCTCAACATCCAAGTACACAGCACAACCGGAGCAAGTACATTTCCCCCAAATCATATTGTTCTCCTAATTTTTTCCCCTATTCTTCTTCTTTTTTAATCTCCTAAATTCTTTTTTTTTTTTTTCATTTTCTTAAAAGATTTGACACAGAGAGAGCATGAGCAGGGTGGAGCAGCAAGGGAAGAAGAAGAACCAGGCACCCCACTGAGCAGAGACCCTGAGGCGGGGCTCGATCCCAGGACCCTGGGATCTTGACCCGAGCTGAAGGCAGACGCTTAACTGACTGAGCCACTAGATGCCCCCCTCATTAGCCTTTTAATGTCTATTATTAGGAGTGACTGGGTGGCTCAGTGGGTTAAAGCTTCTGCCTTCGGCTCAGGTCATGATCCCAGGGTCTTAGGATAGAGCCCCACATCGGGCTCCCTGCTCTTAGGAGAGCCTGCTTCCTCCTCTCTCTGCCTGCCTTTCTGCCTACTGTGACCTCTGTCTGTCAAATAAATAAAATCTTTAAAAAAAATACCTATAATTATATCACCACAAATCCTCATGTTCCTTATTTTTCTAAACCCCTTTCTCTCACATTCCCATCTCCTGTACCCAGGTGACTAATCTCCACTGCCAGGCACAGCTCCTTCTCTCACTCATCACCAGACAACAGAAGGCAAGCCTGCTGGGGCACGTGGGAGGGGGTGTGGAATGCTGTCTAGTTCTGCTCCACCTGCTGTTGGTTGTGGGAATCTCACAACCACATCATAAACTGGAACTTGGCCTTTTAAAACCTATGGCCTTTTTGCTGCCTAAGGGCCATAATGTTTCTCTTTTTTAAATAGGCTCCAAAGTGGGGCTTGAATGCATGACTCTGAGGTCAAGAGTCCCATACTCTACCAACTGAGCCAGCCAGGCACCACATTTTAAAATTTATTATTTTGGGGCGCCTGGGTGGCTCAGTGGGTTAAAGCCTCTGCCTTCAGTTCAGGTCATGATCCCAGGGTCCTGCGAGCAGTGCATCCGGCTCTCTGCTTGGCGGGGAACCTGCTTCCCCCTCTCTCTCTGCCTGCCTCTCTGCCTACTTGTGATCTCTGTCAAATAAAGATCTTAAAAAAAATGTTTTTTAAATTATCATTTTTTTTTAAAAAGTAAGAGCCATAGGCTCACCCTCAGGCTGCCTCACCTCACAGGGCGGGGGAAGGGGGAGTGGAAGTCCCACCTTAATTGTTAATGCAGTCACATCTGGGCTTTGTGCTGTGTTCTAGCCTCTATTACCAAAACTGGACTAATGGGGGCGACTGGGTGGCTCAATCGTTAAGCATCTGCCTTTGACTCAGGTCATGATCCCGGGGTCCTGGGATAGAGCCCCATATCGGGCTCCTTGCTCAGTGGGGAGCCCGCTTCTCCCTCCCCCTGCTACTCTGCCTGATTATGCTGTCAAATAAGTAAAATTTATTTTTAAAAAATTGGGACTTATTTCCAGGTTTTTTAAAAAAATATTTTATTTATTTACTTGACAGAGAGAGAGAAAGAGAGAGATCACAAGTAGGCAGAGAGGCAGGCAGAGAGAGAGGAGGAAGCAGGCTCCCCACTGAGCAGAGAGCCCGATGTGGGATTCGATCCCAGGACCCTGAGATCATGACCTGAGCCGAAGGCAGCGGCTCAACCCACTGAGCCACCCAGGCGCCCTTAAAGTATTTTTTAACATATTTTATTTATTCGACAGACAGAGATCTCAAGTGGGCAGAGGCAGAGAGAGGATGAAGCAGGCCCCCTGCTGAGCAGAGAGCCCGATGCAGGGCTCGATCCCAGGACCCTGGGATCATGACCCAAGCTGAAGGCAGAGGCTCTAACCCACTGAGCCACCCAGGCGCCCCTTAAGTATATTTTTTAAAGGTTTCATTTATTGGAAAGAGAGAGACCACACACCATGGGGAACAGCAGGCCAAAGGAGAGGGGGAAGCAGGTTCCCCACTAAGCAGAGAGCCCATTGCAGGACGGAATCCCAGGACCCTGGGATCATGACCTGAGCCAAAGGCAGACACTTAACCGACTGAGCCACCCGGGTGCCCTCTCGTTCATTTTTAAGATCCCCAAGGGTATAGTGCCAAGGCCATGGTACCCTGCCCACTGATCTACAACAGTAGCCCTTTAGTCCTGGGATGTTCACTAGTGATGAATTCCATCTGTGTGCCCCATGCTCTGGAGGCTCTGAGAGGCTAGAGCCTGTGGATCTTTTGCACACAATGGTATGCCCAGGTGCCATGCATGGGGCTCAGCACACCGGAAGGCCAGGGATGAGCAGCTGTGGAATTGACAGGCAGTGTCTAGGGCCTCTCTGGCCTTGCTTGTCCCGTGCATGCTGAACACAGCTTTGGAGCCTTAACCTCTGAACTATGACTAAAGTTGCTGCCACTCTTGCCAAAAGTGGGGACCCCCTCAATTCAGAACCCAAACTCCACTTCCTGTCCTCAACCCTTGGGATTAAACTCCACACACTTGGGTTCCTGTCCAGAGTCCTAGCTTTGTTAACTCCAGAGTCCCTGTGAAGCTCCCCCACCCCCATACTGTATAACCCTAAGCTTCCACGTCTGCTTTGGAGGGACTCGGGGCCTCTGCAGGAGCTGTGGGGCATTCCCACTGGTACTCCGCCGCAATCTCAGGATCTCTTTGTGGGGGGAATGGTATGGCCTGCAACCCAGGGAGGGAGAGGAAAGTAAAAACGGGCAGGATATTCAACTTCCCTCCGTAGATGCCCTCTCCTCAGAAAGCCAGACACAGCAGGCAGGCAGAACAGAGGCCCCTGGGACCTTCACAGCTCTCTAGAGGAGGGAGCTGATCAGGAGGACGGCCCTCAATTGGTGCACATTGGCCAGAATCCCCTGGGGTGTTGGTTCAGGAGGTTACCTGGATCCTTGGAAGGAAGACTCTACACAATTTTATAATCAGAAACTTTATTTTGAATAAACCACTCAACATTGAGCAGATGACGTTGCCTCAACTTTTTCTTTGAAGAAAACAAAGATATTATGGTAAATTCATGAAAACACTGTGCCTTCCTTTATCTTCTATCCTTTGTAGGGCAGAACAATTCTGCCTGACCTTTCCCATCTTCCTGATGATGTTGGCCAAGGATAGCCCCTGGGGGCACAAACGGAAGCTCTCCACAAGTCAGGGGCTGCAGACTACAGTCTGGGTACCAGTGCACCATGTGGTAGCTGTGCAGGCCAAGAACTGCCCAGGATGTCCAGGGTGTGACATAAGGCACAGAGCTGCAACGCCTCTGCATGGCGGTGACACAGGAAGGACCCGACGGAGTGGGCAGCACGGACACCCAGCCCCAGGTCCTGTAGCAGGCCCGCTCCTCCTTCAGTGAGCTCCCCGCCATTCAATTCTGGGCTCATGTGCTGCACTCCTAACTTGTTCTCCCACTCCACCCCACAGTCCCTCCCTTGAGGAGGACAGGAAGAGACAAAGCCTGGGTTGGGACTGGAGGGGAGACAAGGAGCCTGCAGCCAGCCGTGTATCCCATGATCCCAAGAATTATAGCTGCCCTCTGTCTTCAAGAGTGATTCAGTTTACAGCTAACATGGTCCCTGGGAAACTGCTGACTGAGGTGAGAATGTCTGAGTATCAAGGGACTTCTCTGGAATATTCACAGACCTCCCAAGCAACTGTTCCAGGAGGCGAAGGAGGCCCTGTCGAGTACAGACAGCTCTGCCCACCTCAGAGTGGGGGCAATGAACCAAGCCACAAAAACTCCAGGTATCACAGATGTAACATTTAGAAGGCTCACAGAACCAGGTTCAGGACAGGCAGGACACCACACCAACCACCTGCTCCTTTGCACTCAACTGTGCAGAAGCTGGCCGTCTCCCCTGGCCAGCCCTTCCAGCATAGTAGCTGGGACCACAAATCCAGGACCCTCCTGGCCTCAGACTTCCAGACCCCTGAGAAGCCACTCTGGAGGAGGAGAACACACTCCTGATAACATGAAAAGCACTTGTGCAAACAAGGCCCCTGAGTCCGGAAGACCTGTGCCCTTGGGTGAGCCATGCTGAACTCTGACCCTGAAGTGCACCAAAGACAGTGTAGCAGCACAGCGTCAGGTACGCACAGCCGTGTGTGAACCTGGTTAGTTATATCACTGGAACACTGGCACAAAAGAAAGGACCAAGGTAAAATGAACTTATTTTGGGGAATAATTGCTTTTAAAAGTAGATCTCGATCTTTAGGAGACAAGAGGAAACACTGTGCTGAACTCATGTCCCCACCTATACCGTTATGGTCTCTGGCCTCAGTGGCCAGACCCACAGAAACCTGGAAGAAAGATGAGGCCACACACAGCGCCATCGGAGATGACGACACCCTATGACAAGGCCCCTTTCTGTATTATCTCCTCACTGCAGGGTAAGGCAGGTACACCCGACCACAAAGGGTCCCCAAGGACCAGGCAGAAGGCATGATGTGATTCCCTGCGCTCCATGCCCGTTACACAGGCCAACTCAATTCCCACCGTCTGCCACCCATGCTTTTCCCTTGAGACACCAGCTGTGACCAAACACAGGAGAATCTGGAAAACAGAGACCACCCTGGGGCCCTCTTGCTGGAGACATTCTGAGGCAGGGTGGGCAGGCAGCATGTTACATTCTAAGTAAAATAGCTAGAGGGTAAAACACTCCAATGCCAATTTATTTTTAAAAAGGGTTCTGTGTAATTCTATGGTTTGTCTTTTTTTTTTGTATAATTATACAACCTTTGAAAATTACATAAGTTGTAATGATCTAATACTATTAATAGTCATTCAGAAAAAACTTTCCCTCCCTCCCAACAACCATCCAGGGGGAATTAAAAGTCCTGAAAAGAGGCCAATTCAACATGGCCTCTACCCTGGTAGAAACAAAAAGCGAAAAGATGAGAAGAAAACAGAAATGGACTGTGTGGCCAGTGTCTGTTAGGAGTGGGGCCCAGGCTGTTGCCTGAGGTGGTGAAAGGCAGAGCCTGCAGCATGCAGTTCGGCAGCCGGGAGGCCTCGCAGCCACATCGTCCTCACTCCTGCGTGTCCGTGTCCCAGTCTAGGTGTCATGGAAGTCCTTCAGCAGGGTTCTCCTCCGCTGCTCTGCTATGTGCATCTGGTTCTCTAAGTCCTGCACCAGGGAAGCAAGATGGTGCTTGCACCGCCCAGTCCCGAGTGCACCGAGCAGCCAAAGCCACACCCACCATGTCAGGGGCTTCAAGGGGACAAAGGCACTGCCCTTCCCACCCTTCCCTACAGAGCTTCCGGTCCACATGCTGACAACCCTGTCGCCTGCTAACAAGCTGGTCCTCCCAGACCTGCAACAGAGGCACCAAGAAGGAAGGAGACACTCACCCCTCTGTCATAGCTGTCTGCGCGCTCCACCTTCCATGACAGGTTCTCGATCTCAGCCTCCAGCTGAGCCTGCTGGTATTCAAACTGTATGGGCAGAGCAGGAGGGTCAAAAGGAGAGGGGCTGCAGCCGGGCCAGGGCCTGCAGATGGAGGGGCAGACGCAGCACCTGAGGCTCGTATGAACTACAGACAGCCCTGAGCCGGTCCTCAGAGAGCAGGGCTAGCTCCTATTGCCAGAGCCAGAATCCAGTCAAAAGGCTACCTGAAGAGCGCAGCCAGGCGGCAAGGCCACACTCACCCTCCAGCCCGAAAGAGAGGGGAAAAAGTTAAGCCACTGAAGACAGTATTCCCCACATACAGGCAACAGATGCTGCAAAAACAAGTCAAAATGGATATTCACAGACATGGTGTTCACGGAGTACTTCCTTTTTCCAGCCCTTCTGGAAATCAAGTCTTAAAAATATTCAAACCATTCGACTTGGTAATTGTACATCCGCTGTACATTTATACACGAAGCGTTCCTCAACATCTTATAGTAAAAACGCTAACAGTGGCCATGTCTTTTTGGTGGGATTACGGATGATGCAAATGTTTTTCTGTTTTCCAACATTTAAACAATACACGCGAACTACTTTATCATCAGGGGACATGACCCATATCTAAGACAGAGAATTAAACAAAGATGTAAAAAAGCCCACTATAAATTAGGAACGTGTGAGCTGGGCATCCTCCTAAAGCATGGGTGCCAGCCTCCCACGTGGCCACAGACTGTCCTGTAACTACAGCCATTCAGGAGCTTTGGTGTATCTGCCTTGATATTACACAAAATGCCAGGGCCTGAAGTCTATTTTAGAGAAGTCTAAAGGAGAACTGAATTTTTTTTTTGAGAGAGAAAGAGAGTGAGCGAGCACATATGCACACAGGGGTGAAAGAGTGAATCTTAAGCAGGTGCCGTGCTGAGCGTGGAGCGGAGCTCAACCTCACCGCCCTGAGATCATAACCTGAGCCAAAACTAAGAGTTACCCAGGCGCCCTAGGAGAGCTACCTTTTAAAACGGACAGTTTTGCCCTCCCAACAACCCGGGTCTGGTCCCCACTCTCCTGGAAAGTACGGGTAGACAAGGGTATCTCTGAAGCTCAAGGGCAGAGCACAGGACTGCTTGGCCTTACCAGCTTCTTCCTGGGTCCAGATTCCATGTAGTAGGCATACGGGTAAGTGTACTGCAGGGTGTACCGGCACTGGAACAGAAGAGAGAAGGCGCGTGCACGTGTGACCCAACCCTCACGCGTCCCTGGTGGCTTTCATGATTCTTACCCTACCACGCAAGTGAGCCTGGCTCTACAGGTACAGGCTTGAAAGAAATGACGCCAAACCAATCAAGGATGAACTGGGGGACAACATGGGAAAAGCTGAAACAGAAATGGTCACAGAACACACGGTTCCTTTTTCCAACTGTGATTTATCACCAGCAGCTGCCTCAATGGCTCTTCCCTCGAGTCGGACATCAGAGTCCACACATCTATCTCAACACTTGCCCAAAGATAATCTCTTAGTTTCTTTGGAGTGACCGTGGATAGGACAAAAGAAGAAGGGCTCTAGTTTCCCCTGCACTTCCCTCCCTGTGGCTGAGGTAGCGGAACTCTTCTTGGAAATCCCCTGGCAGCCAGCAGCAGGCTGGGTCCTCAGTGGGCACAGCCCAGGGAACTGTGGGCCCAGAAGCAGAAGCATACAAAGTGATACGAAGTGCTGGGCTCCCCTGCCCCCAAAACTGTCTCCCACCCTCCCATCCTCAGATGTCTGGGCCTGACAGGGCCAGGGATCAGAAGAGGGAGGGGGTACAGACCTTGGCCAAGAGCTTGGCAGCATTCTGTAGGTACTGCCAGTCGATCCACGTCCCCAGATTATTCATGACTCTCTCCTGAATCTTCTCATGAATCCGCTGATAGGTCTGTGCCTCCAGCTGCAAGCTCTTATTGTGGTTTTCCCACTACAGGGCACAGAGAAAGGTGCGCAAGTCCAGATGGAAGTTCAGAACAGACACCTTGGTTGGCACAGCAAGGCCGAAGCTTCATCTAACTTATGGGGACCGTGTGTCCTTGAGAGGGCAGGAGGAGGACTTTTTCTTCTTCTTTTTAACAATTTATTTATTTGGGAGAGAGGGTAGAGGGCACGCCCGCAGGGCAGGGTGGAGGGGCAGAGGGAGATGGAGAGAAGCAGACACCCTGCTAGGTGCAGAGCCCAATGTCAGCTGATCCCAGGACCCTGAGATCATAATCTGAGCCGAAATCACTAGTCGGCTGCGACCACGCCGCTCAGGTGCTCCAGGAAGGGGACTTCCTCAGACCATATACTGACCCTGTCCTAAGCAGCGCCTACCATTCAGATCACTCTACCATCCAGGGCAACAGGTCTTCAGCCCTGAGGACGAAACAAAGCTGGGTACCCACTGGTCTACTCTGCTTAGAAAGCAAATGCGCCGTACTCTGTGGGCTTCTGAAGGGTCTTCCTAGGAGGAACTGTCCTCTAAATCTGCTTAAGATGGTACCAGATGTAAAAGACTACCTGATGCTCCCCTCATTGTCCTTCAACCCATGATTCAAAGAGTGCTATTGGTCATGGCTGGCCTGTGGAGCCCATAAGCCACATTTACGGAAGCATCACTCAGGCCCACTACAGGAGCTCCTCTCCCTGACTTCTGTGTACACGTACCGCACACCAGTCCCTGGGAGTTCTCCCTCAGCACGCCAGTGGGAAAAAGCCCACTCATGAGGGGCAGTTTCCAGAGAAGACGCCTTGGGGGTATAGCTCAGTGGTAGAGCATTTGACTGCAGAGAAGACGCCTACCCTCTCAAAGTAGAACAAGTACTTCTTGAGGGCCTCCCTGGCCTGTGCCTGCTGGCTCTGGTTGACAATGTCGGGGTTCTCCTTGTACCGACTGCACTCATAATACTCGCTGCCATGGGTCTTCCAATCTCCTAGACACATCCAGCAGAAGTCTGCAAAGAATAGAAAATGAGGTATTTACACCCACAAGGTAAGCCGACATTCCTCCAACAGCAAAGCAGTGGGACAGACAGATCCTGTGAAAGGGTAGAGGTGTGGGGGTTGTTACCTGCCCACAGCTTCCTATGGGTGCCTGTTTCCAGGAGGAATGTGCACCTCTCCTCTTTGACACATAACACTGTCCCTATAGCCCTTCCTTGCCACTAGGTACAACAGCCAGCAGATACTCGCTGTTCCATAAGCACATAAGCTTTGTACCTTCTTAACCCAACAAGGGAGGGTGCTGACTGTACAAGACCACTGGTGTGCTGTGTCAGGGCCACTGAGAGACGCAGAAACTTGTCCAGTGAGGCCCATCTGGCCATCCGGAACACAGGATTGTCCTGACTACCTCCCACCCTCACAACGCCTGTCCTAAGAAGATTTTGTACAAAAATTAGGAATAAAGGCTTTCACCTATTTTGTCATTTCTTAAAAAAAGAACACTTCTATAAAACCAACAGCTACCCAATAGTTCCTACTCAGAATTATGAGTCTGCTTCTACACTGAGGAAACCAAAAGGTAAAAATAAAGATCGACCAAAAATAAAAAAAATCATAAAAAAAAAACCAAAAAAAAAACCCAGAAGCTCACCAAATATTAGAATAAAAAAAAATAAAATAAATCCACCAAACATCCAACATTTACTGCGGTCTAATGGCAGGTGGCCAACCACAGTTCTGCTGATGGCCAGATCTCTAGCCTGTCTGATGTATATCCTATCTCTGACAAAGACCCCGACAGGGTTACGGTAAACCCTGTTTTCCAGGATTCAAGATGGTTCACTGACTTCTCCAAAGGACCTCTTATATAAAATCTGGGGAGGCTAAAGCCAAACTCAGAGACCCAGAGTTCGTTCTCTTCTCCTGGGAACCTTCACCAAACAGCAGCAATACTGCAATCCCCTTAATCTTGCTGCTTGCTCCTGTCTTAAACACTACTGCACTGCTCAGGGTTACCTGTAGAGGTGGTCAAACTATACAGGAATGCAAGGGGTGCTGGCTAACTCTGGGTGGTGAGGGATGGGAAGACTGTGGGGAGGGATACTCAGGGGACTTCCTGGGTACTAGGAGTATGATGGGTAGGTACCGGGGTGTTCACTTGCCATTTCTCTTTAAACCATATGCATGTCTTATGCACTGTCCTAAGTGGATGATACACGCCCCTCTCACTCAAACACAGAGTGGGATACCACTGAGGAAATATGCCACTACCCACAGCCTGACTTCATGCTATACTTCACTGTCACTGTTCCCTTCTAATTCCTTGTCATGTCCATTCTGATTATGGTGGGCTCTTGGGAAAACAGAGGAATACCATTAGATGAATCCTTACAAAGAGAAACCCTCAGGGCCTTCTGTTCAGCACTGAAGCTGCGATGTAGGAGACCTGTTTGTATATACTTTCTACTTGAACAAATTTCTTTACTGCATCTGACAGGAAGGAAAGCAAAGCCAACAGGTTCCATGTAATAAGCTACTCCTGATAAAGGCGATCTGAAAAGCTGTATCAAAAGCCCTTGTGGAAACTTTGTAAAACCTCAAAGGAAGACTCTTCTGTGACTCCCGCCAATAAAACAGCCTGTTCTGAAAGGTTATCTGTAAGGTAGCACAGATAAGCCCCCATTACTTACCTGCCTTGGCAAAAATAAAAAGAGCACACTAAATCTTCTCGGATGACTGAGGATCATGAAGGTCTAAGAGTCATGCCAACTGTGACTTCTATCTTTGTCAGCAAGATGGCAGTGAGATTGTAAGAGCACCAGAAGAGATAGATAAAAGACTAAGAGCTGCTTTGGGCTGGGTACTGTAAGTGACTGCGGCCGCCCTTTGTCACTTCACTACAAAAGCACTCACTAAACAAGCCGTGGAGGCCCAGCACAAGAAACGCAGACTGTGCCCCGGGGCCTCGTGCACCACACCTGGAACTCACCGTGTTTACACTTGGAGCATTGCTGTCAGAGGGAAACAGAAGAGAACATGTTAAGGGAACGCTGACCAAAGGCTCCACGGCACATATGCAAAGGGTACGGGCTTCTGCTCACCATGTGGTTGCAGCCTCCATTCTTCTCAATGCAGATGTTGCACTTGGGACACTGAGGAGACAGAAGGGCGCCGTTAGGCTCACACACCACCAGGCTGGTTCTAAGACAAATTACACAAAGCTCCTGGCACCCGTGCCCAGTAGCTCATCGTGCGAGCCCTTCTGGGGAGGAGCATCTCACTTAAATGTGGCGGGTCGCTGAGGCTGGAACAGCAATTCAAGGAAATGAGGTCAGCACATTTGGCTCTGAAACACTCCAAGCACCGGCTGAGCCCCACTAAGTCTTCCACCATCTGTCTCTGCCACGAGGCTGCTCAGATTAAGCACAGCTGAGTCAGCACAAAGCTGCCTGCTTGGGAAGAATGCCAAAGCAACACAAGCACTGCCCCCTGGACCAAGTCCTGTCAGCTTGCCTGGACGCCTGCTCCTGCAAGAGGCCATGGGAGCAGCCACTAACACTCACTTGCTCTCACTGAGAGATGCCCAACCTAGACAGCAATGCAGAGACCAGTGTGATGCTCTGCTCTCCCACGGCCACGAAGCAGACTGTTTAATGAGGTCATGGTCATGGCTGTGCTGTGAGTGCAGCAACTCAGCACATGACCAGCTCAGGGTAGGTGCTGAGTCACCCAGGGCTTGAGGGGCTGACGGCCATGTTTTCCCATGGGAAATTTCAGAGTGAGAACAGGGCATGCCTGGGCTTGCAGCAGAGCCTTGCTCTTTACTATATGTTACGATCAACCACCTCTCTTCTAGGGCTGTTGAAGCCCAGAGGCACTCAAGAAACCCAGGTTTTTCTAATTAGTCACCCCATGGGTCAAACTTTTCCAGGTAGTTCAGCATTTTATTAAAAGAAATGCACCCAACACATACTATGATAGTCCACTGCAAACTCTGCCAAGTCTGGGCAAGGGTCTGCAGCCTCCAGCAAGGGCCCCGGGGCCCTGTTCTGCTCTCAAATGTCCAGCCTCCTGGGCGAGGCCCTAGGCAGCATTAAGGAGGGCAGGTCCATGACAGGTAAGATACAGTCCTTACGTCTTTAGTGTGAGCACTAATGTAGTTGGCTGTTTCAGAGTCGTCTGCACACTTCGTGAGCCATTTCCGGATTGTGGCGCAGTCTGTGGGGGCGTGATACATCTGACGACACTTGAAACTTAAAACCAGAAAAGAAAAACATTCAAATAATTGTTAGGTCAGGGTCCCATGTTTTCCATTTTCCTTCTATCCAAGCCAACAGATCCTGAGTTAGAGTTTCTCAAAGAAGTCTCGTCATTTTTCAAGGCCTTTGAGATCCTTACTTACCTAGAACTATACTGAAATACTGTATGAATTTCTCTTCAATCTAAGCACTTCTAAGTCACACTCCTAATAAACCTCAATAAAATGCTTCTGTCTTGGGGCGCCTGGGTGGCTCAGTGGGTTAAGCCGCTGCCTTCGGCTCAGGTCATGATCTCAGGGTCCTGGGATCGAGTCCCGCATCGGGCTCTCTGCTCGGCAGGGAGCCTGCTTCCCTCTCTCTCTCTGCCTGCCTCTCCATCTACTTGTGATTTCTCTCTGTCAAATAAATAAATAAAATCTTAAAAAAAAAAAATGCTTCTGTCTTAAATATCCTGTGCGGTGTCAATTCTCCCTTAAAGGATGTGAAATTCAGAGTTCAGCTTCTCAAAGGGCATGGTGAGGTTCTTTGAGATGGATAACTAAGTTGGGATCCAAGGCAGAACCAAGATCAACTTTTTTGGGAGCCCTGACTCAGCTCCCAGTCAGATGTGCACAAGATATACACATGACAGAACCCGTTCAGTCGGCAGGGCCATGATACACCTGACAATGCCTGAAACTTAAAATCAGAAAAGAAAACACTCCAACACTTGCCTGGCTAGGTTTCCATGTTTTTAATTTCCCTTTTGTCCAAGCTAACACAATGTCTGGACAGTAAATGCATGAAGGCAAACCGTCTAACCCATGCCCCAGGGAAAGAAGTTTATAATGTGGGACACGGGGGTGTCTTTGGCTCAGGTCATAATCTCAGGGTCCTGGGACCGAGCGCCGGGCTCTCTGTTCAGTGGGAAGCCTGCTCCTCCCTCTCCCTCCACATGTGCTGTCTCTGTCGAATAAATAAAATCTTTAAAAAATAGTAATAAAGTGCGATACAAAGGATGGAGAGCAACTACGTTAGTGGTTTGTGTTTTGTTTTAAGGTAAGCGCCATGCCTAGCATGGATCCCAACATGGGGCTTGAACTCACGACCCTGACGTCAAGACAACAGATGAAATCAAAAGTTAGACACTTAACTGACTGACCCACCAAGGAATGCTTACGTTAGTGGTTCTTAATCTTTGGTGAGCCCCAGAGTCCCTCAACAATGTTTTGAAAGGCAAGAACACATGCACACACACCAATTTTCCACATAGTTTCTCTGAAGCCCCACCATGAATCATCTTAGGGAGGCAGACATAGAAGTGGACCTAAGTTATAGCTCTGCCATTGCCTTGCATCTCCATTTCCACCCTATAACATAAGGGCAATAGTACCAATTGTACACAGTTGTGACAATGTATGTAAAGTGATCAGAATAATGTCTTTCCCAAGGTAAGTCTTCAGTACACTTTAGCTATACCTCCACCTACTGAATGGAGTAAACCCCAGACATAAAACTACCTTTATGAATTATAGTGTTATAAAATCAGCCTACAAAGGCCAAGATGGAGAAAGATTCAAACACTGAAGGTTGTAGCTTTCAAACACAGTAACACACGATTATCTGTACAGGCAAATACAAACCCACACAGACACATCTCGGTGCCATGAGTCTCATAATAAAAACCATAGCACATTTTCTGAGAATCTATGCCACTCTTGTTTCTGGACTGAGCATGATCAAACATCCTGTGGAACATGAGATGCTGGGTATATACCTGGCCCACTTGGAGCAGAGCTGCTGCGTTAGGCTCACAGACCCTGTCTTTCTCAGCCCCACCCTCACCCACAGCAATGGCAGTTGTGCTTCGGAGGACAAGGCAGAAGCCCAGGGATGCTCAGTGCCCGCACTCACTCTTACCAGAACACCTCGTTGCACCGATTGCACTGTACTCGGCGAGCTCTAGGCTCCTGTACCCGAATAACCATGGGGCAGTCTGCACCAGGGCACAGCTGGAGCTGGTAATGACTCTGTGAACACACCAAGGAGAAACAATGAGGACATCCCCTAGTCACTGCTTCCACATCAGACTTCCCTGAGAGCGCAAACACCTTCTGTCCTTCCAGCCGATGACTTCTATCAAGGGGCTATAGGAATTCAGGAAGCATGTCACAAAGAACAGCATTAGGCAGATATTGAAGACATAAGAATATTTAGCTAAAACTAGGCAGCAACTCACTAGAATGATCTAAAGTTAGCTTATCATATAAAACTGTGTCTGTGAGATGAAAGTGCACAGGCACCAAGGTCTGGAAAGGAACATAGCCTAGGGAGCTGTGCATCTGAAAGTATTATTCCTAAGTGACGTAAGATGGAGAAAGACAACCACGGTATGATTTCACTTCTATGCAGAATCTAAAAAAAAAAAAAATTAACAAAACTCAAAGATACAGAGAACAGAAGAGGAAGGGGGAATAGCGTGTGTGAAATGGGTGAAGGGGTTCAATTATATGGTTAGAGGGAACTAGATTTACTTTGGTGATCACTTTGTAGCATATACAAATACTGAGTTATTATGTTGTATCCCTGAAACCAATATGTTACACACCAATTTTACCTAAAAACAAAAACAAAAGCTCTGAGAGGCTCAATGACCCTCATGCATGTACCAAAGGCGGCAAATAGCAAAGGGCACAAGGCATTGTTTCTCCCAAGCCCATGCACGAGAAGACCCGGCCTGTCAGTCAATCTTGTCAGCTCAGGCACAAGCAGCAAAATGATGAAAACTATGCTGCACTGAGGCTGCAAGCCCGAGCCCGAGCCCGAGCCCAGAGGAGGGAAGGAAATCCCAAACTGACCATGCTGGAATCCCGAACAAGTTTTCAAAGTGCACAAGAAGCAATACCCCTTCAGGGGGCCTGGGTGGCTCAGTGGGTTAAAGCCTCTGCCTTCAGCTTGGGTCGTGATCCCAGAGTCCTGGGATCGAGCCCCACATTGGGCTCTCTGCTCAGCGGGGAGCCTGCTTCCCACCCCACCCCCGCCTGCCTGTCTGCCTACTTGTGATCTCTGTCAAATAAATAGATAAATAAATCTTTAAAAAAACCCCAATATCCCTTCCCTGTGCTTTATCATCACCCAGTGAACCAAATGCAACAGCAGCTCCTGAGACAGCCCTGACTCATGTTCATCCCCTGACATACAACAGTTTGTTTAAGCAACTGTGTGGAAGGGGAGGAGGCCTGACCATTCTACCAGAGAAAACCAAGACTTGGGGTCAAATCAAGGGTGGAAGGCTACACAGCAAGGACTAACAGACCTGGGATTCACATCACTGTCAGCCTGACTCCAGGCCCTGTGCTCCTCACTACCACTCTAGTGGTTTCTCCATTTTGTAAAAACCACGGAGCTCTTTCTTCACATTGGAGCACCGAATGGCCGCCTCATCTACAAAGTGACTGTGGTGAGCATGAGATGCAAGGTAGGCCCAGGAAGACAGATGTGCAAAGATAGGGGCTGGTCATACCTCCACGTAGTCCCTAAAGAGGTAGCGCCTGTATTTGTCTCTCAATTCTTCATTGGGCAGCAATGGAAACACAAAGTCCTCTGGTGTTCGGAGTGGACAGTCCTGAGCCATGCAAGAGACTCCTGTTGAACAAAACAACATGACAGATAACTGTACTGCAGAAGACACGATGGTAATGTATTTCCCTTCACCCAACAAATTCAGATTCTATATAGGAAATCCTTGAAGCCACAGAATTTATTTTAAAAAGAGAGAGAGGGGGGCGCCTGGGTGGCTCAGTAGGTTAAGCCTCTGCCTTTGGCTTAGGTCATGGTCTCAGGGTCCTGGGATTGAGCCCCGCATCGGGCCCTCTGCTCAGTAGGGAGCCTACTTCCCCTCTCTTTCTGCCTGCCTCTCTGCCTACTTGCGACCTGTCAAATAAATAAATAAATAAATAAATAATCTTTAAAAAAAGAGAGAGAGAGAGACAAATTAATGTATTTGCTGTGACACAACTAAAATTTATCTCAAATTTCATATATATCACAAACAGCACCACTAAAAAAGCAGTATCATCTAAAAAAATCCTTTATGGTTCTTGGGGTATGTCTGGCTCAGCTGGTAGAGTAGGCGACTCCTGATCTTGGGGATGTGAGTTCAAGACCCCCATGGAATGCAGAGGTTAATCTTTAAAAATCCTATATGGCTCTTGACTAACAATTTTGTTTTGTGATATTTAATATTACGTGCAAGTGACCACCACCCAACACAATGAGATTCTGCAGATACCGTTAGGGGGATGCTAATTGAGTTCTGATGCCATCAAAGTCATAGTACAAAAAACCACTCCCATAACCAGTCGCCAAACCTGATTTGTGTTATGCTACCTAAATAGCAGGATTCTCTGAGGGTTTCTGAGTTATGGCTCCCACTTGGGGCATCAAGATGTGGTAGGCAGCTTAAAGGAGAGTTCTCCCAAAAGTTCACCTTGCACTCACACCAACATTCACACATATGCCCAAATAATAGCCTTAATCCTCTCAATCCTCAGGACTAGGGAAAATCGTGCCACTGTGCAGCCTGATGTTTTTAGAAACTAATGGTTCTGACAGTAAAAACCCTTATCAGGCTCAGAAGAAAACATGCAGCTGACCTGAGAACCTGCAAGGGCAAAGCGGAAGATAAATACTTCACGGCAGCCTTTTACAAATTCTGCCGCAGACTCACCCACACCCACGCCGTCCTTGACAAGTACTGAGCAGTGCTGCTCCCAGCAGCTACGGCAAAACTGGTGCTGACAGGCCAGAGAAAGTAGGTTTTCCTTGCGCACAAACTGCATACACACTGCGCAGTGGTGAGGGGGGTGGGCCGTGGGAACCTGGGGAGAAACAGAGTCAACTGAGTGAAGAGGAGCCTTCAGATCCTAGGAGGCCACAGGGGCGCCTGACGCAGCTAGGTGCATGGGAGGCGAGCCTGACCCTGCAACACGTGTCAGAACTCAACTGCAGTGTGTGGGCTCTGTGGGTCCCAAAAGTTCTGAACAGAAAGCACCAGTCAGGAAGGCTTCCTGAAGGAGGTGGCACATGAGCTGGGCTTGTATAATCACTAGGATTGAGAGAGGCAGAGGAAGGCTGAAAGGAGAACTTACAGTAGTTTATAATGTCGGGCTGAAAAACTCTGGATTTCCAAATTGCCAAGGTCTTTAAAGGTCATTCAATCCAACTTCTGCTTTCAGAGGCCACTGGGTTTCTTTTACAAACCGCACCATTAGGTGCACAAAGCTCCCACTACAGAGGTTCTGAGAGACTGAGCTGAGCATGTGAAGCTTCTAACAAACCCAAACAGCAGGTTTACTTATCAAAGACAGTGCTTTTCCCACACAGATATGCCCGAAACACAAAGCTTCATGGTTTTTACTAACTCACAACTCATCCTTAACACACTGCAAGATATCACATACAATTAACCTAGAGGGATGAGGAAGGCTCCTACTAGGGAAGAAACCTTACAGGATGTGGGCAAATAACTGCAAAGCTTGAACTCCAGAATCCATGCCGTGCTACATGAACCAGCAAAGACAATGCGGGACCCCTGGCCCAAGCCACAAACTGATGGAGAAGTCCACTATAGGTTTACATTAGGTTCTGGTTAGCTCACTGGGAATACAAAATGCAACTGGAGGAAAAAGGCTGTATTCTCATGTTTATCCAAAATGCTTCTGGAAATTTTCTCCTAAGAGCTACAGAAGTTGTGTGCTAATTTGAACCCTGATTCTCCCTCCTAAAGAGCGCTTTCGACATGGCCTTCACTCACGTGAAAAATGTTTGTCAAACTCCTAAATACAAAGGACATTGCTATGCATTGTAAGATACGGTTCCTAACCATAAAGCACACAGTCTGGGAGGGGAGCTGAGAAAGATGAGTGAATCGCCACATCATGCAGGTAAAGATTTCAAGACATGACTAGAGGTGTTCGGAGAGAAGAGATCACAGGCTTTGTCAGAGGTGGGTCTTTAAAGATGAGTTCCATTCCGGGGCGCCTGGGTGGCTCAGTGGGTTAAGCCGCTGCCTTCGGCTCAGGTCATGATCTCAGGGTCCTGGGATCGAGTCCCACATCGGGCTCTCTGCTCAGCAGGGAGCCTGCTTCCTCCTCTCTCTCTGCCTGCCTCTCTGCCTACTTGTGATCTCTCTCTGTCAAATAAATAAATAAAATCTTTAAAAAAAAAAATAAATAAAGATGAGTTCCATTCCCACAGCAAAGATGGGGACAGGGTAGGCCAGCAGGACTGGAGTACAGGCTGTGTGTAAGTGTAAAGAGGAATCCATGAGGAAACTCTTTAAAATGGAAACGGAAGATTTAGGCCCATACTGGAACAAAAATCTCAAGCATGTTGTACTATAAACAAAGCAAGATGGTTCTCACTAACACCATAAGCCACAGCAAGAGCCATGTGTGTCAGGAGAAGCCTTGCTCAAGTGGGAGACACTCACATGTTTTGAGGGACTAGGCTGAACTCGAGCCTCGACGAGCAGCTGAGCAGAGTTAGACTTGTATCTACAAAACAAAAAAACAGAAATAAAGGGATTCAGAAACAGACAAACATTTTAACCTCTGAACAAAACCAGATGAGACCAACAAGTGCTGTGGTTACACTTAAGTGCCTTTGTCTCTACTTACCTTCTGACAGTATCAAGCTTCCTTTTACCTTAAATACTTTTCTCTCTCTCAGCTTTTTATTTCATTTTATATATTTTTAGAAAGACCTTATTTATTCATTTGACAGAAAGAGAGAGAGAGAGCAAGCACATAAGTAAAGGGAGCAGCAAGGGGAGAGGGAGAAGCAGGCTCAATCCAAGTACTCTGGGATCATGACCAGAGTTGAAGGCAGACGCTTAACCAATTAAGCTACCCAGGAGCCCCATCTTTTTCAATTTTTTTAGCCCTCAACTGGTATGAGAGTAATAACCCTGATTCAAAGACACCAAACTGTAGGAAAAATACTTACGAAGTCTGAAGTCTGTTTTCAACTCCTTTCCGGAAATACTGCTATCTTCAGAATAGGGAAGACTATCTTAAGACAAAGAAAATGCAGGGGCACCTGGCTGGCTCAGTTGGTGGAGCATATGACTGTTGATCTGGGGGTTGTGGGTCCAAGCCCCATGTTGGGTGTACAGATTACTCAAATAAAAACTTTAAAAAATGCAAAGCATAAAGAAAAACTCTGACAAATTATATTACATTTAAGAAGTTCAGTTCATCAGAACACACCATAAAGTGAAAAGCCAGGCTATAAATGGAAGATAATTCAATACATATATAATTGGCAAAAGACCAATATTCAGAATAAATAAAAAGAAAACTTCCTCCAAGTCCATTTGAAAAGACAAAATAACAATAAAAATGGGCAAAGACAGAACAAGCATTTCGCAGAAAAGAAACCACGAATGCCCCTTAACATGAAACATACTAATCTAGGACACAATTATATGTCATTTATATCCACCAGACTGCAAAACTTCAACTCTGTCAGTATCAGGAACACTCATATACCACTGGTGGGCATGTAACACAATACAATCACTTCGGAACATTTTGCCAGTTAGTAAAGCTAAGGAACAGATATCTTCACTTTCTATACTCAACAGTAGGAAAACTTATGACACTAGGAGTCACGCACAAGTTTTCAGAGCTGCATTACTTGTAATAGCAAAAAACTAGAGGTCACAATTTTTTCTTTTTTTTAAGATTTTATTTATTTCTCAGAGAGAGAGACACACACACAAGCAGGGAGAGCAGCAGGCAGAGGGAGAAGCAGACTCCTGGCTGAGCAGGAAGTCCAATGTGGGACTCAATCTCAGGACCCTGAGATCATGACCTGATCCGAAGGCAGACACTTGACCAACTAAGCCACCCAGGCATCCCTCACAAATGGTTTTTGACAGGAATATGGACAGGATGTCATAAAATGCTGCCTTGTTTTAAAAACTGAAGAACACATACAGTATGATTCCATGTCTATAAAGTTCTAAAAACATACAAAACTAGGGGTGCTGGGGTGGCTCAGCCAATTAAGCATCCAACTCTTGATCCCGGTTCAGGTCTTGATCTCAATGGTCCTGAGTTCAAGCCCAGTGCTAGGCTCCATGGAGCCTACTTAAAAAAACAAAAACACAAAACCACACGAAACTAAAGGTTATATAATTTAAGAATAACTGAGAAGGGATGCCTAGGTGGCTCATTTGTTTAAGTGTCTGCCTTTGGCTCAGGTCATGATCCCAGGGTCCTAGGATTGAGCCCTACATCAGGCTCCCTGCTAAGCAGGGAGCCTGTTTCTCTCTCTCCCTCTATTGCTCCTCTTGCTTGTTCTCTCTCTCTCTCTCTCCCCCCACCCCCTGTCAAATAAATAAATAAAATCTTAAAAAAAAAAAAAAAAAAGAACAAACAAGAAAATGATCAATACCCAATTCAAGATACTGGTTGCTTTGGAGAGGAAGGAAGGGGGTGTGGCCAGGCGGACACTGCCATCAGAGGCTTCTAAGTAAAGATCAGAGGGTTTCTTATTTTGGGTGGACACTTAAGTATTTTTACCTTATCATTCCTTAACCTACACACATCACACATGTGTGTACACATACATATATTTTTGAAAAAGAAACAATAAAAACTTAATTCCTTTCTGGAACGAGGTATGGCATACATACATTTAAAAATAAAACCAGGAGTGCCTGGTGACTCAGTAGGTTAAGTATCTGACTCGGATCTTTAGAGTCCCACATTAGGCTCCATGGGGAGTCTCCTTGGATTCTTTCCCTCTCCCTCTGTCCCCACCCTGCTCACACACACTCTCACTCTAAAATAAATAAATATATAAAGCTTAAAAAATAGTAAAAATAAAAACAATTATTACGTGGCAATCAAAGTAGCACACAAAGCTCAGGAAAACACATTACCCAGAATCCAGGAATTTGAGCAGGGAAAAATGTCTCCTACACACGACTTCCTTATTCCACCTAGTCAAAATGCCTCCTTCCTCTGCTTTTATTCCTACTTTCTCACACCATGTTCTTACTATCTTCAGCCATCTTGTCCATTCCCATGTTAGGCTACAGAGTTTGAACAGCGAGAGATACCCCACTGCTGGAACCTACATAGATTCAGAATTCTGGGTAGTAGAAAAAGCAGTGCAGACAGTGAAAGAAAGTTCACTTGAAAGTCTATCTAAATGTATCCAGCTCTGGGGGATAGAGAGTGAGAGAGTGTAGTCAGTGAAATCACAAGCGCACTTGCTCCTTCCCGAGAGGGCTGAGCCGCTCCAGCAGGTACAGCCATCCCAGTTATGTCGTAGCCTGGAGAAGGAGAGGCAGGACCTTCCTCTGCAGATAAACAGATCACGCCATACAAAGGAAGACTCACAGGTGTGTGAAAGGGCAGGGACAGGACCAGTGATTCTCACTAGTGACAATTTTGTTCTCCAGGGGTTACTTGGAAACATTTTTTATTTCAAAGGCTTGGGGTGTGAACTTCAGTGTCCCAAATTACTATGGAGGTTGGGCACCTTTTCATGTTAATGGCTGTTTGTGCTTTCTTTTGTGTGAAATGCTTGTTCTGTCTTTTGCTCATTTTTTATTGTTATTTTGTCTTTTCAAATGGATTTTGCCAGAGATTCTGCCAAACCTCTTACTAGTCACAGAACAGTGCCCCCACAACAAAGAATTATCTAACCCTAAATGGCACGGATGTCGAGGGTAAGAAACCCTACGCTAGACAGAAGCACACGCCTCTGCAGGCAGGGCACGGGGACTCCTCCTAAGAAGGGGCAGCAGGAAGAGGAACCCCTCCTCCTGACCACTCCCAAGACATCTTGAGACTCTAAGGTCTATGCCTCAAGAGGTCTGGCTCTGGTGGTAAGCTGGCCTATCTTTTCTGAAGAACACTTGCCAACATCTCCATTTGCCTCTTTTGGATTCAAAAGAATGTTTCATTTCTCACTTGATATATCCAAAGAAACAAATGGAAATGTTGGCAAATGTTATACAGAAGGGCACTGATTACAAATTCACAATGGCATTAAAAAATCGAACTAATTTCACTGACAACAGGGGTTTGGAAAAAGCATGGGACGTCTACGTGATGAAATACTGAGCCAGCAATAAAACTGAGATAGAAAGAATATGATGCAGTCATGGGAAAATGTTTGCCAGGTATTGAGAGAAAAAAGGATATTCAATATGATCCAATGTTTTAAATATATAATATGCACATTGTAAGTATACTCCAAAACATCAACAATAATCACTACTGCGTAGATGGGCAGAGAAAGAGGCTATGGGCAATGCCACCTCTCTTCCCCAAAGTACCTTACCTGTCCAATATCTCTGCAACTTGCCAGTGGAAATTAACTAATATAAGTTTAGCAACTGAATGAGATACCTAGAAAGAAGAAAGGGGGAAAAGAAATCAAATTACAACTGTTGTTTCTTTCGGAGAACTCCATATTTTGAGAAGTGCATGCATTCATGTCTACAGCAGGCCCAGGTTTGATTTCCAAATTCTTCCTCTTGGTTCTCTGCTTCATTTTTTAAATTCAGACTCTTATGGGACGCCTGGGTGGCTCAGTGGGTTAAAAACTCTGCCTTCGGCTCAGGTCATGATCTCAGGGTACTGGGATCGAGCCCCACACTGGGCTCTCTGCTCAGCAGGAAGCCTGCTTCCTCCTCTCTCTCTGCCTGCCTCTCTGCCTACTTGTGATCTCTGCCTGTCAAATAAATAAATAAAATCTTAAAAAAAAAAAAAAAAAGGACTCTTATAATCTTAGTGATAATATTAATATAATCTTTCCTGGATCTCTTTGACTTTTTTTATTTTCATTAATGACACTTCTAAGAAATTAGTCTGATTTGAAGCTGAAGTAAAAACACCCTGTTATAGTAACAACCCACCATTTGACTGAAGCAGAAGAGCTGTGTGTTCCCTGATGTGGCCTATGTTCCCTCAAGCTGCTGTAGGAGGCCACACATGGAAAGTGCACCTCTAGTTAGGCCTGTCACTTGCAAAAAATCTTCAGGCTTGCACTTCTTGTATAAATCCAGCAAATCAAAACACCCCTGCTTAAAATCTCCAAATTCCTGGCAACCAATGAGCCCCGATCACAAGTATGATTTAAAAGCCTATGGACAGCTTTTGTGGCCCCTACATTTTAAAGCACTCTGGTTGTGGCTATCAAAGAGCCCCAGAAGGTGCTCTGAGCTAGCAATTCTACTTCTGTAAATTTTTCTGAGGAAATCATAAAAGATATGTATACAGCAGTGTTTTGCAAGAGTAAAAAATTAAAAATAATCTAAATGTCCAACAAAAAGGAACTAGGTAAATAATATATGACAGATCCATGCAATGATTTAGTATGCAGTCATTGAAAAGGATGTTACAGAAATAAGTTATCGACATAAGAAGTTCACATTTTAATTTAGGGCAAAGAAGCCAGTAGTAAGACAGCAGGTACGTGTTATAGTCACAGTATCTTGGTTAATAGGTAAAGCAGACTAGGGCACCTGGGTGGCTCAGTCAGTTAAGCATCTTACTCTTGAATTCAGCTCAGGTCATGATCTCAGGGTTATGAGATAGAACCCTGTGTCTGGCTCTGCACTGAATGGAAAGTCTGCTTGGGATTCTTCCCCCGCACCCCCCCACCCGCCCCTCCCCAGCTCACGCATGCTCATGCTCACTCGCTCTCACTCTCTCTTGCTAAAAAAAGGGGGTGGGGAGGGGAAGAGGACTAGTTACAGAAAGGAACACCCTGAGGTTGTCAAGACTAGCGTAGGGCCACAGAAGATACGGCTGTGTTTGGAGGTCTAAATCAGGCTTCTAGAGAGAGCAGCGCGGAGCACGAGGTGCTACTGAATCAAGGAGAAACAAGGAGCACACTTCAGACCAGAAAGCCAAGAGGACACGCAGAACCCTGGTCCTCTGCCCCACTGGACTGAGTCTTTACACAGAAGCTACCAAGGAACCGTAAGGCAGCTGGTCCACAGGTAAGAACTGCAGAGGGAAAGACACAGTGACCAACATGTAATCCCTGGCCCTAGAGCTCAAGTCACTCCTGAAAGGAGACAGGAGCATACGTGCTAAACAAGGACATGTCCCAGTGTATACTCAGCGTTAGACACTATGTCAAAGTGCAGTGAGTGAATGCCTTTTTGTCCTACAGCCCAGGTACATCTTGAGAAAACCAAGTTCTCAAGATAGCACATTTCACTAAAGGTGGGGGTCGCCACGTCCCTTCCATGCAAGGTAACAGCCACCTGACTCATACATGTTGCTATAGTATTTTCCTGTTGAGGACCATAGAGACTTTAGGTCTCAGATTCCTGAATTGTAACTGACATTTCTTCTAACTGTAGCCATAACAAAGCTATTTATCTATAGCAAACCACTATCACAAAATGAAAACAGAAACAAACATATGGCTTAAAGTTAAATAACTGCTTTGAATATAGCTTCTGACTATGATTAAAAAAAAACAAACCAACAAAAAACACAACTGCTAGTGATGCTGTTTTGGATGACCTCCTAACAGAGTCTTTTCTATCACCTCTTACCTAATGGGGCCCAATCAGTCCTACACCATTTTCTGTCCTGACTTCTAAATGTCCTGGCATATTGTGGCTATTAGGTCTTGACAAAGGCACTTAACTACCCAGAGTCCTCACCATGTCCAGCAGCTACCCCTACCTTCTCACCACAGATGGCTTGGGTGGAGCCTGGGAGCTAAAAACAGGTGTTAGGCTGCTTCTCACAGATCCAGAGAGCCTAGAACTGGACTGGACAGAGGGTGACCACTCAACAGATGCCAATCATTAAGTGACATCATGTCTTTACTCTGTGGATTTTCAAAATGGAACTCAACTTTTCTTAGGAAACAGAATTTTAGCACTCTACCTAGTCTGATCCTTTGATCTGAATAGCACTTAACAGCAGCAACAAAACCTCCGAATTCGCACACCACATGCAACCCACCTATGCAAAACACGACCCTCTGTTGAGACAGAAATTTTATTAATGACTGCAAGTCCACTAATGACCAACTGAGAGTATCCTAGCAGAGTTGAGTTTTGGTGAGAGGATATTATGTGAAGAGAGGGTACATCTAGCACTTCATGAAACTGATAGTGGAGTGATACGAATCTCTTCTTCCCCACAGCCAAGAATACATCAATACATACAAGATAAGAGGCACACGTTTGTCAGCCATATGCACCTCCCACCAGCCTTCTGCAGGAAGTGCTACTGTGATCCCCACATCACAGATGGAGGTGTGAAAATGGCCCATATTATGTCCACAGTATATCACTGAAAATCAGGGACTTTCCTTCAATAATCCATTATAAACCTGAAGGAACTCAGAGACCATTAATTTAAGCAAAATGCAATATGAATGCAGTGTGACTGTGCCTTGCCCTACAGTAGCAACATAGAATCTACAGGGAAGTCAGGTTCTAAGAGGCTCTCCAGCAAAAACAGCACAGGGTTAGAGGAAGAGTACCTAGAAGAATTTATGCTAAAAGTAGCAGACCCATGGGACACCTGGGTGGCTCAGTCGTTAAGTGTCTGCCATCTGCCCTGGGCTCAGGCGATGCATGATCCAGGGTCCTGGGATCCAGTTTCACATCTGGCTCCTGCCTCTGCCCCTCTCCCTGCTAGAGCTTGTGCTCCATGCGCTGACAAATAAATAAATAAATAAAATCTTTTTTAAAAATTAAAAAAAAGAGGGGGCACCCGGGTGTCTCAGTGGGTTAAAGTCTCTGCCTTCGGCTCATGATCCCAGGGTCCTTGGATTGAGCCCCGCCTTGGACTCTCAGCTTGGCGCCCCCCCCCCCCCCACTGCCTGCCTCTCTGCATACTTGTGATCTCTGTCAAATAAATAAAAATCTTTAAAAAAAAAAAAAAAGTAGTCCCAGCAGGGAGGCCACCTCATCCTTGATTTGGGGTCACAAGAGAGAACTGGGGACGCCTGGGTGGCTCAGTCAGTTGAGCATCTGCCTTGGCTTGGGTCATGATCCCAGGATCCTGGGATTGAGTCCCGCATCCAGCTCCCTGCTCAGGGGCGATCCTGCTTCTCCCTCTGCCCTCCCTTCCTCCTGCTCGAGCTCAGGCAAGAGCTCTCTCTTTCTCTCTCTCACAAAAATAAATAAAATCTTAAACAGAACAGACTGTACACATGTCCCAGTAGTATCTGAGGAAGCAAACACGGTGATTTGGGGGCAGAAAAAGATGTGTGTGGGGGGTGCAGGGGTGCCAATATTTAAGTCTTCCACAAGAGGGCCAGAACAAACCTTGGGGATGATATTAAAGCATTAAAAATAAAAATTTATCTTTCTCAAAGTGCAAACAGCTGAACGCTCTCAAGAAAGAATTTCCTGAGTATTCACACCATTACTGTTTGATGCTCATAGGGCTCAGCAATCCACTCTGAATCTATTAGAGTCAATAGTTCACAGCTGGGGAGTCTTCCATTCTTCTGTACGTTTTCAATTGTGGAGAATAGAATCTTTTAGTAGAATCAAGATGAATCTTTGCTGGACTGTTTTGCTCAAGAAATGAACAACCTATCAGTACTACTGTCTGGATCTCTCCAGTCTATATCCCTCAGGAATACCTTCCTGAAACCCTGATGTAAAAGTAATAATACTAAACAGCTCTTACAGAGCTCTCACATCTGGCCAGGATCAGCTCCCACCCTGTTTAAAACCCATTAGTGTTTTCCAGTACTGATGAGACAAACCTTACGCCCTTAGTGGAAGAATTATCAGAACCACTGTGCCCTGGAGTCCAGCATTAGACCAAATGATACTAGCACCCCATACACTCAGCCAACTATTCTCTACCAAGGATGCCCTTTTTTGTAGCAAATAGTTGGAAATTAAAGAACATACTTCTGGGGGTGCCTGGGTGGCTCAGCGGGTTAAGCCTCTGCCTTCAGCTCAGGTCATGATCTCAGGTCCTAGGATTGAGCCCCACATCGGGCTCTCTGCTCAGCAGGGAGCCTGCTTCCCCCCTCTCTGCCTGCCTCTCTGCCTACTTGTGATCTCTCTGTCAAATAAATAAAATCTTAAAAAAAAAAAAGAGAACATATTACTGTAGAACCTACGTGTCACAGAAGAAATCACAAGAGAAATTAGAAAATGTTTTGAGCTACATGATAATGAAAATACCACAGTAAGAACTGGGTGAGATCCTGCTAACATGATGCCAGAGGGTAATTTATAACTGTAAATGTTTATACTATGAAAAAAATATAAAAATCAATGACATAAAGTCCCCTTAAGAAACTAGAAAAAGACCATACAAATAAATCTTTAAAAAGGGGGGCCACCTGGATAGCTCAGTCAGTTAAGTGTCCAACTCTTGGTTTCAGCTCAGGTCATGATTTTGGGATCAAGCCCCATGTTGGGTTCTGAGCTCAGCAAGGAGTCTACTTGAGGATTCTCTCCTTCTGCTCTGCCCTGCCCCTCCCCGCCCCATCCCCACAACAGGTGTGAGAGCTCTTGCATATAAATAAAATCTTATTTTTTAAAAAGATTTTATTTATTTATTTGACAGACAGAGATCACAAGTAGGCAGAGAGGCAGGCAAAGAGAGGGATGAAGCTGGCTTCCCGCCGAGCAGAAAGCCAGATGAGGGGCTCGATCCCAGGACCCTGGGATCATGACCCAAGCTGAAGGCAGAGGCTTTAACCCACTGAGCCACCCAGGCACCCCGCATGTAAGTAAAATCTTAAAAAAAAAAAAAAAAAAAAAAGAAAAGAAACTAGAAAAAGAGGACTAAACTCAAAGCAAGTAAAAGGAAAAAATTAAAAAGATCCAAAGAGAAATAAGTAAAATTCAAACCAAATAATACTGAATAATAAATCCTGTAAGTTGATTCTTTTTTCTTTTTTTTTTTTTTAAAGATTTTATTTATTTATTTGACAGAGAGAAATCACAAGTAGACGGAGAGGCAGGCAGAGAGAGAGAGAGGGAACAGGCTTCCTGCTGAGCAGAGAGCCCGATGTGGGACTCCATCCCAGGATCCTGAGATCATGACCTGAGCTGAAGGCAGCGGCTTAACCCACTGAGCCACCCAGGCGCCCCCTGTAAGTTGATTCTTAAAGAAGATCAACAAAGCTAATTAAAAACCTTAGCCAGAACATTTAAGAAAAAAAGGGAATACAAATGACCAATAACGGGGGTAAAAAAGGGACTGTCCCTACAAACCTTACAGATACTAAAAGAAAAATAAGGGAACATTATAAATAATCTATTTTTTTTAAAGATTTTATTTATTTATTTGACAGACAGAAATCACAAGTAGGCAGAGAGGCAGGCAGAGAGAGAGGGGGAGGCAGGAATCCCACTGAGCAGAGAGCCCATGAGGGGCTTGATCCCAGGACCCTGAGATCATGACCTGAGCCGAAGACAGACGCTTGACCAACTAAGCAACCCAGGCGCCCCATCAATAATCTATTTTTAATAAATTTCATATCTTAGGTGAAAGTAACAAGTTCCTTGAACATTACTTAGCAAAACTGACACAAAATGGAAAAAAATAAACTGAATAACTGTATCTATTAAAGACATGGAATTCATAATCAAAAACTTTCTCACGAAATTCCATGCCCACAACTTTTTACTAGAGAACTTCATCAACGCTAATCTTAAACACTTTCAGAAACTCAAGAAAGTAATACTTCTTCCAAATTAATTTTATGAAACTAACATAATTCAGATACAAAAAATCTGACGGGGCACCTGGGTGGCTCAGTGGGTTAAGCCTCTGCCTTCAGCTCAGGTCATGATCTCAGGGTCTGAGCCCTGCATCCGGGCTCTCTGCTCAGTGGGGAGCCTGCCCGCACACGTCCCCCCACTCCCTGCCCTCTGCCTACGTGATCTCTGTCAAATAAATAAATAAAATCTTAAAAAAAAAAAATCTGACAAAAATATAACAAAAAGAAAATTACAGACCAGTATCCCTTATAAACAGACACAAAAATCAATCCAAATATTTTAGCAAATTAAATCCAGCAATATAGAAAAAGTACAATATGGCATAATGAAATGAGGTTTATCCAAGGAATGGAAAGATGATTTAATTTGAAAGCTCCTATTGTAATTCACTCAATTAACAAAATAAAGGTGTAAAAAATGATCATTTGTGTTATAGAAAACCCACTTGACAAAATTCTATATTCATTCAAGATAAAAATTCTCAGCAAATCAGAAAAAAAATGAACTGCTGAATCTGATATAGGGCATCTATGAAAAGCATTATATTCAATGATGAAACAGTGAATGCTACTATGCTACTATCAGGAAAATGACAGATGACCACCCTCACCATTTAACATCACATTGGAGGTCCTAGCCAGGGCAGTAAGACAAAGTGGGGGGAGGGGGGAGAGACATAAAATACCTTAATAAAAGACTGGAAAAAGAAGAAGCAAATTGGTCTCTATTTCTAGATAAAATGACTATTTACTCAAAATCTTAAACACATGTACAAAACTACTACTAGAACTAATAAATGAACTTAGTAAGATAACAAAGTCAATATACAAAAACCAAATGTATTTCTATACAGCGGCAAACAAATGAAAACTAAAATTTAAAACAGGTGAAGTGTTAATAATATACTTAATTTAGACTAATACATCTAAATATTTTTTAACATGTAATCCACAAAAATTATTCATGAACTATTTTATTTCATATCCTTTTATTCACGTAAGTCTTCAAAGTACACTGTATATTTTAAAATTATAGCACATGCCAATTCAAACTGGCCACATCTCAAATACCCAATGGCTACAAGGGGTCATAGCCACTGGACAGAACAACACAGCTCCAGACTGAACACCGCAATTAAAATTAATCAAAATCAAAGCAGGGTTTTTTTTGGGGGGGACTTACACTATCTGACTTCAAAACTTTCTATGAAGCTACAGTAATCAAGACAATGAAGTATGTATGGGCTTAGAAACAGGGAGATCAATGAAACAGAATAAATCCAGAAGTAAACGCAGACATCTAAGGTTAATTTTATACAGAGGTGCCAAGGAATTCAGTAGAGGAAACATTCAACAAATGGTTCTGGGATAACCAAATATCATTATGCAAAAACAAACCACGGAACTTAGAGACTTCACAGCACGCAAAAAGGAACTCAAAACAGTTCACAGATTTAAATGTAAAAATCTCTGCATCCTTGGTTTAGGTAAAGATTTCTTAGATACAACAATGAAAGCACTATCCTTGAAAGAAAAACTGATAAACTGGACTTCACTAAAATTAAACTTTTAGTCTTCAAAGACATTAAGAATGTCTTGGAAGAGATGGAAGAGACAAGCCAGAGACTAGGAGAAAATAATTACAAATCATGTATTTGACAAAGACCTTAATTCAGAATCTATAAAGAACTCAGGCAACTCAATAGGACAAACAACCCAATTTTTAAAAAATGGGCAAAAGATCTTAATACTTTACCTGAAAAAGTTATGAAGAATAAATATGCAAAAGAAAAGATCCTTAATGTTATCAGTCATAAGGGAATTGCCAATAAAAATTGCAAGATACCACTTCATACTCAACAGAATGAATATAATCCAAAAGACTATCCATACCAAGTGCTAGCAAGGATGTGGAGAAACTGGAACCCTTATACAACGCTGGCAGGAATCCAAAATAGCATTCATCTCGGAAAACAGTTTGGCAGTTTCTTAAAACATTAAACACACACTTACCATACAAACTAGCAATCCCACTCCTAGATATCTATCCAAGAGAAATGAAAACATATGTCCATTTAAAGCCCTGGACAAGAATGGTCATGGCAGCATATTTTATAATCACCCCAAACTGGAAACAACCCAATGTCCATTAACTGATGAATGAATAGATAAACAAAATATAATATATATCCACACATGGAAAATCATTCAGCAATAAAAAGGAAAGCACTACTGACACGTAACGTGACATGGATGAACCTCAAAAACGTTGTGCTCAGTGAAAGAAGCCAGACACAAAAGATTACATACTGTACAATTCCCTTTATATGCAGTTTCTGGAAAAGGTAAAACCATGGGGATAGAAAGATGATCCCTAGTTGCCTGCAGCTTTGAGTGGGGACTGGCTAACAAACACAAAGAACTTTCCAGATGATGAAAATGTTCTTTCTATAACTCAGGTTGTGGTGATGGTTACATCGCTGCATAAACTTATTAAAATTCATCTAATGGTACACTTTAAAATGGGCAAACTTAATGGAATATAAATACTTTAAGAAATCTCTATAAAAATAAAATTGGTTGGTTGATGGCTAGATATATAACAAAGCAAATGTAGCAAAAGGTTAGCACCTGTATAATCTTGTTAGTAGGTATATGGATGTCCACTGTACAATTCCTTAAACTTCTTTGTTTTAATTTTTCAAAATATAAGTCAGGAGGGACTTTTAACATAATTGCAGTAACTTGCATGAACAAATGTCACAATAACAAAATGCTGATCTTTATGCTACTGTATCAAATAGTCATTTTGACCTTTTACTTACTCCTCAAAATGAAAAATTTCCCTACATGGTTTGACCAAAGGTTAACTGATCATACAGTGTGAATTTCAGCATAAGCAGATATAACTTCCACAAAGATCTATAATGCCAGTAACTTTACAATACTCTGTGGCTCTCTCTCAACCTCCCAGACCAAGTCTTCTTAGTGTTCCAATGGACACTGCTCCTACTCTTTCTGCTCCTTAAATGTTGCCATTCCACAAAGCACAGCTCTCAGGCCTGTCTTTGAGTCGTCAGAGTTGTGGCTAAGCCTTGCTCAGTGTGAACAGAAGCCCCAAAGTAAGAACTCCTCTCTTATTTTTCCTAGGAGCTGGGGAAGGGAATGTGACTGATCAAGGTGGGGAAGGGAAGGCAAATAGTAGTAAAAAGTTCATCAAAGACTGAAGGATGCCCTCAAGTCTCCAGTGGTCCAGAGTCAAAAGATTTGGTAAGAGCACAGAAGCCAAGAGCAGCCTTATCTTCCCTGCCTTTTCCTCCCCTTTCTCTCCAGACCCTCAAACCTGACCAACAATAGTTCAGGAACCTCTGGGAGCTTTCCTTCCAGCTTGAAAAAAAAAAATGTGGGATCACCTTCCGTTGTCATTTACCCTGAACACTGCTCTGCATTACAAATCCAGTCTGGCTTCTTTTGCCGTCGCATTTATAATCCCAACACCCTCGAATGGTTTCCAGTTCTTTGTTTCAGGAAAACCTTAGCTATATGCATGTCAGAAAGGACACTGCTGCTGGTCATCAGTATTTCCCAAAGGCTGCAGACAAAAATCTTCACTCATCTTCTACAATCTATATTTGGGACAGATGCTTAAAAGTTATTTCCGTGATATGGGTCCTCAAAACATGTTCGGTAGTTACCGCTTGTGCACTGATAACCTAAAGAAGTAGACAACTGCTGGGAGAGTTAAGCTCTTCTTTCTGTTTCTTATAAACAATGTAGTAAGTGTGTATACAATTCCGACCCTAATTCATAAGTAGGGCCTGGGGGATGGGAAGTAGGGACCAGTGGGAAATGCAGAATATGGGCCAACAGTGCTAAGATGTTCCCCACAGAGATGTAATAAAGGGTACATGAATGCTTTAGCTGCAGTAACCAGCAAGGAGCTCCTCACTGGTTAAGAGTATACAAATCCACCACCTCTGCATTTCATTAGATATTTTGGAGGCAACTGCCTTCCATGCTCTAAGGGCTTCAGAGACTAAAGAAATGAAACAGTGTAAACATCCAACTGTCACTTAAAGTCGAGACCACCCTGATGAGATAAGAATTCTGAATCTGCATGGCCTCCAACCCACTCACTACAAGAAAACAGCAGCAGGATTTCAAGGCCTTAGATAAGGTAATTCCAGCAGCAATCTGGCTACTGGCTTATACTTCAGCAGTTCTGCGGAGTGCTGTCCCACCCCATGTTTCAACTTTACTGTGCATATTTTCTCCATTAGGTCCCTAAGCAGAAAGCAGACTGTCGTAAAAACAGTTTTAAAAATCACAGGTCCCCAAGCCCACCTCAAGTTTGTTAGTAAACGAGAACCACAAATTTCTTTGTAAGTCTCTATCAGAATTTTATATTAATCATTGAAACAAACATTTCTTGATCTCCTGACCACAAAGAACTTAAAATACTAGAGCGAGATAAACCTTGCTACTGAAGAAAATCATAAGAACATACATTTTGGACCCTTTCTAATATACAGCCAATATCCATCTTTAGAAACAATGTTTTAAGAGTTTCGGGATATTTAATAGTTACTACTTGACATCCCAGAGCACCTGGATAGTGTATGTTTAGTATTCCAAAATAATGTAGAGGACGTGCTAATTTTACGTAAGGATCAAGGCACATAGTGAGTAGCTTCTGCTCTTGACAAAAGTTTCCAGAGGAAACGCATGAGCATGGTCAGTTGCTTCTTCCTCTTTTTAGTCACCTATAGCTGCTTGAAGCTGTCCAGCCCTTGGGGACAAGTTAATAACATGGCTTGCAAATAGATCCTTCCCCCAGAAAAAAGAAATCCAGCAGCCCACCAAAACTGTCACCAGCCCTTCCCACACTTACCAGTGCCATAGGGAGGATGCAGCTGATGGCAGTGAGCATCAACGGCCTGAAAAAATACAGGTGGTAGTTTCAATTTTTATTTAGAATTCTTACTTGCCAACTGCCTGAAAATTTTTAAGGCTACACGAATGGGTCTCCATGCCTCAGCCTGTGTTAAGCCACTTCGTGGTCCAATCACATTTGTTAACAAACACTAGCAGTAATTCACTAAACAGCAGAGATGGAGGAAAGGAGTGAATTGCGGGTGAGCTTCTGGATCTGGGGTAGAAAGGGACATGACATAGGAAAGCTAGCCTAAGGAGATCAAGATGGATGAATTCAGGTCTTGTAGGGTAGGGGGTGAGGCGAGAAAGTACTAAAAGGGATAAGAGGAAGAAACAAGGTTAAAGTACAGAGACAAAGGAATAGGTGAATTATCACCCTAGAATGGGATGAAATCAGCAGCAACGATGGTGATAGCGGGGTCCCACCAGGGCTCTGACTTGCGGCAAGGCTCACCGCTACGGTCTAATTTAAGTGGTGGGCCTTCACTTCTCCCATACTTCACATCTACATATTCTCAGTTTCTAGGAGGTCAGCTCTCTGGCTCCTGATCACAACTACGCTTCCTTTCACTTTTTCTTTACAGGTCTCCATGGTGGGAGAGCTGACTTGTAATCAAGGCACCTACACTATTCATGTTTTGAAAAATCTGATTAAATTTGAAGATTTCTCTCATCTAACCTTAACTCACTCTGTCTCTAAGCATTAAAATAAATACCAAAAAAAACCCCAAAGACCTCACTAAATAAAAACTTTATGCAAAATACAATAAAGCAAAAATATGAGTCATCCATCCCTGACCACCAGGATACTTTTTATTATGAAAAATTCCAAACATCTATAAAAGTGAAGAGTATGATGAAAATCATGTACCCGTCACCCAGCTCCAACATCAACTCATGGCCACTCAGGTCCACTCTATCTATACCTCATCTATCCATTACCTGCTACAGTATCACGGAGTAAATCCCAGCCTATCTTTTAGGAAGCACATTTTAACGAAATACCCCTGGAAAGTACTTAGTACAAAGGGCTGGTTAAGCCCCTACGAGAATTTTAAGAGTTTTCCAGGGGGTGCCATGTAAGCAGGATGACCACCATTTTTATGAACCAAGGTCACATCCAATAACCAAACCAAAAGAAATGCAGACAGGAGCTGACATCAAATGAACTGCACATTGTAGGACTAAAATCCAAATCTCCTACCATGTTCATGCAGCCATAAGCCCACCCTGTCCAAAAATGATTTCAAATAATGCTCTGCCTCTTGTAGCTACTGCTACTGTGAGGAGGCATGTAAGAGGGAATACCAAACACTAGCTTGGCAGTACCATTCATGTTCCCACTCTTCTCTAGAGGATACCTCAGAGGCTAGCATATCTTACTGATAAAGCCATGGACTCCAAGAACATTTTTCAAAGACAGAACTACTAATTGTTGGCCTTAGCTGTGCTTAAAACATATAACGCTATTTTTATAACCTTTCTGTTTATATAAAACTCCATCGGAAATGGAAGCTCCTTGAGGACAGAAATTTGAAACAACTTCCTTTTCTGCCATACGCAAGCACTTGGAACAATGCCAGCACCAGTACTAGATCCTGTCACTGCACACCCACACTCTCCTCCAGAACCCAGACAGGCACCAAGATCTTCTGGCCTCTAGGGGATGCAGGAAGAGGCCAGATACAGCTCCCAAGGAAGGTTAAAAAGAAAAAAAAAAAAAAAAAAAAAGAATTTACAAAAGGAAGGACAAGAGGTCCTCTGAGTTTGCAGAGGGTTCTGAAGGGCAGAGATGGTTACAGGAGGTTTGAGGAGACAAAAATCAAACATAAGGGTTAGAGAAGGGGGAAACAGGAAGGAGTTCAGGCTGGAGTCTGAAGAAGCTACTTTAAGTTTTTCAACAGACCAAGATAATCAAAGTGGCACTTTTAGTGGATATATCAGAAAATATGAAATACAAGTAGAAAAAGATTTATTTATATCTCCTCTCTCACCATTCTAAAAAAGCGATGGCAGAAACTAAAGGCAAAGAGATCTTAGAATTATTTTATGGTAGAGGTCAGACTATTTCCCCTCCCAGTTCTCAGCATCTATCTAAAAGTTAAAACAGCGGAAGACACTCAGGAAAGAAACATTTGTTTATTGGGAATCAACAATAGTTAGGAACCTATCCCAATTACCAATGAACAAAGAAAATCAAATGGCTCATAAAAAGCACTTTGATGAAAAGGAACAATACCTGCCACACCATCCCACCCCAGCATGCCAGTCTTCCTAACCAGGAGAAATCTCCACCAATTCTTTTGGTTGTCACCAACCTCATTAAGCATGCCCATAATTCTCTAGCAGATTTAGCGCACTTATACCACTCCCTACCACCCCTTCCAAGGCCCAACCTTTTTATATTTAAATTACTACTTTCAGTTCCTTCCATCAGTTACCTTTGTAACTTTAAAATACTGTTTACAGGACCAGAATTGCTCTTTCTTCCTTGTGCTTCCAAAGCCACTATCCATAAAGAAGGATATTCTTCATACATTAGGCACAAATACATTTTCTATTCAGTCACCACCAATTACTCATACTTGTGCCACTTATGTGTTTGATTTGTGTTTGGCTTACAACTTTCTGCATACAGTTTTTCTGCTTTGCATAGTTGTTCTAATTCCCTTGCCCCTTGTAAAAAGTTCTATGGTTTCTTCACCGTATTCCAACTGTCTTCCAGCTTCTTCATTTTATCTGTTGCTTGGAATCTACCCATTCCCATTCCCAAATAAATTTTTCCTGGATCCCACCAAATCTGTGTCCAAATCTGGGATGGCTACTTTCCAGGGTAAAACAGCTCCTGTTGCACAGGTAACATGAGTCTTTTCATTGGACTACTAGGTTAGTTCAGACATTTCTTGAAATTTTTCCTTTTTTAAAAAATTTTCATCTGTAAATAACTGCTTCAGAAAAGGTGTAAGGAAAGAAAATTTCAGGAGTCCTTGCACATCTGAAAACAAGTGTATTTTGCTATGACAGATCTGGTTCAAAACCATTCTCCCTCAGGGCTGGGAAGATTGCTGCTCCACTGCCTTCTGGTTGTCACTGCTGTGGATGACACATCTGATTCCCATTGCTTTTAGAAGACCCAGTGTATCTCACAGAAACTGTTATGGTTTCCTCTCTATTCTTGTTCTTCTGAAATTTCAGTCACAATTCTTAGCCGTGGGTCTTTCTTTATTCGTCTGAGCACTGGGTAGAAACTTTAAATATGAAGAATGCTCCCTTCTTTTGATCCTGGAAATTTTTTTCTTATACTTTTAAATATTCCTCTCCTTTCAATTTTTTTTCTCACTTCCCAGAAATTCTGGCAGATGATGGTTCTCTGGATTGATCCTCTATGTCTCTTTCTTCCGCATGAATTTTTGCCTGTATTTTGGCTTTATGCTGAGATTTTCTCTTGACTTAATCTTCTGATCTATCTACGGAATATTTTTTAACTTGGCAAACATAATTCATCTCTATAAGCTTTTTTATTTTGACAGTTTCTTCCAGATGGCAACACTGATTGTTTCATGGATGCCATATCTTCTTGAATATCTAGCAGATTACTAAATAGTATGCTTTTAAAAACAAGCAAAACCATCTACTGGTCTGTTTCAGCTCAGATCAATTTTCCTGTTTCTTTTCCATTTTACATGTTTTCCTCAAATGACTGGTGATTCTTGGTTAAAAAACAAAGGGCCACCAAAAAAAGGAATGAAGTAGTGATAAATGCTATAACTTGGATGAACCTTGAAAATATCATGCTAAGTGAAAGCAACCAGACACAAAAGGTCATATACTGCATGATTCCAATTATATGACATATACAGAATAAGTAAATCCATAGAGACAAAAAGCAGATTAGTGGTTGCCCAGGGAGAGTGGGAAATAACTGTTTAATGCGTACCAGGTTTCCTTTTGGGTAATGAAAATGTTCTGGAACTAGACAGAGGTTATGGTTGCACACTGTGAATGTACTAAATGCTACTGATTTTCAAATTTAAAGTGGTTAATTTTATATGAGTATTACAATTTTAAAAGGGGTGGGGGATGTCAGGAAAATGAATCCAACTCTGTGTACATGGACAGAACCTGTCAACTGTCAACTGACAGGCTTTTCTTTAGGGTGCTTAATCAGAGGCAGCATATACCCAAGACTCAAGAGCCCCCAAAGTGAGCAATGATGTCAGCGGATCTCACACTCTCTAAAGGCCCTATTTCTCCCCGGGGGTATTCTATTTCTTAAAAATATGCACATTATTTTGCCTAGAAACCAAGTGGGGGCAGGGCTGACTATTTTACAGAGAACTTTCTAATTAACCCCCTCATTTGCAGTTCGTTTATCTCTTCCAGCCTTTGTCAGTCAAATTAGAGCTCACAGGTCTCTTCAAAGATCTGCAGTCTCTTCAAAGATTTGTGGGACAAAGGGGCTCCTGTGTGCAAGGTCTCCACAAGCCACCCCCCTCAACCTACTCTTTGTTGTATTACGAGTTTAATAACATGAATTGCCTTTACTTTCATTTTCATAATATTTCAAAATAGAAAACCATCCCTGAATTTACCTCATGCTCTTCAGCATCATCTTTCTCCCTGCCCTCCCCAACCACTGTTTTACTTTCCTTCACAATGGGTTTGCATTTTCTAGAATTTTATATCATTGAAATCATAAAATATTTGCTCTTCTCCCCCCCTGGGATCCCATATGCAGCATACTTTTTGGGATTTACCAATGATGCTTATGTAAGCCATTCACTCTTTTTATACCGCTGAGAAGTATGCTGTTCAATGGGCATACCACTACTTGTTCATTCATCTGTTTCTGGATATTTAGGTTGTTTCCAGTTTTTGGCTATTGCAAATAAAACTGCTACAGACATCTGAATACCAAACAAACAAAAACAAATGGAGGGATACAAAGGTATATAAGGACAGCCAACGATCTTTCAGCAGAAGCCAATGCTAACATACTAGCGAGGGAGGGGGGGATGTGTTCTGCGCCATAAAATTCAAAACTCTTAAAACATTCACACTGCAGATATTATTTGTCATTTTTACAGCTATCATTATCACCATGATCCTAAGAAACCACTTTTATCTTGATATCGATGACACAGGAAGTTACGTTTAGACATCAGAAATATTACAGGAAAAAAAATACAGGAAACCTATCAAACTTGCCAGTATAGTTGGGTGTCTTTATCCTACCCCTACTCCAGTTATGAAACCAGTACACTCTGAAGGCTGGACACATCCTTTCGGTAGCCAAAGAAAATGCACCCTTTCCTCCTTGCTTTGATAACCTGAATTGTTTCACAATTTTTTTGTACTTCCACATGAATTCTCCACATAAATATAATGAATACCTTGCCTCATCTCTGAAAATTTTGTTTTATTATGTCTGCATAAAATAAGATTTTATTTTATTATGTCTGCATAAAATTCAGGCTTCTGTATCAGAATTGACAAAACTAATTCTGAGATGCACCCCAAGCTGGGAACCATACATCTACCAGGTATATAGTCTCTGCTTAGACTTCAGCCAGCTTCATGGAACTCCTTTGATAACTGTGTCTTCTATTTACAAATGGGAACCTAGAGAAGTAGAGGTCTGGGGTTAAATTCTCAACTTCTGCATTCGTTGACTTGGCTTAGACAGTCGGATCAACAACAAGAAACTCTCAAAGAGTTGCCCTGGCTTACAAGCAAGAGTTTCTAATTAGCATAAATACACAGCAAGACACATGTACAGAGCGGTACAGAGACAGGAGTGTCCAGCTTTGCCTGGGGAACAGGGAGGGCTTCGTGGGAGAAGGGAGTCAAGGGTAACTCAGCTTCCAGCTTGGTGGATGGTGGTATCATCAATTAAGACAGAGAATCCAGGGGCGCCTGGGTGGCTCTGGTGCCTGACCTCTGCCTTCGGCTCAGGTCATGGTCTCAGGGTCCTGGGATTGAGCCCCACAACGGGCTCTCTGCTTGGCGGGGAGCCTGCTCCTCCCCACCCCCCCACCTGCCTCTCTGCCTGCTTGTGATCTCTGTCAAATAAATAAGTGAAATCTTAAGAGAGAGAGAGAGAATCCAAGCAGCTAATTTTTTTTAAAAAAATTTTGTTTTTTAGAGAGAGAGAGTGCACACACGAGCACAGGCAGACAGGGTGGTAGGCAAGAGGCAGAGGGAGAAGCAGGCTCCCTGCTGAGCAAGGAGCCCGATGTGGGACTCGATCCCAGGACACTGGAATCATGACCTGAGCCGAAGGCAGCTGCTTAACCAACTGAGCCACTCAGGCGTCTCCAGGCAGCTAATTCTGATGGCACTGGAGTTATTTCTTGTTAAAAGGAGGCAAAGCTATCTACAGACTCTGGAAAATAAAAGCCTAAACTAAGGGATAAAAGAAATGAGAATGACTAGAGCATATACTGGCCAAGAAAGAAGCCACTAGTCAAAGACAGCAAATTTTCCAGATGGAGACCACTCTTTGTCCATGATCATAAGAACAGTTCTGTTCTATTAAAATCTCTAAACCAACCTTTTCCTCACTTTCCCTGTATTTTTCTCCATTTCTGGTTGGTAACTTGAGGTTTTCACAGTAAAACCATTTCATGTGTATAAAGATTTGTGACAGTTCTAAGAAAAGGGAACATAAATAAGCTTCAAATTCTGATAATTCATGTCAATTTGAGTAATCAAGCCACAGGACAGACACATTTTAGGAAGAGCAAGATGAGAAGCTTCCTGTATCTCATCTGTACCTTTCTCAAATCCTTCCTATAACTCTTTCCTCTTTTGGGCAGAGAAATCTAATCTGTGAAATTTTTCCTAGAGCAGTAGGGGCAAAGGCAAAGTAAAACAAAAACAAAAACAAAACAGAGGAGACTGGAACAGAGCACAAGTTAAAGTAAGGAGATGCCCCAATAATAAGAACCCCCAATTAACCAAGTACTTCACATTAAGTAGTTCTATCAATGTAGGCCTAAGACCAAACACAGCAGTCAACCAAAAATGTAGGAATAACAGACAAGCCATATTCCCCTGCATCCTTTTCCTGGTCCCAATTCAAAATTCATTTTGTGTTATTTTTACTTTTCTTATCAGTGAGCCCCAGGAGAAGGGAACCGGAGGCTCTGCATGAAGACAAAAAAATCCAAAGTACATGATCCATCTACCATATGCACACTAGAAACATCATCAGCAATATGCCACCCAGAACCTTCCTCAATGTGGCTTTTAGCCTGCAACTGAAAATGCACATTCCTAAGAGTGTGTTCTAAGGAACTGCAATAAATATGTGAAAGTAACAATCCCACTGTTCTGCACTTGCCCTGCCATGACTTGCCTTCCACCATAACCATTTGTTTGAACATTCCTGTGCCAGGCACTTTACATGCATTATCTCATTCACTGCAGCGAAGGAGGTCTTTTTATCATTATTTTACAGTTGAGAAAATTGAAGCTGAGAGATGTTAGGAACTTGCCCAAGGTCACATTATATTAAATGGCAAAAAAGGAAATGGAGCCCAACCATCTGACCCCTAGCCCAGGCTCTGGCCAAGGGCCAAGAGACTCAAAGGCCACATTTACAAAAGTGTTCACAGCCAACATAACCAGTCCGCAAGAACTGTAACACATAAGTACTTACCTAAATGCCCAATGGAGAAAGTCTGAGCAAATTAAGCCTCAATATGATGGTGTGATACTCAGCCATTTAAAGTAATTTATGAGGATGAAGTAAAAATGGGGAAATCGTTAAAATACAGGCACACCTCATTTCACCATATTTTGCAGATACTGTTTTTGTGTGTATGTGTGTTTTTCAAAAACAAACTGAAGGTCTGTGGCAACCCTGCATCAAGTAAGTCTATCAGCACCATTTTTCTGATAGCATTTGCTAACTTCCTATCTCTGTGTCACATTTTGGTAATTCTTGCAATATTTCACATTTTTTCATTATTATTGTATTTGTTATGGTGATCTGTGATCAGTGATTACAACCTGCTGAAAGCTCAGGTGATGGTTAGCAATTTTCAGCAACGTTATTTTAAAATTAGGATATTTACATTATTTTATAGACAAGTTGCTACTGAACACTTATCAGACGACTGTATAGCATAAATACAACTTTTTTTTTGCGCTGGGACATAAATTCATTTGACTTGCTTTATTGTGATTTTTGCTTTATTGCAGTGGTCTGGAACCAAACCTGCAATATCTCTGAGGCAAGCTTGTATATAAGAAAATAGCAGAATATAAAAATACATGTACAGGGTGCCTGGGTGGCTCAGTGGGTTAAGCCGCTGCCTTCAGCTCAGGTCATGATCTCAGGGTCCTGGGATCGAGCCCCGCATCAGGCTCTCTGCTCAGCAGGGAGCCTGCTTCCTCCTCTCTCTCTCTGCCTGCCTCTCTGCCTACTTGTGATCTCTCTCTGTCAAATAAATAAATAAAATCTTTAAAAAAAAAATAAATAAATAAATAAAAAAAATAAAAATACATGTACAGAACAATTACCAGAATCTAACATCCATCAGGGAAGGAACCTATTATGTTGTTCAATGCTATTTTTTCAGTGCCTGGCACACAGTAAGTGCTTAATAAATATTGGTTAAATGAATGAATTGAAGCACAGTAATATTATGTATAAATTTAGGTAAGACCTGCAGGACTATAAGCAAGGAAGAAAACTTTTATTTTAGATTAAGGAATTATGAAGGATAGTTCTTCTTTAAATACTATAGTAACACCTCAACAATAAAAGGTTAAATATAAATAAGTTAAGGATTAGAACACAAATGTAGGATTAAAAGCACCCTTTAAGGGGGCGCCTGGGTGGCTCAGTCAGCTGAGTGCCTGACTTTTTTTTTTTTTTTTAAAGATTTTATTTAAAAAAACAAAACAAAGATTTTATTTATTTGTTTGAGAGAAGAGCATGAGGGAGGGACATACAGAGGAAGAGGGAGAAGCAAACTCCCTACTAAGCAGGGAGCCAAAGGACCCAAAGGCAGACACTGAAGGCAGCTGAAGGCAGATGCTTAACCCACTGAGCCCCAGGCACCCCGTGGCTGACTCCTGGTTTTGGCTCTGGTCATGATCTCAGGGTCCTGGGGTTGAGCCCCCTGTTGTAGGCCTCGGCAGGGAGTCTGCTTGGGATTTTCTCCCTCTTCTTCTGCCCCTCCCCCTGCTTGCGTGCTCTCTCTCTAAAATAAATAAATCCTGAAATAAAATAAGACCACCCCTTGATTATGCATCATTTGTACGATAATGTGAAAGTACAAGAAAAAGACTAGAATGAAAGCTGCTCTTGAATCTGATTAAGAGCTTATTTTCTGGAAGGCGGTAAACGCATGTGGTGCCAAGTGCACAGTGAGCAAACAAAGTCAACGATGACAATAACCTTACTAAACTGGCAAGACAGGCACAACTGTAGCACTAGTTGTACTTAGGCAATTCTCAACGTCACTCTGGACATTCTTCATCTCCCTTTTAAAAATAAATCTGTACATCAGTAAAATGCACATCAGATTTCCAGACTAAACATCATGAAGTATGACACACCCACTAACAACCAACTATTTGAAACACAGGAATTTAATCTAGATTCTATTGAGATACGGGCATGCAAAGAAATCTGACATCAGGTCATAAAAATAGAAATCAGATGGCTGCTCAGCATAAATACTCAGTGTTACCAAGCCCAGCTTGAGAATACTCCCATTAATAGTAATAAAACAACAAGTACCATTAACAAATATATAAATTAAAATGGTCTAAAATCCCACTATATCAGGATAAAATAAAGTTGACATGATAAGTAAAATTAAAGTCTTTTCCAGATATTATACAAAAACTAGGTGCCACTTAAGAGAAAGACTAAATACAAGGTATTTTGTGAAAAACATCAATTGCTCATGTTATCAGTACCAAATGCATAGAAATGAGATTGTTTTGAACATAAGACTATAAAGACTTCTGCACTTGGAGTCAGAAGCATTGAAAACTAATTATGATTCATCCACAAAGGGGAAAAACGATCCACAGAAGAAGAATCATAAAAGAATTTCCAGCCACATTTTGCTGAATATCAAACACTAGATTTTAAAATAAATTTAAGCAAAAGGGTGGCAGAATGAAGTATTCTATGTAAGTTTCCCCTCTACTGCAGTTAATACAATTCATAAAGCAAGAACTGTAGTAAAAACACTCATTATAACCAGCTTATTTCTCCAATCCTATCTGAAGGAACACAAGGTTTAAGAAGTGAACAGCGCAGTTCAGCAATGAAGAAGTTTAAAAATCCAATAGTAAAGACACCCCAGGCTGCATTCACAATCCTCCATATTTTACTCCCTTTAACCTATACTTACTTCTTAGTCTCCTGCTCTAGCTCAGAACATAACTTTCCCATCACCATGCTTATCGACCTGTGGGGCTTGGACTTGACTGCTGTGACCTGCACTGCCCTTCTACTCCAAGGTTCTCCTGCAACACAAAGCTCAGAGAGCTCACTTTTGCTCCATTAGACTGGATCTAGCCCAAAGTGGACTACTACTTCTCCTTTTTCATGCATTTGGGTGGGGACCTGAACCACATTCCTCCTCTCCTGCCCACACCCTTGGCACACTGCTGAGAGGAAGAGAGTAGCATGGGGGAGACTCCTCTGGCCCATCACCAATGAAAGCCAGCCTGGGCTACCTGGGCTGAGCCCCTTCCTGAGCAGCTTGATAGCAAATGCCTCAGGAGTTTCACAGAACAGCAGTAACAAACAGGATTCACTGAACAACAAAATTCTTCTTGGCTAACTACTACATATTTTGCAATAAAAATGTCTGTTATTACCAGAAAAGGACTCTTTCATCTGTAAGATAATCAAATAATCTTCGTGTGAGTGTCATATGAAAAGACAGGGTTTGTTTTTGTTTTTATTTTAAAAGAAAAGACAGGTTTTAAAGTTAGCTTTGTTTTCCTTAAAGACTTTCCTTAAGACATAAAGACCTACACAATCACGACAAATATTTGTCATAGATTTTCTCCCTCCTACAATATATCTCACCTGACAATCATCTAATCTCTAATGACTACAGTTGATACTTGAATAACATGGGTTTGAATCACACAGAGCCACCTATACACAATTTTTTTGCAATACAGTACTGTAAATGTCTTTTCCTTATGACTTTCTTAACATTTTCTTTCACTAGTTTACTTTATTATAAGAATCTGGTATGTAATACACGTAATATACAGGATATGTGCTCACTGTTTACGGTATTGGTAAGGCCTCCAGTCAACAGTAAGCTACTAGTATTAAGTTTTGGGGGAGTCAAAAGTTATATGTGGATTTTTGGCAGTTTGGGGATTGGCACCCCTAGTCCCCGTCATTGTTCAAGGGTCACCTGTATCCTGTCTGTATAAGAGGATAGCTAATTCTAAATACAAACCTTCCATTTTGTCATTATCTGAACACAGTAGTCTCCCTACCCTCCCCGCCCAATAACAGATATTCATTTTCTCTGTTGTCTATCCTTAGCCCTTAAATCTGATTTCCTGGACACTTTCCTTTCTCAATTAATGATCTTACTCAAGGACTTGTTTTACAACATGTATAGGAAGTTACCCTGACACCAGGGGCCCTCACTAAACCAAAAACCCAGTGTCCCAGACAATAGGAATTTTAATATTTGAGAGACATCAAATCTCAAAGGACAACAAAAGGCTTAATTTTATGCCAGACAATGCCCCATCCATAGGTAACTGCCAACACACAAACAAAACAAGTGAAACAGACATGAGAATCAGTGAAAAAGTCAAGCCAGTCCTCAAACTTAGCTTTCATTCATAAATGACTGTTCCATATGGCTCTAACTTTAAACCACATACACATCATATTTCCTACCAGCCAAATAGCACCTAAATCATATGAAAGAATTAAATATCTCAATATGTCACAGAGTTGTACAAACAACACCAGGATCATCGGGGGACATCAGTAGTAATCTGGATGATCACCACTGATCTCTACTCTCAGATAAACATGCAATAGGAGAGCTAGAATAGCCAAAGCACCAATAAACACCATTCCGTAAACGCAGCACTTAAAATTATTCCCTCTCATCTCATAAAATATTAATTACAAAAATGAAAACGTTAGTTTTTAGCCAGCCTGAAAAAGGAAGACTGTATGTGATTCCCTCTCTAGTCTCAACCAAGCTGTTTTTGCCTAGCCTCTGTCAAATTCCCAAACTACTTAAAACACCACTGAGTCCCTTTATGCATAGCCAAGCCACCAAAAGAGCCAGAACCCTTGCTCCCCAGCTCCAGAAAGAAAATGGTTATTAGCATGCTTCTCATTGAGACCTAGGGAAGGGGGGAAAAAATCTATCTTCTACCGTGATCTAAATTTTCATGGACTGTTTTCCCCTTTGCCTCATTTTCTCTTTAACCCCTTCCTTGTGTTTCAACTTTCTTTCATCTCTTTTTATTTCTTCATCTCTATACCAAGTTTTTTTTGCTCCTTCTTTTCATGATTTTGAGGGTCAGAATGATGCCTTTTCCTGACAGCAGAGAAGGATGTACAGTAGGGGACTACGGAATCTGGCTCATATGAACAGCATCAGCTACTGTCATCAACAGCTGACAAAATTCACAGTATCCAAGAAATTATTCAACACCTACTATGGATGAAACACTGTGAAATGATGGGGGAGAAGAGGTATAAAGCAGTTTCTGTCCTCTATGCAGTGACAATCTAGTCGGAGATCATGCGAAAATACATGAAAAGGTAAAACAACGTAAGCGGTCCAAAGACTGCAGGATGTGCTCTAGTACATACAGGAGCTGTAATGTTTAGGCACTGAGAACAAAGGACGGTACAACCACTGTGTTGCAGGAATGTCAAGAAGGCTACCCAGGAAAAGTACAAGCTAGACTCTGAAGGCACTCGAAGGGAGGAAAGGGAGGGCTTTCTATGGGGAGACTTTCCAGGGGCCTAACCCTGTATCAGCTTAATAGCAAGGAAAAATGTAAAATTGGTAAATTTTATGTTATGTATGGTTTACCACAATTAAAAAAAAAAACAAAGACAGGTATCTGGGCCCACCCAGAAGGGTAGGAAAGGCAACACAGAGGAAACAGGGTGCTTATGCATAGATGAAACATCTGATGAACTTAGTCAACACACAGCCACACACTTGACAATACCTTTTCTAATTTTAAATACCAACACTGTGCATAACCTGACAATATGGTTAAAGCAAAAGAAACTAGTTGACCAGAGAGGTGTGTGCACTGTGAAGAAGAGATATGATGTCTTTTCTACCACAGAAATGTCCTCTGGAAACACAGGTCCCAGCAGCTTTACTAAAGCTATGGGGCAGAAATCCCAAATCCAGAGGTTCCGATGGGTCTCCATTCTTCAAAGTTTTCTACTGACCACAAGACAAGAAGTCTGCAACCCTTCCAGGAAGGAGTCACCAAAAAAGCTGTAGATTTCAACTTCCCACTAGCTGCTAATAAAGCCCTGAGTATCCAAATCTAAGGTATTAGTGAGCCTCTGCTGACCATCTGGGGGAAAAAAAATCCCTAAACTAATAGATAAAGCAGCTTTTAGAGAAATCACACATGGCATACCTTAGTTACTTCCATTTAAATACCAACAAGAAAATCATTTGGTTGAAATCATGCCTATGTTCCCCTGACCTTCGATTTAGGCAGATAACAAGATCCATATAGCAGTTCTTGAAGGAAGGGCAGTGAAATAAGAGAAATGTCCCCACTTTCACATAATGGCCAACATTAGAGGAGAAAGAAACATGCTGGGAAATTGTCTAAATGAACATAAAAATAATTATTGTACATAGTGTTTTAGGTGAGTGTACTAGGTACTAGTCTTACATAGCACAAAACATACATGGTAAGGACAAAAGTGGCCTGAGGTGCAAGATTGAAAAGCAAGCTAATTTCAGTGGTAAAAATGAGATTCTTGCTGGAATAACCAACTCTTTAAAATTTCCATAAAATACCTCCCAAATCAAGGAAACACAAACTAAAATCTCTTCCAACATTAGTACATGAAACAATGGAATTCAATTAGCCCAGGGGCACTGATGACTCAAGGCACATCCTGGGTACCTCTCAAGACATTTGCCAGAAACTCACACACGGTGGTATAGAGGATGGTGATTCTGAGGCTAATCATATCTTACCTCATTAAGTTTCATAAGACTCACTTACCGAAACCATGTTAATCTACATAATTCTGCTTCTATGTACTTCCAGTCTATCCTGAATCTACTCCATCGTTCCTAATTTTTAGTAACTTGGGAATTTGAGGGCCTTAAATATGCATATTTTAGAAAACAAAGTAAAGCATCAAATGGGTCCAACTAATCCAACACATGTCCTAAATTTGGTTTCACTACAGCGCCACTCATTCCATCAATCTGGAGGAGACATCAGTTAGCAAAAGCTTGTATTTAGATTTAACTGGGGGAATTATACTTGGAATTGACATCACTGCTCACCTTTAGGACAGAGGCTAAGCTGGTCATGTGTTCATTGAGGGCACCCTCAGATTCCTTGTAGGTCAAGCAGGTAAACTGGTACTCCTCAGGATCAAAGGCATCGGCCCCCTGCTGCTCCACATCGCTGGCTACTCCGACGTAATAGTCCTCTATGTCCCCAGGGTCCTCATCCTCTTCTTCCTCCTCACAATTTGGGTCATAGTCCTCTTCATTGCTGTCAGACCCCTGGCTATTCATGTCCACAGACATCTTAGCATCCAGCCAAGTTGCAGATCAGGAAAGCAGCTTTTTCCCCTCCCCCCAAACTTTACCACTTTCTCAAATGCATTAGTGTTTTTTGTCTTCTAAGGAAGGAAAAGAAAAAAATAAATGTTACTTACTTTCACTATGAGAAGTTATAACAGTAACCATTGAAGAATCAAAAGAGTATAGCCTGGTCCTATCACCATTATGGCCTATTCCAACTCTCGTATCATATAGGAAACATCATCATCTCCCTGCCCAGGCTTATCTAAGCGAAATTCTTTTCTTTCTTTTTTTTTTTTAAAGATTTTATTTATTTATTTGACAGAGAGAAATCACAAGTAGATGGAGAGGCAGGCAGAGAGAGAGAGAGAGAGGGAAGCAGGCTCCCTGCCGAGCAGAGAGCCCGATGTGGGACTCGATCCCAGGACCCTGAGATCAAGACCTGAGCCGAAGGCAGCGGCTCAACCCACTGAGCCACCCAGGCGCCCCAGCGAAATTCTTTTCTTGAGGAGCAGAAGCACCTAATAATGGTAACTTCACATGAAGGGCCTGGAATGAAAGAGTCAGGAAGGCTGTCTACTCCATGTCAAAGGGTCAAATTTCCAAGGACTTATCCTTCCCGCAGGAGTCCTTAAGAAAGAGGCACATCTCACAGCTGAAGGCCCACCAGGGAAGCAATCATAAGGCTGAATTACCAAAATTTAAAATCTCTTAATCCCTAACTGATTTTTTCAGTTTTAAAGGATTCTACTGATTCCTTAAAGGGGTATTCAACACAAAGAAATTGATCCAATTGAGAAGGAAAGCTATAAATATACAGAGAAGATTTTGGCAAATACCCATTAACTTTTCTGTACAAGTACTATTTCAAATGATCATCTGCAAGAAACAATATTATACAGTAATTTAATTTTTTTAAGATTTTATTTGTCAGAGAGAGAGAGAGAGAAAACCGCACAAGCGGGGGTGGGGGAGCAGCAGCAGAGGGAGAAGCAGGTTCCCCAGTGAGCAAAGAGCCCTATCTGGGACTCAATTCCAGGACTCTGGGATCATGACCTAACCTGAAGACAAGACATCTTAACCCAGGTATCTCTTAAATAGTGATTTAAATGTAAAAACTCGTAAGACTTTAAAACGCAAGAGCATCTGGATGAGATGGTATATAAATAACTTACATAACTAAATCTAGATTAAATACAAAAGTATACATGAAGTCTATTTGAAATAGATAAGCTCTCAAGGGGGTGGCTTGGACCGCTCAGTTGGTTAAGTGTCCAACTCTTGATTTGGGTTCAGGTCATTATCTCAAAGTCCTGAGATCCATAGGGAGTCTGCCTGAGATTCTCTCCTCCCTCTGCCCCTCCCCCTGGTCTCATTGGGCAAGCTTTCTCGCTCTAAAAAATTAAATACATAAAAAATCTGGAAAAAAAAAAAAGAATCTCTCAAAAAAATCAACCATCATTAAGACAAAAAATAAAAATTAAAACACATTAAAATGAATGTGTTAAGGAAAAAAAAAAGAACATGTAGTGAATAGGTAAAGGACCACAGAACCCCTTTTAATATAAAAATATCAGTGAATCGGTGGGGCACCTAGGTGGCTCAGTGGGTCAGAGCCTTTGCCTTCGGCTCAGGTCATGATCCTAGGGTCCTGGGATGGAGCCCCACATCAGGCTCTCTACTCGGCGGGGAGCCTGCTTCCCCCTCTCTCTGTCTTTGCCTGCCTCTCTGCCTACTTGTGAACTCTGCCTGTCAAAGAAATAAAATCTTAAAAAAAAAAAAAGTATATATATATATATATATATATATAACTCTGCCTGTCAAAGAAATAAAATCTTAAAATAAAATCTTAAAAAAAAAATATATATATATATATATATATATTTTTTTTCTATCTCTCTCTCAGTGAATCAGGGCGCCTGGGTGGCTCAGAGGGTTGGGCCTTTGCCTTCAGCTGGGGTCATAGTCTCAGGGTCCTGGGATCTAGCCCCACACTGGGCTCTCTGCTCAGCGGGGAATCTCTCCCCGCCCCCGACCCTGCCTGCCTCTATGCCTACTTGAGATCTCTCTGTCAAATAAATAAGTAAATAAATAAAAATCTTAAAAAAAAAAATCATCAGTGAATCTAAGTTTGACATGCTAACCATAAATGCCCAGTTTTTTAAAAAGTCACATTAATGAGAGCAGTACTAGTATTTTCAGTTTGACTTTTAACAAATTGTTTTATATGGCAGAATCACCTAATTACAAATAAACTATAGTACTTTTCCCGCAGGAGAAAGTTAATCTTTAAATTAAAAATACCTGCAATTCTTGAAGATCTTTCAAGATGTCACCCCAAATAGTCTGTCATATAATTTCCATCTAAAATGAAAAGAGAAAATTCTATTTATATTTTTGACGTTGGTACCCTGGGTTTGCAAATTTATTTTTTAACAAGTGAAGACATTTAAAAGGATAAGCAGCAAGGGAGCAGAGTAACTATGAAATTATTTTAAGTCCCACAGAAGCATGTATACCATTATATTGAGAAGAGTTATTAACAAGAGGAGTTCAATGGCCTTCTAAAAAACAAAGTGCTCAAAGTAAACAGTCAATAAGAATTTAACCTGGAATACTGGTGATGTAAATAGACACCCAGTTCCCTCCCTCAGTTTGAAAACCCACCACCTTATGCCTATGGTTCAGATTCCCTAAGTCACTATCACAATTTCAACCCTAAATGTTGCACAGAAGTGGACAAAGTAAATTGCAACTGACTTAAAATGAAATTTTTAGTATAAAATAACTTCCACGGTGATAATCTAACAACAAACATTGCCAGTATTTCAGATCTCACTTACTCATGAAAGAATTATTTTGAAATAAAGAATGTCCCCAATAGGATCCCCACTAGGCAATATTAATCCCCCTTTGTCACCTCTCTTCTGACATGCTCAAGGGTCATCTGACCTGCTCAGAGATACAGAGCTCACTATGCAAGACTATATAAGTACTATTTGCTCACTCTATTAGAAATCTTATGTCTATTTCTTTATACTACAGGATTTCTCAAAAAACTAAAACTTTGTAACTTCCAAAAAAATACTTCAAACATGGACAAGTAAATATAAACCAAATGAAAATCAAGGTCTAAACAATGATTATGGAAGGTTATTTCTAAAACAGTAAAGAACAATTGATTTTTTTAAAATCTATTTTTTTTTTTTTTAAGATTTTATTTATTTGACAGAGACCACAAGCAGGCAGAGAGGCAGGCAGAGAGAGAGGGGGGAAGCAGGCTCCCTGCTGAGCAGAGAGGCCACACGGGGCTTGATCCCAGAACCCTGAGATTATGACCTGAGCCAAAGGCAGAGGCTCAACCCACTGAGCCACCCAGGCGCCCCTTAATGTCTTTTTTCTTTTACCTGTATTTTTATTAAAGATATTGCTTACTGGGAAAATAAAATTCATAAATATTGCTCCCATCTACAGTATTTCACTACCAACATTTGCTCTCATTTAATGAAGGCCAATTTTAGGTTTGACTCATTCTCATCTTCACAACCCTACAAAGTGGCTATAATTCCCTTCTTACAAATGAGGAAGCCACAGTTCAGAAAGGTTAAGTAACTTGCCAGGATCACAGTTCTAGCAACCCAGAATTAATACTTCCACCAGATCCACTGGCTACAGGGATTTATAATTCCCCACCACCCTTCCAGAGAACCTAATACTATCCACAAAGCTACCTCCAGAATCACAACAAACAGAAGACCAAGGTTTCCACTTTCTCTGGCTTTCTCCCCAGGATTTGAACTTAGATGTTGCCCAAAGGCTTCTCACTAACTAAATACTCAAAAAGCAGGGGAAAACTTCATACTCCCCTCTAAAAAAGAGAAAGTCATTTCATACTTGGTGAGAGTTCTAGGTCCAGATTTAAATAAAAACTTAATTTTTAATCTTTTCAAAATTAAATATCCCTAATTATACTCAAAAGAGTGCTGACATTGTTTGAAGGGGCCTGAATATCACTGCCTTATTAAAAGAACTAATGACAATGCTCTGATTTCCTTTGGATGTTAAATATTATCCCTCCACCTCAAACAGAAAAGGAGTAATATAAATTACTTTTCCCCCAGAACCAAAGTCACATGTTGAGGAGACGTGACACCCTCCCTCCCTGGGCTAAAGGATCTAAACTGAAGACTTCTCTCTCAGTTTAAAGTTGACAAGAAAACTTTTTGGCAAGTCTGAAGATGTTTACTCCAGACATAACATTTGGCTCTGAATGGTCATTTAATAAGGATACATCTCTGAAGAAAACTACTTAGCACTTTAAAAATATGAACCCGGGCGCCTGGGTGGTTCAGTGGGTTAAGCCTCTGCCTTCAGCTCAGGACAGGATCTCAGGGTCCTCCAATCAAGTCCCGCATCAGGCTCTCCGCTCAGCGGGCAGCCTGACCACCCCCCCACCCCCCCCTACTTGTGATCTCTCCTCTGTGTCAAATAAATAAAATCTTTAAAAAAAAAATGAACCAATAACTTAGTTTCAAAACCTGACACTATACTAGCCTGTCTAATATGGTAGCCACTAGCCCCGTGTGGTTATTAAAATTTAACTTTAAAACTAAACAGGGGGCACCTGGGTGGCTCAGTGGGTTAAGGCCTCTGCCCTCGGCTCCGGTCATGATCTCAGGGTCCTGGGATCGAGTCCCGCATTGGGCTCTCTGCTCAGCAGGGAGCCTGCTTCCTCCTCTCTCTCTCTGCCTGCCTCTTTAGGCAGGTGATCTCTGTCTGTCAAATAAATAAACAAAATCTTTAAAAAAATAAAAATAAAAATAAAAATAAACAAAACCCTAAAATTCAGGTTTTCAGTCGCATTAGCCCTAAGTCAAATGCTCAACAGCCACGTGTAGCTAGTGGTTACCCTACTTAAGAACAAAAGTATAGAATATGTCCATTGTGGCAGAAAGTTCTACGGGACAGAGCAACAATCAGTACAGAGGTGAAGTCATCCGACAACACGGTTGTCTCTCCTGCGGCTAGCACAGCGGCGTCCGGAGAGACGACGGCCCAGCTCCTGGGCCGCACGTTTCTACCGAGGCGCAGGGACAGCCGCGAGGACACCGAACCCACGCGCAGGGGGACCCTTCGCAGGCGAGCGTTAACTAACTGCGCGGGTGGCACTGCGAGGGCTCCGAATGATAACTAGAGTGCGGGGCCCCAGAGGCGGCGCGTATCCCCGGCGCGCCCGGTGGGGAGGGCCCAGAGGCGCCGGCGCCGGTCGGTGAGAGGCACTGGCCTCCGACCTCTCCGGGAGCTGGGAAGACGGGAGGAGAAGGAAAAACCGAGAAACGCCAGGCGCCCGCCGCCTTGTCGTAGCCCTCAGCCGCCCCTCCGCGAGCGGCGTGGGCGCTGAGACCGGGACCCAGCGCCCGGGGGCACCGGGACCTCGCGGGAGGCGATGAAGGCGGAGCCCCGGTAGGGCTAGGGAGGCGCGCGACGAGGCAACCCCCCCCTTCCCCGGCCCGCCGGGGTAAACAAGGCCGCGACCCGCGCCGCACACTTACCGGGAGCCGCAGCCCGCGGCCGCTGAGCCCGGGCGGACTAGACCGGGTCCGGCCGGGCCAGAGGTTTCAGACACAGGCGCAGAGGCGGCGGCGGAGACTACGGGCCGACGCCGGTCAAGGCCCGCGCTCCTTCCTCCGGTGGAGCCGTCTCCGCAGCTCCGGAAGTGCTCAGTGCAGTTGCGTCACTTCCGGCCCGGGGTCGACCCGAGGTCGCCGAGGTCGCGGGCTGGTGCTGGGTGATAGCGTCCCTTGGCCCGCGCTTCACTGCAGTCCAGCACTGCGATCCTGAGTGTGACCTGGCACGGCCAGTGCCCACGGCTGCGGGAGGCGGCGGAGGAGAGGAGCCGGCTTATTGGAGAGTGGTCAAGGCGTCTCTTCCGGCTTTCGCCCGCTGGCACCGCCCGCCGGGATAATTTTAACCAGCGTTTTTCTGATGGACTGCTCGCTTCACTGTATTCGAGTGTAGTGCACACAGAAGACATGCTGACGTCCATGGAGTACCAAAGGACCGTTGTCTCCCGGCCGCTGTCTGGAGGAAGAAGAACTGGGGCTCTAGGTCGCTGCGCCGGCCCGGGAATTTCTGCCTGCACTCTCAGCCCGCCGCCTGGTGGCCCCCAGCCGCACAGACCGGGCCGGGCTTTCCCTTTACTCTCCGCGGCCTGGCCCACCCAGGTCTCCCGCTTCATCGTCCAAGATTGAATCGTGATTTCGTTTCTTCAATTCCACATTTGCCTTGCTACACGGTTTCTAGAAGCAGTTTAGGAAGTATGCGTCATTATGACTGCCAGTTCCTTCTAGGACCTGTTGCCAAGTGTTGTGGATAGAAAGACCCGGAGACTCCCTCAGGTTGCTGCTGCACGAGTGAAAATGCGAGGGTGAAGCGGGTGATGTTACGGAGCATCCTGGCTGTGCGAGTCTTCTCATAACCCAAACTATTTCCACCCATACACAAGTCGTGTATGTACTGATACGCAAAGAATCTGTGTGTAACGAGCTCTTATTTCTTGCTCCATGCGTGTATTCGTGTATTTCTTATACATGGTTTTCAGCTAACAGTTTAAGAGCATGTACCTAAATAAGGCGCAAATACTAGAAATCCTCCCTCCTGCAAAAGGAAACAAATCCTAGAAAGCCCAAATAAATTTGGAGTGAAAATCAATAGCAATGACTAACAATTGCAGGATTACGAATTGTATATATGTTAACAACGTAAAAGTCTACTAAACTTGAATGTGCTTCTTTCATTTGTCTTCACGAAACATATTCCTTTAAATTATGATACTAGGAAAAGACCTAACGTATATTTTTTGCAAATGAAATCTGAAGTAGAAGCTTTCATTTTGGTATACTGGTAATAAATGCTCTCCAGCAAACAAAAGGAAACTTTCTGTACCACTATTTGCAATTGCAAAATAGAGAATTTGTTCATAAGCACATGGATGTACATATAATACGTACATATGTACATCCATGTGCTTGACATATGAACAAATATGAACAAGTATTATCCATATTTGTTAACCTGTCTTCTACTAAAGGTGAGTTTTTGCTTGTTTGTTTTAGAGAGGGACAGCAAAAAAGAGGGAGAGAGAGAGAGAATCCTAAGCAGGCTGTACCCTGGGCAGAAGCTCTATCTAATAGCCCTGTGATCATGATCTAAAATCAGGAGTTGATGCTTAACTGACTGAGCCACCTGGGAATCCCAAAAGGTGAGTTTCTTAAGGGCACAGATCCAACCGTGTTTTCTTCTTTTTTTTTTTTTTCCAAAGATTTTATTTATTGACAGAGATCACAAATAGGCAGAGCAGCAGGCAGAGAGAAAGGGGGAAACAGACTCCCCGCTGAGCAGAGAGCCTGATGTGGGGCTTGATCCCAGCACCCTGAATTATGACCTGAGCCAAAGGCAGAGGCTTACCCCACTGAGCCACCCAGATGCCCACAACTGTGTTTTCATTATTACTGTATTACATAACCATTTATTGGGCTGATAATAATGCCAGTGGCAGTTTCTGTCCAGGAAATAGAGATTTAAGAATTAAGCCAAAATAGGGATGCCTGGGTGGCTCAGTCAATTAAGTGTCTGCCTTCGGCTTGGGTCATGATCCCAGGGTCCTCAGATCGAGCCCCACATCGGACTCCCTGCTCCATGACAAACCTGCTTCTCCCTCTTCCACAACCCCTGCTGTTTTCCCTCTCTTGCTATGTCTCTCTTTGCCAAATAAATACATAAAATCTTTTAAAGAAACAAAAATATTTAAGGATATCATAAAAATATGTGCACATATATGTGCTTTGGAATCATGATTCAAATAGGGAATGTTTACAGCACCCAAAATGTCCAAAAGTAATAGTTTGTTAAATTATGGTAAAATATACAATAAAGAAAACCATTAGCAATGATGCAGTACTAAGGCATCTATTAATAAGGAAAGGTATTTTTTATGTACTCTTAAGTGATAAGAATAAGAAATGAAATGTGTATGTTTATATATATATATATATACTTTTTCAAAATATGTGTGCATGTGAAATATTTAAAAGTCTCATGATCTCTGTGGTTCAGAAATCGAGACAGGTCACAGTGAAAATGGTTTATCTCAGCTCCTCAGTGTCTGGGATGTCAGCTGGAAGACTCAAAAGCTAGGAGATGGAATCATAGGAAGCATTGTTTGCTCATATATTCCGTGGGTTTTGGTGGCTGTCAGCTGGGGGTCTAGCTGGAGCTGTTAGCCAAAATACATACACACATGGCCTCTACACATTGGTCTGGTTTCCATGATAGAGTTCCAAGGATAGGGTTCCAAGGACAAGTGCCTTAAGAGAATGGAGCTGGGTGGAAGCTGTATCTCTTTTTATACCTTAGCCTTTGAAGTCAGACAGCATTACTTCTACCACATTTTATTGGCCCAAGTGGTTGCAAATGTCCTCTCAGGTTCAAAGGAATGAAATGAAGCCCCACCCTTGATAGAGGAAAACCAACATCATATCACATTGTAAGAAAAACATGTGGAATGGGATATATGTTGGTGTGGCCATCTTTGGAAAATATAATCTGTCCCATCACATATTACATATATGGATCTTATACATACAAGCTTTCACCTTCACCTTTAATGATTTTAATTATGCAACTAATATATTGATATATTAAAGTTGTAAAAAAATAACAAAAACTATTGATAGCAACATGTGAATATTCCCATTAACTCACTTCAACTCTCTTTACCCTATCTGGGGTTGTTACCATTGTCTGATCCTTTCTATGCATTTACACATATATCTATATTTACAGATTGACCATTCTCCCTTTGCAGGTCATCTGTTTCCAGTTTTTCACAATTAGAGATAATGTCACAATAAACACCTTTGGATGTACTTCTTTTTGCATGACTCTGAACACGTTTGGGGTTATATTTCTAGAAGTGGAATTGTGAGTCAACTGCTATGCTCATATTGCCAAATCACCTCTTAAAAACGCCTTTGATTCTTTGAGCCCACCTGAAGGCCAGGCACCATGTTGTTAGATATAATGGTGGGGGAAGGAGATCACAATCCCCGCAGTTTTGGAGCTTTGGTCTAGTAAGAGATGAAAAAAATCAGAGAACTCATGAAATAAGTATGAAATCGCTGTGAGGAGTATCGCACAGGGGAATGGAGTCACTCTGTCTTCATCCTCTGCTCTAACTACACTCATTCTCTAGTAGTCTCATCCAGTCTCTGCCCAAGGACCTCCAACACAATGATGACTTAACAGATTTTTCTTTCTAGCCCTACCCAATTCCCTAAACTCCACATTCAATATATTCAATTGTCCGTTCAATATGCCCATCTGGAAGTTATATTAACACTCAAAATTTTTTTTATTTTTTTAAAAGATTTTATTTATTTATTTGACAGAGAGATCACAAGTAGGCAGAGAGGTAGGCAGAGGGAGAGGGGGAAGCAGGATCCCTCCTGAGCAGAGAGCCCAATGCAGGGCTCGATCCCAGGACCCTGAGATCATGACCTGAGCCAAATGCAGACGCCCAACCCACTGAGCCACCCAGGCGCCCCTTAACACTCAAATTTGAAGTCCCAAAAACAAAACTCAATTTTAACCCCAAACTGGTCATTCCCCAAGTGTGTCGCAGCTCAGTAATGCTACTGTCTCTCATTGTTTACTCAGGCCAAAAATTTACAAGTCTCCTATGACTCTTCTTTCCCTTTCCAGTTCCACATTCAATCTGTAAGTGCTATATACCTCCTTGATCTGTCCCGGTTTGGCACTTCTCCCCATCTGCTGCTCTAGTACAAACCACCACCATATGTGCCTGGATGTGAGCAACTAACTAGTCTCCATACTTCTACCCATCCTACTATATCTGTTCTATACGTTATCTAGAAAGATCTTTTTAAAGTATAAAAATGTGTCAATTCCCTATTCAAAACCTCTCAAAGCTTTCAATCACAGGCTTTAGCCTTATAGGCCTATAGAGGTAGGGTCTGAAGCCAGATGCCCAAGGTTAGAATCCTAGTTTGGTGACTTCCTAGCTGTGTGAACTTGGGCAAGGAACTTCACCTCTCTGTGACAGTTTTCTCATTTGTGAAATGGGGATAACAGTGTACCTTCCACTGAATGAAAAAGCAGAATAGGGGCGCCTGGGTGGCTCAGTGGGTTAAGCCGCTGCCTTCGGCTCAGGTCATGATCTCAGGGTCCTGGGATGGAGTCCCACATCGGGCTCTCTGCTCAGCAGGGAGCCTGCTTCCCTCTCTCTCTCTCTCTGCCAGCCTCTCTACCTACCTGTGATCTCTCTCTCTGTCAAAGAAAGAAAGAAAGAAAAAAAGAAAGAAAAAGCAGAATAATATTGATGATAGCTTTTTATTAATGAAAAAAGGGTGTGTGTGTGTGTGTGTGTAGATTTCATATATATGTATGTATCTATAGATATCTATATTCATATAATATAGATATAGATCTATATTATATGAATATATATCTATATATGATATATATAGAATATAGATGATATATATCTATATATGATATATATAGAATATAGATGATATATATCTATATATGATATATATAGAATATAGATATATATAATATAGATATATATTCATATATATTCATATAATATAGATCTATATTATATGAATATAGATATCTATAGATACATATATATATATGAAATCTACACACACACACACACATACATACAGGGACGCCTGGGTGACTCGGTTAAGTGTCTGCCTTCCTCTCAAGTCATGATCCTGGGGTCCTGGGATTGAGTCCTTTATCTGGTTCCTTGCTCAGCGGGGAGCCTGCTTTTCCCTCTGCCCGCCGCTTCCCCTGCTTGTGCTCTCTCTGACGAATAAATAAAATCTTTTAAAAAGGGGGGGAGTTTACCTAAAATCTTAAGTTTACAGTTTTCTGTTCTTTTCCTTTTTTAAAGTTTGTTTCTTTGTTTTTAGTAATCTCTACACCCAATGTGGGACTTGAACTCACAACCCAGAGATCAAGAAGAGTCGCACACTCTTCTGACTGAGTCAACCAGGTGTCCCTATGTACTTTTCCTTTTTAATTTTTTTTTTACTTTTTCTTTATTTAAGTAATCTCTACACCCAACATGGGGCTCTAACTCACGACTCCAAGAGCAAAAGTTGCATACTCCTCTGACTCTGAGCAAGCCAATTACCCCCAACTTTGTTTTGTTTTTGATAAGGAATGATTATGTGCTACTACTGCTTGTCAGACTCTCTGGAAACAAGTGCTGAGATGGAATTGAGAGAGCAAGGTATTTATTAGGTACCAACATACATAAAGGGAAGGATCAGGAAGCGGAATTGGGCAGAGGCAAAAGTTGAACTGTTTTGCAGGCCCAGTGAAGCTGCCATTAACACAGCAGAGAGCACTGGAATTGATGTGGGAAATGAAGGCAGGAGAAAAATTACTTAATTTCCTTACTACTTACAGACCATTGACAAGTTTTTGTAATAGGCAGAGTGACATTCCTCTAGGGACTCAACTACCTAGATGCTGACACTTTGCTAAGGGTAAAAGGCAACTGTAGCTCAACCCCTGGGGAGCCTGTAAGTCTTCTTTAACATACAAAAATTCCTTTGGAAACTTCCTTTATCTCGACCCACCCCATGATACATGTTGGCAATCATCCCCCAAGCATATGACCTACTGATATACATCCGAAGGGACTCATGACTAAGGTTTTATTGGACAGTAATAAATGACCTTTTCCTAACAATAGCTAGCCCCCTCAAGGTCCTGGAAACCTTCCAAAATTCATTGGAGGCTTACGCTATCCCTAATCCCCTCCCAACTTGAAAGTGTATAATGGACCACTCTGCATGACCCCAGTGCAGCTCTCTCTGCCCATGGGTCCTGTCCCCAAGTTTTAGTAAAATCACCTTTTTGCACCAAAGACATCTCCAGAATTCTTCCTTGGTCATCGGCTCCAGACCTCACCAACATTTCAAAACTATATCATTTGGCAACCACGAAGGGACCCCTCTCACTCTAGAGAACTTTCTTTCTGTTCTCACCTTCACTTAATAAACTATCATTCATCCTTTTGTGTCTGAGATTCATTCTTTGACTCTGGGAGACAAGAACCCTGCAACCCTGTAACAGAATGAACAGTGCCTATCAGAGTATCTTATACTGGGTCAGACTGATATTTACACACTTTTACATACTTGGATTTGTACACTTGCTAAGTCACTGGGTGTAGGCTGTCTTGGGAAGGGTATGCCTAGAGGGGAGGCGCCTATCTGAAGCTAAGGCATCTCCTGAAGGACTGAGACCTAGAGGCTGTCTGCTATTGTGTTCCACAGCTGGGCAGCCAGGCCTTCCTTGAAGAAGGTTCTAGCTCATAACTCCACGTCCACCACAAATATTACATAGTTACTACCATTTATTGAGATGATCATAGGATTGTCATCCTTACTATACTAGTGTTATGACCGCATTATGGGGTTTTAAAAACATTTTTTAAAAGATTTTTTTATTTGACAGAGAGAAAGCACGGGTAGGCAGGGCTCAGTCCTAGGACCTTGGGGTCATGACCTGAGCTGAAGGCAGCTGCTTGACTGGCTGAGCCACCCAGGTGCCCCAACACATTATGGGATTTTTAAGTAAGCTCCACACCCAATGTTGGGCTTAAACCCATGACCCTGAGATCAAGAGTTGCATGCTTTACCCACTGAGCCAGTCAGGTGCCCTGGTATTCACTGATTTTAAACCACATTTGGTCATAATACCTTATCCATTTAAAACTTTGTGAAATTGATTTGCTAATATTTTACCTTTAATATTTTTGTTATTCATGCATTAAGTGATAGTAGTTTCTGGTTTCCTTTTTCTATGTGAATGCTATCCTTGTCTGATTTTGGCATCAGGGTTATGCTGGCCTCTAAAATTTAGGAATAGGTAATGGTGAAATCCACCACAAACAGAAAATTGTTGGATATGGCCAGGTACCACGTTTCATATGAATCTTCAAGAATCTTATTTTTAATTGAATATCAATGATTATGAAGATAACTATTAGTTTTGCCCCTGATATGAGGAAGTTGAAAGGCAACGTGGAGGTTTTGTGGGATAGGAAGGGAATAAATGAAACAAGATGGGATCAGGAGGGAGACACATCGTAAGATACTCTTTTTTTTTTTTTTTTAAAGATTTTATTTATTTGACAAACAGAGATCACAAGGAGGCAGAGAGGCAGGCAGAGAGAGGAAGGGAAGCAGGTTCCCTGCTGAGCAGAGAGCCCGATGCGGGGCTCAATCCCAGGACCCTGAGATCATGACCTGAGCCGAAGGCAGAGGCTTAACCCACTGAGCCACCCAGGCGCCCCATAAGAGACTCTTAATCTCACAAAACAAACTGAGGATTGCAGGGGGGAGAGGGTTAGGGAGAGGGTGGTTGGGTTATGGACATTGGGGACAGTATGTGCTATGGTGAGTGCTGTGAAGTGTATAAACCTGGTGATTCACAGGGGCCCCTGGGTGACTCAGTGGGTTAAAGCCTCTGCCTTCAGTTCAGGTCATGTTCCCAGGTCCTGGAATCGAACCCCACATAGGGCTCTCTGCTCAACAGGAAGCCTGCTTCCTGCTCTCTCTCTGTCTGCCTCTCTGCCTACTTGTGATTTCTGTCCGTCAAATAAATACATAAAATTTCTTTAAAAAAAAAAAACAAAAACCTGTACGCCTGGGGCCAATAATACATTATATGTTAATAAAACATTAAAAATTTTAAAAAGATCACTATTAGTTTTTCAAGTTTCTTTGTTTACCATATTTTCTTTCTTGGATTCATTTGTTTGGCGGTAAGTAGTATATTCCTGACTAATTCCTAAAGAGAAGGCACATGGGTAGCAAACTTTCCAAGTTTTTCTTTTCTTCATTAAAAGTATGCTTGTTGCTTCCAGCTACTTGAATGCTAGTTCAGCTCGGTATAAGATTGAAGGTTCAAAATGATTTTACCTCAGAAGTTGGAACTTATTTTCTTTCTTTCCTTTTTTTTTTTTTAAGATTTGTATTTTTTTGACAAACAGAGAGAGAGATCACAAGTAGGCAAAGAGGCAGGCAGAGAAAGAGGGGGAAGCAGGCTCCCTGCTGGGCAGAGAGCCAGATGTGGGATTCAATCCCAGGACCCTGAGATTATGACCTGAGCCCAAGGCAGAGGCTTTAACCCACTGAGCCACCCAGGTGCCCCTGTAACTTATTTTCTGTTGTCTTACAGTCAGCATGGTGAATGATAATTCCCCCATGTTTTAATTTTTATTCCTTGCTTGATAGCTCCTTTTTTTCCCCCCACTCTGAAAGCTTCTAAGATTCTTTTCCCTTCTGTTCTGAAAAGTTGCTGTAGAACATATAGATGCCTTTTGTTATTCATCTTGGTTGGTTCTCACTGGCCTTTTTCAGTTGAAAGATGTGAGTTTCCTACTGAGATATTTTCTTCATTTCTTTGGTTATATCCTCTCTCCCTGTTGTCTCTTCCTACTGGAAATACTATTAGAGAGGTGGGAGCTTCTGAATCTGTCCTTTGTGCCATAATTTCCCTTTCTTCTTTTTCAGCTTGTCTTTTTTTGACATTGCTTTTTTAAAGAGATTTAGCAGCTTGATCTTTCAGCTTTCTAATTTTCTTCTTGGAGTGTCCATACTTTAATTTCAGCTCATCTGTGAAGTTCTTTTAAATTCAAGATTTCTTGGGGCGCCTGGGTGGCTCAGTGGGTTAAAGCCTCTGCCTTCAGCTCAGGTCATGATCCCAGGATCCTGGGATTGAGCCCTGCATTGGCGGGGTGGGGGGCGGGGGGGAAGGCTCTGCTCAGCAGCGAGCCTGCTTCCCTTCTTCTCTCTCTGCCTGCTTCTCTGCCTACTTGTGATCTCTGTCTGTCAAATACATAAATAAAATCTTTAAAAAAATAAATAAATTCAAGATTTCTTGTGGGTTCTTTTTTTCTGGATGCTACTTACCTTCAGGAATCCTGAGTTTGAGATCCCTGTGGGCAGCAAGGGTGAAGCCCATGCTAAGTATAGAGATTGGAGAGATTTCTGGCCAGACTTAGAATTTGAGGCCAGGAAGAAAGAAAGAAGAAAAAAGGACCAAAGAAGGGACACTAGGAAGATTAGCCCATATTTGATTTCCAGGACTTAGGAACAGTACTTCTCATCTGAGGTCAAGGATGGCTTCAAGTTCTCATGAGACTGAAAGCAAACCTGTATATGTCTATGTACATTTTTCTGGGGGAAGGGATACCAGGGGTTTTCTGCCCTGAAAATGGTTAAGAACCACTGGTTGGGCAATGTCTAGCATGTGGAAGCAACTCAGTGTACCTCGTTTGCATCACATGTTATAGAGTAGGAAGAAGGACATTATGTCCTGAAGGGCAAAGTAAGTGTAAAGGCCTGGGTCAAGGCAGGGAGGCAGTTAAGTAATAGATCTGTGTGGTAAACCAGGAGAAGCTCAGTTTGCTCAGAGATGAAGATAGAGTCTAGAGAAAAACAAGGTTGAGGAAGTGTGCTACTATAAGATTATGAAAAAACTTTGACTGCTCGGGGAATACTACTTGTATTGTATTCTGGTGAAATGAGGAGCTGAGGTTGAGTCTCATCTTAAACACTGAAATCTAAACCTTCCTTTACGTCTTTGTTCTGTTGGCTTCCCTGCCAAACTCCTCGAACCAGTAAGTAACTGCTGTTAGTGCCTCTGCCTTCTTGCTGCCTGTTAAGTACTCAACCTACCACATCAACACTCTTGGCAAGCTTCTTCTAAATGTCACCAATGACTAATAGTTCATCCTAAGGAGTGTTTAAAATCCCTTAGCTTCATCCAGCATTTAACCCTTTTATCCCTTTTACTGAAAGGCATCACTCTCTCTTCGGTTTCCTCTAAAACTCTAGCAACAACTTCTGCTGTGGGGGCTCCTCCTAACAGGCCAGCCCATTTCCCCATGGTATAGTCTTCCAGCAGTTGGATATATATTTCTTTATTGAAGCCTTCCTGGCTTCTGTCTCTGGCTTCACCTCTCTCCTGGTTCCCAGTCTGTACATCTGATAATGACCAAATGTGTCCTCAGGGTGCCATGACTACTGCAGTTGGAGTGTGTCTGAAATTCAGAGTGGCTGGAGGTTTCTGGTAATATTAGCCTCTGGATTCTAGCTTTTTTCCATCCAACAGTGACCCTTGCCTCATTTCATGCCTTCTCTCCCTCTTGCTTAGACTGCAGTAATTCTTTCTTGTCTGGTCTCCCTGCTTCCAGTCTCTCCCAACACAGATTCATCCATCTAAAATTGATTTTCTTGGGGCGCCTGGGTGGCTCAGTGGGTTAAGCCTCTGCCTTTGGTTCAGGTCATGATCTCAGGGTCCTGGGATTGAGCCCCGCATTGGGCTCTCTGCTCCGCGGGGAGCCTGCTTCCCCCTTTCTCTCTGCCTGCCTCTCTGCCTACCTGTGATCTCTCTCGTTCTGTCAAATAAATAAATAAATCTTTAAAATAGATTTCTTCTTTCTTTTTTTTTTAAGATTTTATTTATTTATTTGACACAGAGACAGATCACAAGTAGGCAGAGAGGCAGGTAGAGAGAAAGGGGGAAGCAGGCTCCCCGCTGAGCAGAGAGCCCAATGTGGGGCTCAATCCAGGACCCTGAGATCATGGCCTGAGCCGAAGGCAGAGGCTTAACCCTCTGAGGGACACGGCACCCCTAAAATAGATTTTCTAAAACAAATCTAATCATGTCTTCACTATGCTTATACTGTTCCATGGCTCCCCATCCCCTCTTAGAAAAAATATATGACATAGAGAAGACAGGCTTTGGGCCCTTGCCTCCTCCTCCTTGCCCTCTACTCCCCTATAGGACTTCTAGAGCAGCCAGTCTCAGTCAAATCCCAATCCTGATCCTGGGCACGGAAAGATTACTCATCTTTCCGTGCCAGGCCTACACGGCCCATCCATCTTCCCCAGTCCGGCTTCCCTCTAGCTTGAGAGCACTATAAAGGAGGATTATTATCAAGTCAGCTTGACATGACAGTGACATGACTGCCACATGTCTATTGTTCACAACTTTTTTGTTTGTTCAAGTTTTACTTATTTAAGTAATTCTGACATGGGGCTTGAACTCACAACCCCAAAATCAGGAGTCTCATGTTCTTCCAACTGAGCCAGCCAGGCATCCCTGCTCACAGCTTTTTTTTTTTTTTTTAAAGATTTTATTTATTTATTTATTTGACAGAGAGAGATCACAAGTAGGCAGAGAGGCAGGCAGAGTGAGAGGGGAGAAGCAGGCTCCCTGCTGAGCAGAGAGCCCGATGCGGGACTCGATCCCAGGACCCCGAGATCATGACCTGAGCCGAAGGCAGCGGCTTAACCCACTGAGCCACCCAGGCGCCCCTGCTCTCAGCTTTTTTTTTTTTTTTTTAAAGATTTTATTTATTTATTTGTCATAGAGAGAGAAGCGAGAGCAAGCACAGGCAGAGGCAGAGGGAGAAGCAGGCTCCCTGCCAAGCAAGGAGCCCGATGTGGGACTCGATCCCAGGACGCTGGGATCATGACCTGAGCCGAAGGCAGCCGCTTAACCAACTGAGCCACCCAGGCGTCCCTGCTCACAGCTTTTTAACTGAATATTTTTAAATATACAGAAATGATGAAAAAGTAAGATGGTGAATACTTGGATACCATCCACCTAGAGTCATTAAGGCATCCTCCTTAACTCCTCTCTCACATACCTTATGTTTTGTTCATTAACAATTCCTTTAGGTTCTTCTTTCAGAATATATCCAAAATCCAAATACTTCTCACCACTTCCTTTTCTGTGCCCCATCCAAGCCAGCACCTCTGACCAGGACTTTTAGCTTCTTCAAGGCTCCCTGTTTCTTCCTTGCTCCCTATAGTCTATTCTCATCCAGCAGTCAGAGGGATGCTGTGAACTCACTATGTCTCTCCCCTGCTCAAAACCCCAGAATGGAGGGCACTGTGTGGTGCAGTCAGTTGATGGCGCTCAGGTTTCAGGTAGGGTCATGATCTCAGGGTCCTGGGTTCGAGTCCTGTATTGGGTTCCACTCTCAACATGGAGTCTGTTTGAGTTTCTCTCTTCCTCTCTCTTTCCCTCCCCCCACCACGCTCTAGCGCACGCACTCTCTCTCTCAAATAAATAAATCTTTAAAAAACAAACAAACCCAGAATGGCTTCTGTCTCCCATCTCCTTCAGAGGAGAGGCTGATGTCCTCATAGTGGCACACAAGGCCTGTTTAATGTGCCAGTATTATCTCCATGTCATTACCTGCTATTTCTTCCTCTGCCTCAAAGGCCTCTCTGTGGTTCCTCAAACAGGCCAGGCATAGCCCAACTCAGGGATTTTGCTTTTTCTTTTCCTCTGCTTCGTAGAACTTACTTCCTCACTTCCTCAGTGAAATCCTCCCTCACCTACTTAACACTGCCAAAGACTCACCTGCTGTCTCCCATACTCTCTAACCCTCTTCCCAGGTTTTTCTCCATTGCAGTTATCACCACTTGAAACACTATGCAGTTTTCACTTTTTTTTTTTCTTTAAGATTTTATTTATTTATTTAACAGAAGGGGGGACGCCTGGGTGGCTCAGTTGGTTAAGCAGCTGCCTTCGGCTCAGGTCATGATCCCAGGGTCCTGGGATCGAGTCCCACATCGGGCTCCTTGCTCGGCAGGGAGCCTGCTTCTCCCTCTGCCTCTGCCTGCCTCTCTGTCTGCCTGTGCTCGCTCGCGCTCTCTCCCTCTGTCTCTGAAAAATAAATAAAATCTTTATTTAACAGAAGGGGGGAGAGAGAGAGAGAGAGAGAGAGAGATATCACCAGTAGGCAGAGAGGCGAGCAGAGAGGGGGGGGAAGCAGGTTCCCCGCCGAGCAGAGAGCCTGATGTAGGGCTCTATTCCAGGACCCTGAGACCACGACCTGAACCGAAGACAGAGGCTTAACCCACTGAGCCACCCAGGCACCCCTAGTTTTCACTTTTTATCTTTGTTATGCTCTATAAGCTCTATAAGGACAGGGACCCGTGTGCTGAGCTACCAGCTGTGCCTCCAGCACCTGGAAGGGTGCCTGGAACGTAGCAGAGCGCTGTCGGCCTCAGTGGAGTGACTGAAGGAACTGGAGTCCAGAGTAGAAAACATTCAAGTCGGAGAAGACTTCCTGGAGGAGTAAATCTAACCGCCCGCGCTCCCAAACACCGCCCAGAGGGTATGGGTGCCAACTCCGCTTTCTCGAACCACGCCTATCGGGGGCGGGGCCTCTACCGGAAGCCGCCCTCCCGGCGGAAGCGAGACCCGGCTGCCTAGGACCTCCTCCCAACCTGTCCCGGCTCTTGCCCCGCCCACCCGAAAGTGGGTGAAAGGTTGGCGCTGCCAGCGCTGTAGCTGGGGCTGTGGAGCAGGACGCGTCCGGAACAGACCGACACAGTGCCGGCGAGGCCGACAGACGGACCATGGCAGATGAAGCGAAGCCCATCAGCCCGCTGAAGAACCTGCTGGCCGGCGGCTTTGGCGGCATGTGCCTAGTATTTGTGGGGCACCCGCTGGACACGGTCAAGGTGCGAGGAGGCTGGGGCGCCGGCTGGAGGGAGGAGGCCCGGGAGGGGCGCAGAGTGCAGCGTCTCCCAGGAGGCACAGCCCAGGATAGAAGCGGGGCCCGTGAGAACTTAAATGAGAAGTCTAGGAAGTCTCCCTTTAACTCTTTTCGAGGATCGGCGGGGCTGGAGGAGCGGGGTTGGAGAGCGGAGGGGGGGCTGTTCCTTGCGCCCCAAAGAGACAGACAGCACAGAGAGAGCAGCCTCTAACCGTCCATTAAGGGCTCTGATTTAAAGTTCTCTGTCCGGCATCCTTTCCCGACCCCGCGCCACTTCTTTGGGAACAGGAAAGAAAACCCACCCCTCTCCCCAAGCTCTAATTATCTGCAAACCTTATAACATTATCAGCAGGATTGAAAGAGGTCACTGTTAAAGCCCTCCTCAGGGGGAGAGCTAGGCAGAGGTGCAGTTCTTCTAGAGATGCCTTTTGACACATTCTCTGAGCACCCATCACCATCTCCTTCTAATTTTCCCGCTGCAGAGAGGGGTTTGGCCATCTTCAGCCTATTACCTCCTGTTAGCCTGATAGACTTCCTGTGGAAGGTGATAACCTCAGAGATGGAGTCGCTTCCAAGGAAAGCAAGCGACTGATTTCTTCCAGGGCCGGGATGATCCTCACAACTCCCACATGAGGAAGCCCTAATCAAACAGGCTCTGGGAAGGAAACTCATCAGAGCTAGTTCCCAGGTCTTCTTCACATACTGCCTCAACTCAGTTCCTCCCCCTGCAACACTTCTAGCAAGGCCTTCCTGGAGACCAAAGTCCATGCCCTGTGACTTAGCATTCAAAACTTTATCCGAGTTTTCTTTTCTTTTTTAAGATTTTATTTATTTATTTGACAGAAATCACAAGTAGGCAGAGAGAGAGGGAGAACCAGGCTCTCTGCTGAGCTGGGAGTGCATTGTGGGGCTCGATCCCAGGACCCTGGGATTATGACCTGAGCCGTAGGCAGGGGCTTTAACCCACTGAGCCACCCAGGCGCCCCTATCTGAGTTTTCTATCATTATTTCTGGACACACATTTGGAGGAAATTGACAGATCATGTGGAGGGTGGGCCTTTGGGGAGCCCACATGAGTTTTGCAGAGTGGGAAGTCTGTGTAGGGGACTTACTAGAATATTGGTTGGGTTTCTTCCCTAGGAGATAGCTCTGGGGACACTTCCTCTTGGCAGGTTTGGGCAGCAACCTCTTTGCTGCCTTTCATCTGGGAAAGAGCTGGAGTCATCCTACAGGAAGATCAGGATTAAAACAACCAGGCTGGTTAGAGCACTGTGAAACGTGAAATCAGATGTTTATTCAGCTGATGGTAAATGCTGTGTGTGTTGTGCTTCCCAGAAAATGGTTGTTGTAGGCAGCACTGTCTGCTAAGAGAAGAATTGTCTGGTCTCTCATCCTACTGTTGATCCATGGAGCCAGACATCTTGTTAGTTCTAGGCATTTGGGACTTCTCTTGAAAGAAAACAAAACCCTTCTTGGCTGCCTTACACAAATGTTGCCCTTAACTTCTGTATCCTCTTGCCCTTCCTCCCCACAGATGTCCCTTTCAGGAAGAGCCCAGTTATCTCTGTACCGAAGTGTAAATGACCGAAAATGTTCCCTGGTGTTTTTATCAGCCAGAAAGCCTGTTTTAAGCTTAAACAAATCACAGATTACTGATTGCCGTCCTTTTGACCTCAGAGAGCCACATGGGCTCCAGTCAAAGCCTAGTCTAGGGGCACCTTCTAAGGTCCAAGGTCACTAGTTGTGGCCTGAGAAGGCAAGAACTGCGGTATTTCAGAGTTGGGAGTTTGGAAAGACTGTATGGCAGGTCCCTAAGGGCTGGCTGAGTTCTGACTAGAGAAGTAGAAAAACCCAGACATCTGGGCGTGGGGAGGGCAAGAGTGAAGGCAGATTACAGGCTTGGCAGTGGGAGTCAGGCTATAAAATAAGATCAGCCATGGGGTACTTTAATGTTCTTGCTGACTTGGTTGGAGGAGGTCATGATGGGACAAGGATGAGATTTACAACAAAACAAAACAAAACAAAACAAAAACACAAAAAGGGATGAGCAGTTTTGATACCTTTCTCCCTGCCTACCAAGCAAGGGAGGTTATGCCTGACCATGGAGGATTCGAAGGCCAATATAAGGGATTTTAGATCTAAAGCAGTGGGAGCCTCTGGAGATTTCCACCGTTCTATCCTCTGAGTTTAGATTTGCATGTTCTCTCCATTGCCTAGACAGTGATGCCTTATGGTGACCTATAAGGCCTTAACAAATATAAGGATAAGAGATTCTAAAGAAACAGAGGAATAGCATGCTGAAATGGTGTTTTGAAAAGGTTAGTATGATAGCAACCTGAGAAGGACTTGGAAGCCCAAGAACTCTGAGCAGGAAAAACAGCCAGGAAATAGACTGCAGAAGTAACTTGGTGTATCAGTTATCTATTACAGTGTAACAACTTATCCCAAAGCGTACTGATATGAAACAAGAGTAGTCATTAACTCTCATAGTCCTTGTGAGGTAGGATTTTGGGGGCAGCTTAGGCAGATGGCCTGGCTCAGGGTCACTTGTGAGGTTCCAGATATTGGCTGGGATCCAGAATGTGTAAAGAACTCTCGTAACTCAATAAAAAGACAAATAGACCAATTAAAATTAAAACTTAATATTTGGTGAATATCAGGCGTATTTATAGAGATGGTAGGTGTTTGCTAAGAGCTGAGAGGAGAGAGGAATGGGGAGTAACTACTAATGGCGTGGCATTTCTTTTTGGGGTGATGAGAATGTTCTAAATTGATTGTAAGGAAGGTTGCACAACTCAAAATACTAAAAACCATTGAATTGTGTACTTTTAAGAGGGTGAACGTTTGGTGTGTAAATTATGTGTTAATAACAGCATTAAAAAAAGATACCGAGGGCACCTGGGTGGCTCGTTGGTTTGGGCCTCTGCCTTGGGATCAGGTCATGATCTCAGGGCCCTGGAATAGAGTCCCACATTGGGCTCTCTTCTCAGCAGGGAGCCTGTTTCCCCCTTCTCTCTCTCTGCCTGCCTCTCTGCCTACTTGTGATCTCTCTCTGTCAAGTAAATAAATAAAATCTTAGGTCGTGATCCCGGGGCCCCGGGATCGAGTCCCACATCGGGCTCCTTGCTCGGCGGGGAGCCTGCTTCTCCCTCTGCCTCTGCCTGCCTCTCTGTCTGCTTGTGCTCGCTCGCGCTCTCTCCCTCTGTCTCTGAATAATAAATAAAATCTTTAAAAAAAAAAAAAATAAAAAAAAAAATAAAAATAAATAAATAAAATCTTAAAAAAAAAAAAAAGATACTGAACCAGGCTGCAAGACTGGCTTAGTTGGTAGAGAGTGTGACTCTTTTTAAATAAATAAAGATTTTATTTATTTATTTATTAGACACACAGAGAGAGAGAACACTTGCACATAGAAGGGAGAGCAGTAGGCAGAGAAAGAGGGAGAAGCAGTTTTACCAAGTAGGGAGCCTGATGTGGCACTTGGTCCTAGGATCATGACCTGAGGTGAAGGCAGACACTTAATGACTGAGCCACCCAGGCGCCCTGAGCACGTGACTCTTTTTTAAAACATTTATTTATTTATTTTAGAGAGAGAGAGAGAGAGAGCTCAAGGACAAGCAGGGGGAGGGACAGAGGTATAGAGGAAGAGATGCAGACTCCCTGCTGAGCAGGAAGCCTGATGCAGGGCTTGATCCCAGAACCCTGAGATCATGACCTGAGTCGAAATCAAGAATCAGAGAGTATGACTCTTGATTTTGAGGTGATGAGTTTGGTTGCCATGTTGGGTATAGAGATTACTTTAAAAAAAAAAAAAAAAAAAAGTACTGAACTAAAGACAGTTCACCTCCCCCTACAGTAGGTGTTGTCTGGGACTGCAGTCATCTGGATTGACTTCCATGTGGTTCATTCACGTACTGTCACGTTCGTCCTGGTTGTGTCAGGAAGCCTTCTTTCCTCCGAACATGGCCTGTCTAGGCTGCTTGAATGTCCTAATGACATGGTGTCTGACTTCTCCCAAAGCAGATAACCTGAGATAGAGATAGGCAGAAGCTGGCCTTTTTATCACCTAGCCTTGGAAGTCATATAGCATCAATACCACCACATTCTACTTGATAGAAGTGAGCTCACTTGAGTCTGGTCCACATTTAAGGGGAGTGAATTAGGATTTACCTTCGAAGGGGAAAGAGTGTTAAAGAATTAGTGGACATAATTGAAAACCACTACACTGTATATGGATGGGTTAGAACTTGCCCTGGGAAAGGACTCAGAGAGAGGAAGAAATTAGGATTCTGGAAGCATCTGGAAAGACTACTTTAACAGACTTGGTGCCCATGTCGTAACAGCAACAGGAAGTAGTCAGAGGTGATGCTGTGGTTTCAAATTCTGAGAAAGAGGGTGGCTAGGTGGCTCTGCTCAAATGGCACATTCATTAGGAGGGTGAGATTCCAGAGGTGATTTGAGTAGGGAGATCTTCTCCAGGCAGTTGGAAGGGCAGCCCTAAAGAAGGGAAAGAAGGGGGTGCCTGGGTGGCTCAGTGGGTTAGAGCCTCTGCCATTGGCTCAGGTCATGATCCCAGGGTCCTGGGATCGAGCCCTGAGTTGGGCTCTCTGCTCAGCAGGGAGCCTGCTTCCACCTCTCTCTCTCTGCCTGCTTCTCTGCCTACTTGTGATCTCTGTCTGTCAAATAAATAAATTAATTAAAAAAAAAAGATGGGAAAGAAGGTCTGGAGATGACTAAATTATAGTCATCCCTGAGCAGAAGCTGAAGCCCTGCAATCTGAATTTTCTGAAATTGATGTGGACCAGATAGGTAGGGCGCTAAGCCTTGAAGAATGCCTGGAGTAGAAAAGGAGACAAAAGAAGAAGTTGTAAGAAGGGAGGTTTGAAGAAGACATAGTTTGAAGCATTGGGTATACCAGAAGGTTGAGAAGGGTGAGAACCAAGAAAAGTAGGATTAAATCCACGTTATTCCAGAACGCTTCTGTGGGGTGCCTTACCTAACCTCCAGCATACCATCACAAATGAAAGGGGGGAGTTGGCTAGAGCTGGAGCTTTGCATCAGCCAGGCCTTATTACTGGCATATCACTTGAACTCCCTAAACCCAGTCTTCCCATCTGTAAGCTGGGAATACCTATCCCATGGGTCATTGTGGAATCCATTAAGTAAGAAATAAATGGTGGAAGTAACTGGATGAAGGGGGGAAAGAAAGCATGGTACTCATGACCTGTGAGTGCAGACTTTGAATAAACTGGAAGAAAACGAAGTCTGAATCTAGCAGGTTAAATGAATGCCAAAGACATGTACACAGGCATAGTTTTCTCTGTTCAGAGTTTGGCAGGCAGTTCTGTTTCTGGGAGATGACTGTATTTTAACTTCTGGTTTCAGGTCCGACTGCAGACGCAGCCCCCAAGTTTGCCTGGACAACCACCCATGTATTCTGGGACCTTTGACTGTTTCCAGAAGACTCTTGTTAGAGAGGTATGGTATCTAAGTGCTGGGCATTCCTCTTACTCAGAGGACCACATTCACAGAGCTGGTTTGTTACCCCTCTGGGGGGATAGCCCACAGTTCCTGCTATCTCATCCTGCCATCCTATGCTCTCTTGTGGTTGCGCTGGAGTCTTTGATAGTTCCAGCCACTGCTTTATATGGAAGACTGAAGCTAATAAAATGGTTCTCTCATTTGGAAGGCAGAATTAGACCACATGAAATCATTAGAGATGTGAAATAGAAGAAAATACAAATCTGTATCTCTTGGTTTAATAGAGGTCCATGTCAGAAGTTCGTGTAAAGTCTTGGGGTTTCTGGCTGGCTCAGTTGGTGGAGCATGTGATTCTGGATCTCTGGGTCACGAGTTCAAGCCCTTCATTGGGCATACTTAATAAAAAAAAAAAAAGAAAGAAAGAAAGAAAGAAAGAAAGGAAAAGAGAAAAGGAAAGAAAAAAAGTGTAGTCAAAAAGAAGTTCATGTGAATTCTAGAGGAAAAGTCAGGCAGTCTGATGAACAGTGAGAGAGGCCGGCGAGTCTTCAAGCTTCTAGACAAAGACAATAAATTGGTTTGGGGTTATTGAATTACGTAATAACTATTTAGATATCGCTTAGAGTGGAAACATGAGATTTTATTTATTTCTAAATATTTATTTATTTGCGAGAGAAAGAGAGCAAGAGCAGGGGGACGGCAAGCAAAGGGAGAGGGAGAGGGAGAAGCAGGCTTCCCACAGAGCAGGGGGAACCCAATGTGGGACTCAAGCCCAGGACCCTGGGATAATGACTTGAGCTGAAAGCAGACACTTAACTGACGGAACCACCTAGAGGCCCCTATTCATTTATTTGTTTTTAAAGATTTTATTATTTATTTGAGAAAGAGAGAGAGAAAGAAAGCACCTGAGCAGGGGAAGGGGGTTAGGGGAAGAGCAGAGGGAGAGGGATAAGCAGACTCCCTACTGAGCAGGGAGCCTGGCTCCATCCCAGGATCTTGGAATTGTGATGAGCTCAAAGCAGATGTTTGAGCCACCCAGGCACCCCTGAAAACATAGAATTTTTAAAAAGTTTTTTTTTTTTATTAGTGATATTTATTGCTTACTTCATTAGCAGGTATGTTAAAAGACCTTGTTGAGAGCTTTTCCTTTGCTTCCTAAAATACAACTCTCCTATAAATACTCTGTTAAACATATAATTCTGACTAAATGTATGGAAACTGAGAAGTAGATGTCACCCAGATAAAGAGGAGATGTTGGTAAGTGATGGGCTCAGCCCTGGGATAGAAGTTGGTCCCAGGGTTCCTGTAGGATCCATGCTGCCATGGTGCTGCCTTTTTCTTCTGTAAGGCATTCTTATAGAATTCTGTGCTGCCCAGAACGGAATCTGACCAGTGTTTGATTGAGGCATTAGGGTTTGGGTCTGTTCAGAGTCCTCTGCCCTGGAGGTAGAGAGGTGGGATTACATGCCTCTTGGTCAACAAACATTGAGCACCTGTTTAGTGGCTTAGCAGTGTGCTTGGTCCTGGGGGCTGGTGAGAATGGCTTGTATAAACCCAACTCCCTGCAAAGTTGAATAGGCTTCTTTAATTCATCGTGTGCATGCCCCTGGTTTTTGCCATGCAGCTTGAGCTCTCCGCTTTCTTTTCTTTCTTTCTTTTTTTTTTTTTTTTAAGGATTTTATTTATTTATTTGACAGACAGATCACAAGTAGGCAGAGAGGCAGGCAGGGAGAGAGAGGAGGAATCGACTTTCCACAGAAAAGAGAGACGTGGGGCTCGATCCCAGGACGTTGGGATCATGACCTGAGCCGAAGGCAGAGGCTTTAACCCACTGAGCTACCCAGGTGCTGAGCTCTCTGCTTTCTGAAGCTACTGGAGGTCTTGGTGCTACATGGAAATTGGTGGGCCTGTATAGTGCAAGGAAGGCTAGTGGAGTTGTCAGGAGGCATGGGTTAGGACTTGGGTGTCCTTCTCAACCCCGGTGGGGAGCTGTGGGCTTTGGAAGGACTTTGTAACATGCTGCTTTTGTAGATCCTCCTCAGAACCTTCTCTTTCCTCTTCATTCTTTCCTGTTTACTGCCTTTGCCCTTTGTCCCCAAGAGAGGCTGCTTATAGTATTAGACCTTTGTAAGTCTTAGACCTTTGTAAGATCCAGGAGTGCTGACTGATACAGCTGGCCCCTGTAGAAGGCTGGTTGTGAATGTCCAGAGTCTGCAGACAGAAGGTTCTTCAGCCTGTGTCTGTGGACCCTCCCAGTGTGTAGCACCATCCTGTTTCTCTTGCAGTTCTCTCTCTCTCTTTTAAAGATTTTATTTATTTATTTGAGAGAGTGTGTATGCGACCATGATCCAGGGTGGGGGGTGGACAGAGGGAAAGGGATAAGCCGACTTTGCGCTGACTGTGAGACCAATGCGGAGCTCAATCTCAAGACCTTGGAATTAGGACCTGAGCTGAAGTCAAGAGTCCAATGCCTAATGGACTAAGCCACCCAGGTGCCCCACCTGCAGCTCTCTCTTCAGGAACAGCTTTTTTTAAAGATTTTATTTATTTAGTTGAGAGAGAGCAAAAGCACAAGTAAGGGGTAAGGATAGAAGGAGAGGGAGAGGCAGACTCCCCACTGAGCAGGGAGCCCAAAGTGGGACTCTATCCCAGGACCTGAGCTGAAGGCAGGCACTTAACCAACGGAGCCACCCAGGTGCCCGAAGGAACAGTTTATGTATATTTTAAAGATTTTATCTGTTTATTGAGAGTGTGTGAGTGTGTTTGAGGGTGTGCAAGTACACAAGCTGGGGGAGGGGCAGAGAGCCAAGAGCCAGATGCCCAACTGACTGAGCCACCCAGGTGCCGTTTTAATATATTTTTTTAAAGATTTTATTTATTTGGCAGACAGAGATCACAAGTAGGCAGAGAGGCAGGCAGAGAGAGAGGGGGAAGCAGGCTCCCCACTGAGCAGAGAGCCCAATGTGGGGCTCGATCCCAGGACCCTGGGATCATGACCTGAACTGAAGGCAGAGGCTTTAACCCACTGAACCACCCAGGCACCCCTTAATATTTGTTTTTTAAAAGTATCCCTTTTTGGGGCACCTGGGTGGCTCAGTTGGTTAAGCATCTGCATTTGCCTCAGGTGGTCCTGGGATCTAGCCGGCATCCAGCTCCTTGCTCAGCAGGGAGTCTGCTTCTTCCTCTCCCTCTGCCTGCTGCTCCCCCTGCTTGTGCTCTCTCTCTCTCAAATAAATAAAATCTTTAAAAAATTATTCCTTATTTTGTATTGAAGTGATACAAACACCTGGGTTTATTATTAAAAGGCTTGTAACAAAGTAGCAAAGTGATTTATGCCCCAATCTCCAGAGGCAACTGTTTTCAGCTCTTCCAGTTTAAGCTTGTTTCTACCTAAATAATATACATTTACTACTATATTTTATACATTTTTATATGTTTTAGCTACCTGTTTGTGGTAGATGATTTTAAGTCTTAACATTTCTTTATCCCTTCTTCCTGCCCTGCCCATATAATTTTATATTTTGTGGTTTAATCTAGTTCACTGTTTTCATGATTACAGCTTTTTATATGTTTAAAAGTTAATTAAGTAATATACTATGAGGCATATTTTATTTCTTGTGTGACTGTTTTTCTTGAGTTTAGGTTAGTAATTGTGTCGGTTTTTTTTCTTGTATTTCTTTGAATCACTGTCTCTGTTATCCTATATCTGAAAAGTACTCTGTGGAGTACTTTTCTGTTTGGTTTTCCACACTGCCGAAACAGTTAAATCTGTTGTTCTATGTGAGTTGTTTTGCTTTGTTTTTCTTGGAAACATCCCTTCTGGAGTCCTCCATCTTCATACTCCCAGGTAGACTGGCTCCTTTCCAGACTGACAGTACTCAATGCCATCCTGGAAACCCCATTCACCTCTCTTGAGTTGAACCCTTGGTCTCCTGGGTCCCAAAGCTTCCTCTTCCCTGGTTTACTAACCTTGTTTGTGGGGATATTATCTATTTGTCTATTTATTGGCTACTACATAGTTGATTTTGTTACCAAACTGTATTGAAAAAACTGTATTGAAAACTGAAAATTGATGTGCAGTTGTGCTATTATTTCTAACAATAAAACCCCCATGTCTTAATACTTGGAAAATACAAAAACTTTTTTTTGTTGTTTTTTTAAAGATTTTATTTTTTTACTTGACAGAGAGAGAGAGAGAGATTGATCACATGTAGGCAGAGAGGCTGGCAGAGAGAGGGGGAAGCAGGATCCCCGCTGAGCAGAGAGCCTGATGTGGGGCTTAATCCCAGGACCCTGGGATCATGACCTGAGTCGAAGGCAGAGGCTTAACCTACTGAGCCACCCAGGTGCCCCCAAAACTTCTTAATTATCTGTCATCTCACCCCAAGAAAGTCAGATCACATTGTTTTTTAGCCTGCTTTTTTAGTGGTCTCTAAGTAGACCTAGTAGTCTCTTTTGTTACAGTGCGATTTAATGGCTGTGATCGTCCATTCATGGAATTCCCATCATTTGTCTTGGTGGTGTCCTCATTGGGAGTTTTTTGGTCTATTCCAAAATCTTGAGAGCATATAATTGCCTGATGTCATTCCATTTTTACATCTCTGAGTATTTTCTTAGAATAAATTTCTCGACAGAGAATTTCCTGGTGAAAGAGTCTGCTGCATATTGCCGGACTGTCTTCCAGGATGAAAGCTGTTTCCAGTTTCTTCAGCAGTGTATAAGAGGACAACTATTTCTGGGGTTTTCTTCCTATTTAAAGCTCTCTTTGCTTGGAGAAGAGCTAAAGGAAGGAAGCCACAGGTTAGAAGACACACTACTCCCCCATTTCAGCGGTACGAAGTGTAGTTGTGTCTATAAACAGCTTCTGCTTCTGTGATTCCTTGCAGGGCATCACGGGGCTATATCGGGGCATGGCTGCCCCCATCATCGGGGTCACCCCCATGTTCGCCGTGTGCTTCTTTGGGTTTGGTTTGGGGAAGAAACTGCAACAGAAATGCCCAGAGGATGTGCTTAGGTGAGTACTTCAGGTCAGGAGCACTTGAAGCTGTTCTGCCTGGTGATGTGACATGGGTTAAAGGGAAAAAAATCTCAGCAGATAGGGAGCAGCTATCCTCTGGGCCTCTAATCCTGGCTCCTGGTTGTTCCACATGAGGGAAGCACTGGAGTGTCTTTTGTCCTGTGAACCAAAAGGAAAAAGAAAACAACCCAAAGCCCTCTCCCCTCCTCCCTACCAGGTTGTCATAATTTCTTCTGTGAAGTAGTGTCACTGACTAGGGATATTAGTAGTATCAACTCCATGGAATCAGGATGTCTGAATGCTACATGTGTAAAATGCCACAAACAGTTCCTGGTCCTGCAGTAAAGACAGTGGCAGCTGTGATTTCCATCACCTGGTTGGGAAAAGGGCAGTTCTCAACTTTTGTTTTACATCATTTTTATATCATGATTATAATTATTTCAAATACTGGTTTCTCTGTTGAGTGCAATAAATTAGTGTATCTTCTTTTCATAAACTTTAAGAAGTTGGATTTGAGTATGAAGAGGCAGATGAGTCAGGATTACAGCCCAGGATTTACAAAGTAGTTAATAAAAATAGGTCAAGTTTTTTTTTTTTTTTTTAAGATTTTATTTATTTGACAGACAAGAGATCACAAGCAGGCAGAGAGGCAGGCAGAGAGAGAGAGGGGGAAGCAGGCTCCCTGCTAAGCAGAGAGCCTGTTTCAGGTCTCAATCCCAGGACCCTGGGATTATGACCTGAACTGAAGGCAGAGGCTCTAACCCACTGAGCCACCAGGCACCCCCAAATAGGTCAACTTTTAAAAAATTAAACATTTTTAAACTAAAAAAAAAAAAAGATTTTGTTTATTTGAGGGAGAGAGTGAGAGAGAGAGAGACAGCATGAGAAGGGGAAAGGTCACAGGGAGAAACATACTCCCTTACTGAGCTACCCAGGTGCCCCCATTTTTTAACTTTTGATTCAAGTATAGTTGACATATAATATTAGTTTCGGGTATATAACATAGTAATTCAACAGTATTGTACATTATGAAGTGCTCACCCTGGTAAGTACAGTCACCATCTGTCACCATACAAAGTTGTTACAATATTATTGACTATATTATATTCCCTGTGCGATACTTTTCATAAAACCAGCTTCTTGGGGTGCAGGGGAATTCTGAATGGAAGTGTGGATGGCAGGGTGGCTCATCTGAGACTTGCAAGGTGACAACTCCTGGGAGGGGCTGTAGGCAGCACAGGACCCCCAGAGGCTAGCCAGACTTCAGATCCAGGAGCTCAAAGGAGGAAGCCCAGGGTGCTATATGGTTGTTTTCTGTCACTACTTTAGGCCACAGCATGCTAGATATAGATAGAGATGCTTGTAATGTGAAACTATTTCTGGAGTCCTTGTGATCCTTAAATGTGCCCAGTTTTTATAAACAGCCACGGGTGGCCGCAAATGTGGGCATGTATTGGGGTCCTTTTGAAGCTGTATTTGACTGTTGGCAGTCCAGATATCCCATAGACACATGTCCTCTCTGAGCACTTGGTCTTCCAGCTCATGTGCCAGCTCCTGGCTTTACCAGGACCATGCACTAAAACCTGCAGTGGGGTCATTGTTAGTACATTGGCCTATGGCTTATGTTGCCTGTGTGGTCACATCAGTGTGTAGAGAAACACCCTTCCTCCTTGAGCAAAGATTGAGACACTTGGGACCCCACCCTTTTAATCCTTCTATGTTCTAAATTTTGAACTTCAACCCTGCCATCTTCCCCTCCCTGGAGTGGTATTTAGGGAGAGTGTGAAAATGAGCACTACCAGGCCCATGGAGTGGATGCCCAAGAGGTCCAGATTCACAGATGCCAACCTGGGGTTTGGGTGGGAGGTGGCAGAAAGGGCCAGGTAGTCATAGAGTGTCTACAGAGTACCCTGTGCACACACAGAGACCCCATTCAGAGGGAAGTCCTTAGTCCCAGGAGATGGGTGTGTACCTGACCTGGGGTATGGGCATCTTGCAAAGAATACTTGGTCTCATGAGGGGAAGTTCAGTTGCAGAGAGGGCTTCTCTTGAGGAGAGTAGTGTGAACTGAGCCTGCGAGGGAGGCCCTGCACGAGAGCAAGTCTCTTGACTGTTACACAGTCAACCCATGTGCTAGACTTGTCTGCCTAAAGGTACATGTGTGGGCCCTGCCTGGGGTGAGAATATGGAAAGAACAGAGCTGTTGAAACTGATGCCCTGCCTGGAGGGAAGGACCGGCAGTAGCTGTCTCCCTACTCCCATTTGACATCTACTTTCCAGATATTGGGCTCCTTGTTGGGGGGACCTGTTTGAAGGCTCAGCAGGCAGAGGCTTGGGGTCAGGAGGGGCCTGAGTCTCTGGCGAGTAATTGAAGATTTTCAGCAACATTTTTCTTAAATTGTGGAGGCTCTTTTGAAATACTAATTACGGCTTTGTGCTCCATTGCCTCCTGGCCACTCTTGATTACTAATCCCAGAAAGAAAAGGAGATGGCAGAGTAGCACAGACAGCTGTGAACTACAGATGCCTGGAGACTCAGTCTCCTCTGAATACTGGGTATGGTTCATTCTTTGAGGGTCAGGGTGAGGATCTAGGTGTCTGGCCACTGGGTGACCATTCCCAGCACAGAGGGCCACAGAACCCATCATGCCTATCTGGATACCAGCCCTGTTTGGGCCTTTCTCAGCATCTTAGTCCAGTCCTTGCAACTCTCCTGGCAGCCCCTCAGCCTGTGGAGGTTAGCCCCCCACTCGCCCCCCAGCCACGATGCTGTCCTGCTTATGTCTTGGCTTAAAATGTTCTCAGGGCCTTGGTGGTCCAGAGGAAGTAAGATTGGGGGAGAACTGGGGTCAACTGAGACCCAGACCTTGAGTTAGAGGCTTCCGCACACCCTGAATTTTACAAATGGGAAATCAAGGCTCAGTGAAGCCTAAAAAGTTGTGTGTAGTCATGGTGCAGGGCAGGCCCAGAGAAGGAACTGTGTCTCACTATAAAGCTCCTCCCATGGGCGAGGCCATCTGAGGTGTGCTGGGGGTGGGGGGTTGGGAGGTTGCGGGGAGGATGGGGGCCTTGCTGACCAAGCTCATACTGCTCTTGACACTGAGAAATTTGCCCTGGGAAATCTGACATCAGAATATACCTAGAACTTGGCTTTTGTGCAAAATAGGACTTATTTGTGCTGGGCTTCTGCCTAGTCAAGTGCTTATTTTTTTTTCTTTTTAATTTAAATTCAAGTTAGTTAACAGAGAGGGTATTGTTGGTTTAAGTAGTAGAAGTTAGTGATTCGTCACTTACACCTAGTCCTCATCCCAGCAAGTGCCCTCCTTAATGCCCATCACACATTTAGTGAATCCTCTAACCCCCTATTTTTTCTTAGAAAGTCATCTCTTTGCTGGGATTGCCTCTGTCCTGGATAGTTAGTCACCGGTGTTTGCCGCTGGTTTTTGTTTTCAATACAGCTACCCCCAAATATTTGCAGCTGGGATGTTGTCTGGTGTATTCACCACAGGAATTATGACCCCTGGAGAACGGATCAAGTGCTTGTTACAGGTAAGGGATGGGATCTGGAGTTTGGGGGTTGTCATCTGGGGGGAGGTGGCTAGCTTTTTCCATTCAGTGCGCAATTTTGTGTGGATGTTTATGTCCTTTCACCCTTTATAAAGGCTTCAGATCAGGTGTGCAAAACAGTTTCAAGGTTTTCAGGAACATGGAAGCAATCGTAGTAGAATCGAGAACCAGGACAGTATAACAAACCAACCAAAATGTCACACCTGTGACGTGTCATTCCAGACTTATCCACTCTTATTAACAGCTGCTTCAGGAACTCTGAAAGGTAAGTCATGTCTGGTCAGAGGTGGAAGGGAGGCTGCTTCTGCCCATTGTATCTTACGTCTCTACAGTTGCCCAAATTCTCAGTGCAGCACTGACCTTGGAGTGCCTGGCCTTTCAGAGGCCAAGGATATGAACTGGCTGCCTGCCTTACCACACAGGGCTCCTTTTAAAACAAAAAAAAAGTTACTGCTATTTTCTTCTAATGGTTGAAGTAAATTAACACACCATTCTTGCTAGAAAATTTGGATAATGCAGAGAAGCACAAATCAAAAAATGTATTTCTCACCCATGATACCATCCCACTGAGGTAACCACTGTTAGGGTTTCTTTGTGAATTCTGATCTTTTTGGTAAACATGTATATTAAGAAATACTAACTTTTGAAATAAAATTGGGGTCATGTAATGCATTAGTTTTGTAATGTGCTTTTTTCATTTGATGTATCCTAATTTTTTGTGTGGTTATTTTTCTGAAGCATTGTGTTCTGTGTATTATTTCATTACATGGCTGTCATTTGCCCAATAATCCCTTATCTAGGGGCATGACAAATTATATATGATAGTGAAGATTTTGCTAAATAAGTGTTTGTGTGTGTACCTGATTATTTTCTTAGAGTAAACGTCCAGACTTGAAATTATTATGTTTAAAGGTGTATACTTTTTTTTAAACATTTATTTATTTATTTTAGGGAAAGAGCGAGGGGGAGGGACAAAGGGGGAGGGAGAGAGAATTCCAGGCAGACTCCATGTTGAGCATGGAGCCTGACATGGGGATCAATCTCATGACCTTGAGATTGTGACCTGAGCCAAAACCAATAGTTGGATGCTTAACTAACTGTGCCACCTGAGCACCCCTAAAGGTGTATACTTAAAAAAAAAAAAAAAGTGGGCTGCTGGGTGGCTCAGTGGGTTAAGCCTCTGCCTTCAGCTCAGGTCATGATCTCAGGGTCCTGGGATCGAGCCCCCCAAAGGGCTTTGTGCTCAGCAGAGAGCCAGCTTCCCCCTCTCTGCTGCCTCTCTGCCTGCTTGTGATCTCTCTCTCTGTCAAATAAATAAAATATTTTTAAAAAAGTGTGTGTTGGGGCACCTGGGTGTCTGCCTTTGACTCAGGTCACTATCCCAGGGTCCTGGGATCGAGCCCCACGTTGGGCTCCCTGCTCGGTGGAGAGCCTGCTTCTCCCTCTCTCATGCTTCTTCCTTTCTCTTTCCCCCTGCTTGTGTTCCCTCTCTTGCTGTGTCTCTCTCTGTCAAATAAATAAATAAAATCTTAAACAACAGCAACAAAAAAGTGTGTGTGTGTTTTAAAAGATTTTATTTATTTATTTGTCAGAGAGTGGGCACACACAGGGGGAGCAGCAGGCAGAGGTAGAAGCAGGCTCCCCGCTGAGCAAGGAGCCCCATGTGGGACTCTATCCAGGACCCCAGGATCATGACCTGAGCTGAAGGCAGACACTTAATGGACTGAGCCACTGACGCCTCCCTAAAAAAAAAGTTTTTAATACCTATTACCAAATGATCCCCCTATATCGGCCTGTCACTTTCTATTCCGTCAATAATAGAAGAGCAACCACTTACCAGCAAACTCTGCGTCATCTAATTTACAATCTCTGCCAGTGAAAAATTGGCATTGTTTTAAATTTTGATGCTTTTAAATGATGGTGAGGTTAATTATTTTGATGAATATTCATTGTATTTTTCCATTGTGAAGTTCCTCTTTGTGTTCTTTGCTCATTTGCTTTTTGACTTACAAAAGCTTTGTAATTGTTAATTACTTATTATATGTGGCAAGCCTGTTTCATGGTTTACATTTGTCATTTAAGTTTGTGTATTTTTTTTAGCTTTTAACAGTACAAGCTTTATTACAATTTGTATATTTTTTAAATTAAACTTTTTATTTTGAGACAATTTTAGATCTCTGGGCAGTTGTAAAAAATAATACAAAGGAAAAAATCACAATAATACAGAGAGATTGGGGTGCCTGGGTGGCTCAGTTGTTAAGCATCTGCCTTCAACTCAGGTTATGATCCCTGAGTCCTGGGATTGAGCCCCACATCAGGCTCCCTACTCAGCGGGAAGCCTGCTTCTCCCTCTTCTGCTCCCTGTGCTTCTGTTCCCTCTCTTGCTGTCTCTCTGTCAAATAAATAAATAAAATCTTTAAATAATAATAATAATACAGAGAGATCACATTTACCCTTTACCCAGTTTCCCCACATAGGTAACATCTGGTAAAACTGTGGTACAATATTACAACAATAATATTGATATTTATACAGAAAAGATACAGAACGTTTCCATCATGCCATGACCACATCCACTTCCTTTCTCTCACTCCAGTTCTTCACTACCCCAGCAACCACCAGTCTGTACTCTATTTCTGCCATTTTATAATGTCAAGAATGTTATACAGATAGAACTACACCTCAGTAAACTTACCAGGCAAACTTTTTTGGTTGCTTTTTTTTTTTTTAAAGCTTTTATTTATTTATCTGACAGAGATCACAAGTAGGCAGAGAGGCAGGCAGAGAGAGAGAGGAGGAAGCAGGCTCTCTGCTGAGCAGAGAGCCCAATGCGGGGCTCGATCCCAGGACCCTGGGATCATGACCTGAGCCAAAGGCAGAAGCTTAGCCCTCTGAGCCACCCAGGTGCCCCTTTGTTGTTTTTTTTTAACTCAACATAATTTTCTGGAGTTTCATTAGATTGTTTCATGTATGAATTGTTCATTTCTCTTTTAGTAGTCCACTGAAGGACATCTGGGTTGTTTCCAGCTTTTGACTATTAGGAATAAAGATGGTAAACATTCATGTTCAGAAGTTTTTCTTTTCTTTTCTGTTTAAGATTTTATTTATTTCTTTGAGAGGGAGAGAATGAGAGAGAGAGAGAGAGAGCACAAGATAGGGAAGGTCAGAGGGAGAAGCAGACTCCCTCCTGAGCAGGGAGCCCAATGCAAGACTTGATCCTGAGACTCCGGGATCATGACCTGAGCCTAAGGCAGTTGTTTAACCAACTGAGCCACTCAGGCGCCCCCAGAAGTTTTTCTAAGAAAATAAGTTTCATTTCTCTGGGATAAATGCCCAAGAGTACAAATTGTTGAGTCATATGGTAGCTGCATGTTTAGTTTTTAAAGGAACTGCCAAACTGTTGCTTAGTTTTTTATGTTTTATAGTCCTGCCAGCAATGAATGAGTGGTCCAGTTTCTCTGCATCCTCGCCAACATTTAGTGCTGTCACTATATTTCATTTTAGCCATCCTGATAGATGTGTAGTAATATCTCATTTTAATTTGTACTTACCTAACAGCTGAAGATGTTGAACATCTTTTCAATGCTTATTTGCTGTGTATCCTCTTAGGTGAAGTGTCTGTTCATGTTTTTGTCCGTTTTCTAATTGAATTTTTTTTATTATTGCATTTTGAGAGAGTCCTTTATTCTAGATACTTGTGGTTTGACATATACATGATTTGCAAATATTTTCTCCCAGTTTATAGTTTGTCTTTTCATCCTCTTTTTTTTTTTTTTTTTTTTTTTTTTTAGAGAGGGTCTTCTGGTTAAAACCGGAAAACCTGCTAGACAAATTCTAAAAGAGCTGTAACACTTGTCTTTTCATCCTCTTAACAGAGTCTCTTTCTCTCTCTCTCTTTTTTAAAGATTTTATTTATTTGACAGAGAGAGAGAGATCACAAGCAGGCAGAGAGGCAGGCAGAGAAAGAGGGGGAAGCAGGCTCCCTACTGAGCAGAGAGCCCAATGTGGGGCTTGATCCCAGGACCCTGAGATCATGACTTGAACCGAAGGAGGCTTTAACCTTCGGCTTTAACCCACTTTAGCCCACTGAGCCACCCAGATGCCCCAACAGAGTCTCTTTTTAAAAAGATTTTATTCATTTGTTTTATTTGAGAGAGAGAACGAGAGTGAGAGAGAGAGCGCGCATGTGCCTGAGCAAGGGGAGGGGTAGAGGGAGAAGGAGAAAGAATCCCAAGTAGACTCTGCACTGAGTGTGGAGCCCCATGTGGGGCTGGATCCTAAGATCCCAAGATCATGACCTGAGCTGAAGTCAGGTGCCCCCAAATTAAAATTGTTTGCTCAAAATACTCTCTTAAGGGGCATCTGGGTGGCTCAGCTGGTTAGGCGCCCAATTCTTGGTTTTGGCTCAGGTCGTGATTGTGAGGTGGTGACATCGAGCAGCCCTGCCCATTGTTGGACTCTGTGCTCAGTGGGAAGTCTGCTTGAGATTCTCTCCCTCTCCCTTTTCCCCTCCCCAATTCATGCTCTTTCTCTCCCTCAAATAAATAAATAACATTTTTTTAAAAAAGATTCTACTTATTTATTTGACAGAGAGAGGAGAGACACAGCGTGAGAGGAAACACAAGGTGGGAGGTGGGAGAGGGAGAAACAGGTTTCCCACCGAACAGGGAGCCCAATGCGGGACTCGATCCCAGCATCCTGGGATCATGACGAGAGCCAAAGGCAGACACTTAATGACTGAGCCACCCAGGTACCCCTCAAATAATAAATCTTAAAAAAAAGATCAGTTGGGCATATTTGTGTGCATAGTATTTGTTCTGTATTTTCTTTCATTGATTTATGCATTTATCCCTCCACTAATACTATAGGCTTGATTAATACAGGCATATACTAAGTCTTAAAATTCAGTAATCTGATCCCTCCAACTTTATTCTTTAAAAAAAACAAAACAAACTTGTTCTAGCTATTCTATTTCCTTTGTGTTTTCATATAAACTTTAGGATAATCTCGAAAATTAAGGGGCATCTGGGTGGCTCATTCGGTTAAGTGTTTGCCTTCAACTTGGGTCATGGTCCCTCCTGGGATTGAGTTCCATGTGGGGCTCCCAGGCAGGGAGTCTGCTTCTCCCTCTGCCTCTCCCTCCTGGCTTGTGCTAGCTCACTCACTCACTCTCTCTTTCAAATAAATAAAATCTTAAAAAAAATTATTTATTTATTTATTTGACAGAGAGAGAGGTCACAAGTAGGCAGAGAGGCAGACAGAGAGAGAGGGGAAGCAGGCTCCCACTGAGCAGAGAGCCCGATGTGGGGCATGATCCCAGGACCCTGGAACCATGACCTGAGCCGAAGGCAGAGGCTTTAACCCACTGAGCCACCCATGCGCCCCTCAAATAAATAAAATCTTAAAAAGAAAAAAAAGAAAATTGGGAAAAATCTTGCTAAGATTTATGTTAAATCTATAGGCCATTTTGGATGGAATTGACTCTTATTACTATGAGTCTTCCAATCCATGGACATAGTATATCTTTCCATTTATTTAGAACTTTAAATTTCTTTTATCAGCACTATGTAATTTTCAGCATATAAGTCCTGTACGTGTTTTCTTATATTAGTGCCTAAGTCTTCTTTCTTTTTTGACTTTGAAAAATTGCACTGTGAATGGTACTGTAATTATAATTTTGTTATCTAATGTTCATAGCTAGTTTATAGAAATACAGTTGATTTTTGTATGTTAATCTTATGTCCTGTGGCCTTCCTGAATCCCTTGTTAGTTCTAGGGTTTTTTTTGTGTGTGTGTTGTTTTTAATAGAATCAGTGAGATTTCTTTTTTTTTTTTTTAAGATTTTATTTATTTATTTGACAGACAGAGATCACAAGTAGGCAGAGAGGCAGGCAGAGATAGAGGGGGAAGCAGGCTCCCCGCTGAGCAGAGAGCCCGAGGTGGAGCTCTCAGTGAGATTTCTTATGTATAGTCATGTCATTTGCAAATAGGGAGTTTTATTTCCTCATTCCTGATCTGTTTAACCTTTATTTCCTTATTTCACTGGCTAGAACTTGCAGAACTGTGTTGAATAAGAATGACAAGAATGGACATTTTTGCCTTGTCCCCACTATTACAGAGAAGTATTTACTATTTCATTATTAAATATGTTAGATGTACTTTTTTTTAAATGCTCTTTATCAAGTTGAGAAGTTTACCTTCTGTTACTCTTTTTTTCTGAGAATTTTATCATGAATGGATATTGACTTTTGTCAGATACTTTTCTGCATTGATTGATGTAATCACAAAGTGGTTTTTCTTTAATCTGTTAACTTTGCATTATTGGAACCAACTCACCAACTTGAACATGTTGTATGATCTTTTTGTATATTGCTGAATTCAATTTACTTATGTTTTGTTAAATATTTTTACAACTATAGTCATGAAAGATTATTAGTCTGTCATTTTTTTCTATATTATTTTATCTGCTTTTGGTTTCAGGATGATACTGTTTTCTTAAAATGAATTAGGAAGTGTTTCCCCTTCTGTTTTTGGAGGGAGATTGTATAGAACTGGTGTTAATTCTTTAAACATTTGATAGAATTTTATAATGAAACTATCTAGGCTTAGGGATTTGGGGAGGAGTCTTAAAATTATGAATCCAATTTTCTTAATAGTTACAGGGCTATTCAAATTCCTTACTTCATGTTGGGCGAATTGTGATAGTTTATGTTTTTGTTTTTTCATCTATGTTGTCAAATTTGTCTGTGTAGAGTTGTTTGTAGTATTCCCTTATTATCCTTTTGAAGTCTACATGGTCTCTGGTGATATCTTCTGTTTTATTCCTGGTATGGTAATTTGTGATTTTCTCTTTCTTTTTTGTCAGCTTCATTAGAGGTTTGCTAATGTTTTTGATTCTTTCAAGAAAACAACTCTTTGTTTTATTGATTTCTTCAACTCTTTTTCTGTTTTCTATTATACTGGTTTCTGCTCATATCTTTTTTTTTTTTTCATATCTTTATAATTTCCTTCCTTTTGCTTGTTTTAGGTTTAGTTTGCTTTTCCTTTTGAAGGGCTTTTTAGGTGAGAGCTTAGATGATTGATTTGAGTCTTTTCCTCTTTTCTAATGTATGCAGTCAGTGTTAATGGCTTTCCTCTTAGCAGTGCTTTAGTTGTGTCTCACAAACACACACAGAGATAGATAGATAGATATCTATAGATAGAATCTTAGCTATCTATCTATCTATCTATCTCTGTGTGTGTATTTTTAAAAAATTCATTTACTTATTTAAGTAATCTCTGTACCCAGTGTAGAAGTCAGATTCACAACCCCGAGATCAGCATTTGCATGCTTTCCCATCTGAGCCAGCCAGGCACTTCTAACTTACGTATTAATTGCCTATCAGTTCAGTGTGTTTTCTAATTTCCTTTGAGACTTCCTTTTTGAATTATTTAGAAGAGTATTGTTTAATTTCCAAGTGTTGGAGATTATTGATTTCTAGTTTAAGCCCATTGTGATCAGAAGATATAACTCTGTATTATTTAAAATCTTTTAAAGTTCTTGAAGCTTGTTTTATGCCTGTGATCTATCCAGTCTGTTCCATGGTCACTTGATTTCTAATGTATGTGCATCAGAAGTGAGCACTTCATGGACACTTGGAAGGAATGTGTATTCTGCTCTCATTTGGTGGAGGGTTCTGTAAATGTCAGTTAGATCCTGTTGGTTGATGGTATTGAGTTCTTCTCTATCTTTGCTGGTTTTCAATCTTTTTGTTTTACCAGTTTGTTGACAGAGGGAGTTGAAATCTCCAAGTATAATTGCTGGTTTGTCTGTTTCTCCTTTTAGTGCTATCAGTTTTGTTGCATGTTATTTGTAGCTTTCTTGTTTGTTACATACACATTTTGGATTGCTGTGTCTTCTTGGTAGATTGACCCTTTTATCACTATATAATGTCTCTCATAGTATCATTATGCAACATCCTATAATTTTGGTTATTATGTTCTTGCTTCCATCCCTGATGTTTCAGGGTTCCTTCTTTCATTTTTCTGTGTAGAGAACTTCCTTTCACTATTTTTGGGGGGCAGATATTCTTTTGGGGTAGGTCTTCTTTTGGTGACAGATTCTTAGTTCTCCTTTATCTAAGAATGCCTGATTTCCCCTTTATTTCTTAAGTATATTTTTGCTAGACATAGGATTCTGGGTTGACAATTCTTTCTTTCAGTACTTGGAAGATACTGTGCCATTTCTTTCTATTGTCCCTAGTTTTGTGGTCTTTCTGATTGTTTAGATAAGGTGTCATTTTCCTCTAGCTGCTCTTTAGATTTTTTCTTTTTTTTTGATGGGAAGAAGGGCAGTGGCAGAGGGAAAGAGAGAATCTTAAGCGGGGCTTAATGCGGTGCTCGATCTCACAACCCTGAGATAACCTGAGCCAAAAATAAAAAGTCAGATGCTTAACTGACTGAGCTACCCAGGCACCCCAAGAATTTTTTCTGTATCTTTAGTTTTCAGAAGTTCATTTTTGATGTGTCATTGCATGCACTTACTTGGGTTTATTCTGTTTAGTATTTGCTCACCTTCTTGAATCTGTGTATATGTTTTGCCACATTGAGAAAGTTTTAGGAACCTTTTGGCAATGATTTCTTCAAGTACCTTTTCGGTCCTGTTGTCTTTTCTTCTCTCCTTCTGGGACCCTGAGGCCACAAAACTAGATTTTTTTGTTATAGTCACACAAGTCTTGAGGTTCTGTTCAATCTGTTTCGGTATGCTTTCTTCCTGTTGTTCAGACTGGGTATTTTCCATTGTTTTGTTTTCCAGTTGATTTTTTTTTCTCTCTTGCCTCTATTCTGCTCTTTTTTCTTTTTTAAAGATTTTATTTATTTATTTGAGAGAGGGAAAGAATGAGGAGGGTGGGGCAGAGGGAAAGGGAGAAGCAGACTTACTGCAGAGCAGGGAGCCGGAGGTGGGGCTCAATTCAGGGCTCAATCCCAGGACTCATAGATCATGACCTGAGCTGAAGGCAGGTGCTTGACCAACTGAGCCACCCAGGCGCACCTCTGTTCTGCTCCTGAGTGAGCCATCCATTGAGCTTTTTATTTTGGTTATATTTTTCTTTTTCCCTTTTCTTTTTCCAGTTGTATTTTTCAATTATATGGTTTCCATTTGGTTCTTCCTTACATCTTCTATTTCTGTGTTAAGACTTTGTTTGTTGTGCCTTTCCATATTTTCATTTGTTTCAAGCATGTTTATAATTACTTATCGAAGGATTTTTACCATGGCTGCTTTAAAATCTTTGTCAGATAAACAAACAAAAACCCAAAACCAAACAAATATTTGTCAGATAACAGTAACATCTCTGTTATCTGTTGCTTGTTTTTTTCCTTTCAGTTTGAGGTCTAGCTGGTTTGGAGTATGATGAGTGATTTTTTTTTTTTTTTAAAGATTTTATTTATTTATTTGACAGAGAGAGATCACAAGTAGGCAGAGAGGCAGGCAGAGAGAGAGAGAGTAGGAAGCAGGCTCCCCACTGAGCAGAGAGCCCGACGCGGAACTCGATCCCGGGACCCCGAGACCATGACCCGTGCCGAAGGCAGTGGCTTAACCCACTGAGCCACCCAGGTGCCCTGATGAGTGATTTTTCAATTGAAACCTGGTTATTTGCATGTTACGTAAATAACGTATTTTCTATTTTAGCTGGCTTTTTCCAGCAGGAAAGGAAAGAATGCTGCCTTGTTATTGCCAGGTGGAGATAGAAGTGTAGGTTCCCGACTTGGCTTCTGTTGGCACCTCAGGGTGGGGCACTTCTTTTTACTGCTGGGTGGGTGTGGGAGTTGCAGCATCTCCACTGACCCCATCCGATAGGAGGGTGCTGGTTACTGGCTGTCAGGGATGAAAGTCCTAGTTCCCTACCTGGCCTTCTCCGACTCCACCCTGACAGCATGTTGGGTTCCTTGTTAGAGCCCTGCAAGGGTGGAAGTCCAAGTTCCCCACTTGGTGTTTGCTGGTGTGGTTTTGTTTTATGGTGTATGGCTAGAGTTGAGTGTTTATTGTCTAAAACTTTCTTATCTTTCTAAGCTGACCCTTTCTTGGTTCTTCGTCTAGAGAACACAGGCTTTTGTTGGGGCTCTTTCTGGTCTATGCTTGTTCGTATTCCTGGATTGCCAGTTTCCTCAGCCCCAGATCTGAGATATATCAGAAAGAAAATCCAAGGAACTTACCACCAAGTCATTCCTCAAGTTCAGAGTCTCCTAACCAGTCTCTCTTTTTCTTTGGACTTTCAGAGTCTTCTCATGTTTGCTTAAAAATAAAGTCTAGGGTTTTTGACAGCTCTTTCTGCCCATGGGTCCTGTCTCATCATCCTTTAATAAAACCACCTTTTTTTCACCCCCCCCCAAATTAAATAAAAATAACATCTGGAGTTTTTTGTTGCACTTCAGCAGAGAGAATTTATATTTCCAACTCAGGCTTTTCCTGAACTCCACACAAGTTTATCCAACATTTCCATTTGGATGCTAATAGGCACCTCAGTGTCATCATGTGCAAAAATGAGCTCCTAGTCTTCTCCAATAACTGCTCTGCCTACAACCTTCTCCACCTCAGTTGTGGCAACCATACTTCTAGTTGTTCAGCTCTAAATCACAGGAGTCATCCGAGATGCCTCTCTTTTCTCACCGTACATGTCCCATCTATTCAACAGTTAAGCTTGCTTTCAGTGTATGCCAAGTCTGTCCCTTCTCATCCCTCCATTTGCAGCCACATTGCTCCAGGTCACCTTCATCACAAAACAGGGAGAAGATTCTCACAATAAGACATCAATTCCATACCGATCCTCTTTGGCCCCCACGTCACCGTGAGTCAGCTCCAGTGTCCTCTGGTCACGTGGGTCTCCTTGCTGTTCCTCAGACATACCAGATTTACATGTGCCCAGATCATTGGGGGAAGTTATATTTTAAAAAGCCATTACTATATGATTGACATTGTCTTAAATTTATTATTTTTAGAAAAATTGAAGTCTTTCCAAGGAAAAACTTTCCTAATCAGAATGATGACTCTATTCATCTCTCTCTCTTTTTTTTTTATGTTCCTTGGAGTGCTTTAGTTTTATTTATGCAAATCCTATTACTGTTTGACGCACATATATTTTATTGCTATTTAGGATAGGATTCCTTCCGGCTCTCTGCTCGGCAGGGAGCCTGCTTCCCTTCCTCTCTCTCTGCCTGCCTCTCTGCCTATTTGTGATCTCTGTCCGTCAAATAAATAAATAAAATCTTAAAAAAAATAATATCTTTAGAATAGGATTCCTCCGCATTATTTTCAAATTGTTATTGCTGGTATGTAGGAAAATTATTGAACTTATATGTTTATTTCATGTTTCTCCTTGGAACTGTTAAAGTTTAACTCTTCACTTTTTTTTTTTTCAAGATTTTATTTATTCATTTGACAGACAGAGATCACAAGTAGGCAGGCAGAGAGAGAGAGAGAGAGAGAGGAAGAAGCAGGCTCTCCAATGAGCCGAGAGCCCGATGCAAGGCTCCATCCCAGGACCCTGAAATCATGATCTGAGCTGAAGGCAGAGGCCTTAACCCACTGAGCCACCCAGGCGCCCCTTAACTCTCCAGCTTTAATTATTCTTTGGTTGATGCCTCTGTGTGTTGTGATTCCTCTTGCATGGGGTTCTTTGTCTCAGATCTTTTCTGAAATTACCCCTGCCTGCCTTACTTAAGCTCTTGTGTCTTAGGCCCTGGATGCCAGAGACTGGTATGGAGGCCTCTCCTTGCTCCTCCCCCGGCTCTGCACAGGATCTGTGTCGTGGCACTTAGAGCTCTGAACAGCTCTTTCCTGTTCACCTTTCCTTGACCGAGCTTCCTGATCTCTGAGAGCTTGGGATGGATTTGGTGCTCAATGGATATTTGTTTTTTTTAAATTCTTTTTTTTTTTTTTTTAATATTTTATTTATTTGACAGACAGAGATCACACGTAGGCAGAGAGGCAGGCAGAGAGGGAGAGGAGGAAGCAGACTCCCCGCTAAGCAGAGAGCCCGATGCGGGGCTCGATCCCAGGACCCTGGGATCATGACCTGAGCCGAAGGCAGAGGCCTTAACCCACTGAGCCACCCAGGCGCCCCTCAATGGATATTTGTTGAAGGAATAAGTGAATGACCTTCCAACTGGCTTTATTGGGAATGCTCTTGTATTTGAGAGAATTCCTCCACATATTTTCCAGCTCCTCTGTTGACTTTTTTCTTGTGTGTGGATGCTTTGTGATATTTTCATTTAACCTTATTTCCCAGTGATTTCCACCAATATTCTATGTTCCAAATAACTAGCAGTTTGACAGGGCAGTCTTTCATTGGTCTAATAATGATCACTCCCACACTCACCTTGTAATCTGTAACCTGCTGAGCCTGTTGACTCTGATGTTGCTGCTACTGACTTGATGACTTTTTCCTTCCTCTCAGATTCAGGCTTCTTCGGGAGAAACCAAGTACAGTGGGGCCTTGGACTGTGCCAAGAAGCTATACCAGGAATCTGGGATCCGAGGCATCTACAAAGGGACAGTGCTCACCCTCATGCGAGGTAATCTTCTAGGTTCTCCACCTGAGGACACCTTGCAGGGGGAGCTCATCGGAGGAGGGCTTGCCACAGAGGGTCTTACCTGTATCCCTGGATACAGGTAATGCCTTGGCATTGTACAGGCTGCACTTCTGACTGGCATGGTGTGTCCTGTTTTTTGGGTAGTCTCATCCCTGGCCAGCATGGAGACAAATGAGGATAGGAGGACCTTCTGGCAGGCTGGCCCTCAAGGATGTAACTCAAGATAGTGCCAGTTACAGGGGAGTAGCTAGTAGATAGCAGTCATGGCTGGAGGGATGAGGGACAGTGGGGCTCTCCCTGGTTTCAAGAGGCATGTGCTGCTGGGGTGGCAGTCAGAGAGGCAGACACAGCCTCACCCCTGTCCTACTGTAGCTGTTTGGAGGAAAGCCAGAGGCTGGCTGTAGTTGTAACATGGAGTGGGCGTGTTCGTGGGGACCACTCAGAGGGGACTTTGAAGGTGAAGTGATGTTGCATGTGTTTGTGCTCATTCACAACAGTGCTTGCCCCAAAGCAGCATCTAATTAATGCAAAATGATTACTGCACATAGGAGGTGTGGCTGAGGAACTTCCCAAGAAACCTTGAAAGGGCCAGCACCAAGCTTGGCTCTTCTAAGTTCTAGAAATCCATGAGGATTTTATATTCTTTAATTCGCTTCTTTCTTGCCCCTAACAGATGTTCCAGCCAGTGGGATGTATTTCATGACATATGAGTGGCTGAAAAATATCTTGACACCAGAGGGAAAGAGGTGAGGAGAACAGAAGAATGCAGAGGCCACTTTGCTCCGTCATGGGTTTGTTGCCCTTTACTGTGAGTGGGTCTGAAGGCAGAGTGGGGCTTGCTTCTGGCTCCATGTCCACTTTCCTGTCCTTGCTGCTGAGACCAGCTAACACTGCTTACTCTGTACTTCACCTGCTGGAGCAAGTATATGAAACAAGTTCATGAAACCTCTCCAAGGAGTGGCAGCTACCATGTCACAGGAGCCCTGGCCTTGGACCTCCTCCCTCTGACCAGCCTCTCCCTCGGTGTAACTGCCCCATCCGCCAAGGGGGGGGATGGTTTGAATGCCTTGATCACAGCCTTTGTCTGACTGGGGCTGCGGTTGGTATTCTGCAGTGTCAGTGAGCTCAGTGTGCCTCGGATCCTGGTGGCTGGGGGCATCGCAGGGATCTTCAACTGGGCTGTGGCAATCCCCCCGGACGTGCTCAAGTCCCGCTTCCAGACTGGTTAGTGGAGGGTAGTGGGGTGGATGGGGGTGGACTGGGTACCAGAACTGGCTGCCCCTGGGGTGCAGAGCTCTTAGGGCCCTGGAGATACTCTCCACAGCAGCACCCAGCAGCTCTCTGACCAACATTTTCCCTTACAGTCATTTGTGTCCTAGGAACCCTAGATTCATTTCCTTTTGGCCAGAACACAAAATAAGTGAGATAAGCAGTCAGATCAACTCTGCTGCCTTCCCATGAGCAGAAGGACTCTTACGTGCTTCACTTTTCCTCTCCACTCCCTCAGCATCAGTAACCCAGACATTGTATGTTTATCCCAAGGTGAATGGTGTTGTCTGTGGACTGGTCCCAGATGACCTGGAGGGTATTCTCTTCCTGATGCGGTGACCCAGCAGGAAGACTTGATTATGGAACTGTTCCCGTGTAGGTTACTATAGGCAGGTCAGGAAACTTCCTAAAGCCTTAACAGTTGGATTCCACCCACAGCACCTCCTGGAAAATACCCTAATGGTTTCAGAGATGTACTGAGAGAGCTGATCCAGAACGAAGGAGTCACATCCTTGTATAAGGGGTTCAATGCAGTGATGATCCGAGCCTTTCCAGCCAATGCGGTGAGTGGAAAGCAGGGGCTAGCTTTCCCTTCAGGGCTTAGAGCAGGTTCCTAGGTCTAGATGGGCTGACTTTTTGCTTGTTCCAAGATTGGATTGGGGGCTCAGTTTTCCCCAAATCCCACCCTCAGCCAGAGCCTCTTTATTTGCTTCTTTTCCTGAAGCTTCAGTTGTTATCGTCTTTGGAATTCTTTGAGAGGAGGGGCTTTTTTTTTTTTTTAAGATTTTATTTATTCATTTGAGAGAAAGAAGAGAGCACAAACAGGGGGAGGGGCAAAAGGAGAAGGGGAAGCAGATTCCCTGCTGAGCTGGGAGCCTGGCATGGGGCTTGATCCCAGGATTTAGAGATCATAGCTGGAACCCAAGGCAGATGCTCAACAATCTGAGCCACTCAGGTGCCCCATGAGGGGAGGGGTTTTGATCTCCTGTCTTGGTCATCAGAAGTGGGTAGTATTGAGACATGGATTTTCTTCCCCTCACAGGAATATGAAAGCACAGCTTGATTCCCTGACCTGGGGTGGGAATGAAGTTGGGGAGGGGTTCTGATAAAGTCACAGAAGGGTTCTGGTCCTGACAGGGGCAGCCAAGCATGGTGCTGGGGTCTTTGTGATAGTTCCAACTTCTGCTAGCTTTTTCTTCCTTTTAACCCCTTCTCAGGCCTGTTTCCTTGGCTTTGAAGTTGCCATGAAGTTCCTTAATTGGGCCACTCCCAACTTATGAGGCTGAAGGCTGTTCAAGGCTTCTGGAAGATAGAAGCTATCACAGAGGAGAAGCCGTGGGCAGGACTAGGCAGTCCTGAAGGCAAAGGGAGGGGAATGGTGGGATCAGAACTCTGTACATGGACTTGTTGAGACCATTGCCTTAATGACATCCTCTACCTGGTATAACTTGGTGTGCCATTTTGAAACTTGAATTTACTCATGTCAGTTTAAGGGATCTCAAGAGGATTTGGAGGTGGAGTAAGTAGCTTCTAGACCAGATACCACCTATGGTCAGAGAGCTATCTACTGGTGGACTACAGGCCCTACTACACCCAAAATACTACTCAAGAAAGAGAATCTCAGCTTCTCACTAGAGACACTATGCATGTTTTCAACCAGCTGACCAAGAGTTGGTGTTGTCTTCGATCCCTACCCAGGAACACCCACGAGATTTCCAGGGTTATCACTTAATCCTGGCCTGCATATGGGGATGTGGACTTGAAGGCCACATCTCTCTGTCCAAGTAGACTGAGCAAATGTGCCTAGGGGCAGATAGCCTGTTAACAGGTTGAGTTTTTCTTTCTAATGCATGCAAGTAATCAAAGCTAAAAGTACAGTAGCCTAATTTCCCAGGAGTAGATGGAGAGCTTTCCCTCCTACACAGTGAGGAGGGTTTTGAATCAACAGTTCTAGCCTGCTGAGATAAGTGACAAAGCTTGGGGTGTAGGAAAGGCTCTTTTCACACACTCTTTTCTCATGAGAGCACCCTATTTTAACAGGAAACAATAAATATTGTTTCTAATTTTTGCATTGTGTGAAATTATTTCGATTCTGGGTCACTTCAGCAGGCAGCCTGTGGCTTTGGTGGAGGTTGTCAGGGATCTGGTATCCTTCTTGGTGGCTCCAGGCAGGGGATTTAGGAGGAGGAAGAGGAGGAAGTTTAGGCTAGCCCAGCCTTCCCTGACTGTCCTAGCAGCAACTGCCTGATGGGGAAGTGGGGGAGCTTGATTGCTAACTATTCCCATAGCCCTCAGTACAAGCCTGCAGCCCTTCCTTTCACTCTTTCACCTCTCTGCCCTGAGCTAACAGAGAGTTGATTGTTCTAAAAGCCAGAAGCAATCCTGACTTATCATGAGTTTGGGGGTCACTGTGATCTGATGTCACCAGCCGGGCTTTGTTAATTAGGCTATTGGTGATGCACAGGTACATCCAGGGGAGGTAAGGGAGCCCAGTTAATTTGTCCTTGTCTGGTGGCTGGCAAGGCTACCAGAGCTGGGCTTCTCTGGCATTGTCCCACCTGGCAGTCACAGTTAGAGTTCTGCTGGTACGTCCCACCTTGCAGCAGCTGCAGAGAGACCCTGGGACTTAGGCTTTAGTGCCATTACTTGAATAAGGGGATGAGGGGGAAGGACCCACCCCCATCTGAGAGTGGGCTTGGCCAGCCTGGCAGGAAGCTAAAGATTTGGGGGTTTAAGGAAGGACACTTTATTCCTGGGAAGATATTCTTGGATGACCAGAAAGGAATTATGGTCAAGCAAAAACAACAACAAATAACATTGTTCTGAGATGAAAATTATGTGCCCTCTGCTTAGGAAGATTAATTCAGTGTTATGCCTGCTCCCTAATGCTGCAGGATGTCTTTATTTAATCTCTCCCTGGTTTGGAGAAGGCCACATAAGTGTTTCTTGACGCTCTTGGCAGCACCCTGTCCTTGAGATAATCCTGCAACCTCAGCCTTTGCCTGAAAGCCCCTGTGAGTGCATTTGCATTCTAGCCAAATGACAGCCATTCCCATGGCTCAGGATCACTTTTACAGTCCTTGCGTCTGGCTATTTTGCCCTTTGAAACAGCTTCCATTTTAAAATGGAATGTTTCGTTTCCTTGATGTTAGTGGTGATAGATTCTTCTACTCCTTTGGTTGTTGGATAGGTGTTAAGTCAAATAGGGAAGCCCCAGGAGACGTATTTGTGAAGGGAGCAGAGCAGATGGTAAGTAAGTCCCTCCTGGCTGGCACTTCCTTTTTATGATGCACTTTGAAATGCCACCTGTTCCTGATATATCTCTGCTGTCCGTGATGGGGGTGAGGGTGGGGGTAGGGCTGGGGCCCTCCTCAACAATTTCTCTGTCACAGGCAGCATTTAGAAGCCAGACAGCAGGTGTTAAAACAACCAGCCGGTGATAACAGCCTCACCCAGGCACAAAGAAGAGTATAACTGGGTCAAAGGTGAGGGGCAGCGAGTGGAATGTTGCAACAAGCCTATTAGAAGCAACAGTAGTGCCATTTTCCTGTTGTAAGGTCATACCATCTCCACCTACAATTCTTTACCTACAGTTCTTTTGAGGCTGAAGCCCCTGTGCCCTTTCTAACCTTTCCATGGGTTTATTCTTTTTTTTAATTAAGATTTTTATTTATTTATTTGACAAGCAGAGATCACAAGTAGGCAGAGAGGCAGGCAGAGAGAGAGAGGGAAGCAGGCTCCCCGCTGAGCAGAGAGCCCGATGCGGGGTTTGATCCCAGGACCCTGGGATCATGACCTGAGCCGAAGGCAGAGGCTTTAACCCACTGAGCCACCCAGGCGCCCCTATTCTTATTACTTTATCTCCATGTAACTCGATGTTTAGTGGGCACACATTTTTACCCCACTTTTGGATGTGGAAGCCAATGCTCAGACCGGGTAAGCTGATCTGCCAAGATCATTGGCAGATCGATAATAGAGTGCAGATGACAGAGTTATGTCTGGGTGTTCACAGGCCTGAAGAAAGGGTTGTGATGCTATCAGAGGCTGTCCTGGGACTGCTTGGCCCAAGCTCCAGGAGGCATGTCTGCACTACAGGGTCAAAGCTGGGCCACTGGCCTGTGAGTGAGGCCACAGGTAGCAGAGAGTCCCAACAGGTACTGGGAAAGCCCCAGGACCAGGTGTTCCCTGAGGGCTCTCTTTTCTGCTTTCTCTGCTCTGGTGAGCATATAGGCCTGTGGCTCTCCAGCCAGCCTTTCCCTTGCTTCCCAAGGTCTGTTCTTTCCTTGAGGGGTCTCCGAGGCTGACCCAAGGTCCGCTGCAGAAACTGATACTTTCTTGGGACACAGTGTCCTGGGGAGAGGGTGACTCACAGGTGCAGAAACAGGTGGCCTGGGAATTAACTCCATCCTGGGGCATGGATGCTTGTTAAAATAGAGCAGACTTCCTGGACCAAAGGCAGTGGCCACATGAGGGAGGCATTATAGAGGCTGAGGGACAGCTTGGGTGATGACAGAGAAAACACAGCCCATTTCACCAAGCATTCCTGTCCCAGAGGCTCATAAACACTTCTGAGGCAAAAGAGAAACTGATGGTGGTAGATGCTAAATGAGCTGGGAAGACTGGACCAGAGGGGCTGGCATTCAGGGGTAGTCAGATCACCAACAGGTTCCAGGAGATAGGTAGGGGAGGGGAATGGCCTAGAGATCCCTTTTGGGCAGAGAAGAGGGAGGTGTTGCTGCTTGGGCTGAGTCCATTCCCCCACTCCCAGTATGCAGAGGGTATCAGAGGGCAGAAGGTATATACACTGGGAGGTCTGGGCCAAGAGCAGGCTCCCAGAGGAGTCTGGGGGGAGTTTGGGTGTTTCTCTTCCTCCTAGAAAGAAAAAAAAATGCGTTAAAATAATAAACCTATCAAGAGTACACGAAATCCACTGTTTCATTGGAAACAATAGTTGGTACCTTACCCATGTTCATTTTCACCAGACCCACTGCTGTCAGGCTAAACATGCGCCCCACCTGTGTTACTGTGATTACTAGTTGTAAACATCTCTGAGAACCAGCCCCATTGTGTTCGCGTCTGCCCGTGGTTGGTGGTGTGGCAGTCTCTGCAAGCTCCGACTGCCTGCTGGGGAGTGACTCCTAGGACTGGTGCTTGGAGCTGAGCACCTGTCAGGCCTCTTCTCTACCGCAGGCTCTATATTTCTCTTGCTTCTGAGGGTCTCTGTTTTTGCTTTGTCCCCCACCATCACTTACTGGTGGCAGCTATTTCCCAGTTACCTGCTGTCTGTGGGTTTGGTTGCCATGGTAACCTCTAGTGGTGTAGTTGGACAGGCTTGAATGAAGGCACTCCTAGGAGGGTGAGGGTAGAAGATGTGGGATTCAGGGCTCTGGTATTTTCTTTTGCTCTAAGGCACTCTTCTTTGGACAGCTCAAATGAGCATTCATGAAGGCCTTTGGGACTCTACTTGCAACAGAAGGGCTTCCCAGAGATGGATCCCTGCTCTTGGAACAGGTGTTAGGGAGGGGAACCAGGTAGGGCCGGGAGGCTGGCTGTCCATCCTTACTCTCAGGCTGGTTTGTGAGATAAGGAACAGCTATGGGGTTCCTGCTTTCTGTGGCCCTCATTCCCTCCAGGTCTAAAGATGCCCTTTGAATGCTGTGTTTGCTGGCTGGCTGGCAGGCCAAGCTTTGGGCCAACTGACAGCAAACCAGCCTACTCCTGGCAGAAGCTGATGGGAGTTTCCTTGAAGTGACCTGGAGAACCTGCCTACACCCAGCTCTGTCATCAGAGTGGCCTTCCTCTATCTTATTTTGTAATTGAGGTGAGAGTCCTAACTATACAGGTACCTGTCCCCCTTTAAAACATATAAAACCTGGGGGCACTTGGGTGGCTCAGTGGATTAAAGCCTCTGCCTTTGGCTCAGGTCATGATCCCAGAGTCCTGGGATTGAGCCCCGCATCGGGCTCTCTGCTCAGCAGGGAGCCTGCTTCCCTTCCTCTCTCTCTGCCTGCCTCTCTGCCTACTTGTGATCTCTGTCTGTCAAATAAATAAATAAATAAATCTTAAAAAAAACCCCAAACATATAAAACCTGAAGAATGAGCAAGTAGGGGAGTGGAGTTGTGAATTTGCCTTTCCAAAGGGTTGGTTGTAGGATTATTTGAAACAGGCAGATCCCCAGGTGTGGTGGTGCAGTGGGAGTGACACACAGTTCTTCTGGATATGGGCTGATTCCTGGAATACTTGGAAGGCTTGGTCTAAAGAGCAGAGAAGAGTTGATGAGCCCTGCCCCGTTAGCTTCTTACTACCCATCCTTAATGAAGTGTTCATACGCTGATATCAGAAAGCACACTTTAAAGAAAAGGATTCTAGTTCTGAGATGGGTCAGGAGAGCAGTTTCACTGACTCCACTTGCTGTGTGGAAGAATTCATTCATTCATTCAGTAAACCTTCCCCAACAGTGTGTGGTAAGGAATCAGCAGGAAACAAATTGGAGGGGCGCCTGGGTGGTTCAGTGGGTTAAAGCCTCTGCCTTTGACTCAGGTCATGATCCCAGAGTCCTGGGATCAAGCCCTGCATCGGGCTCTCTGCTCAGCAGGGAGCCTGCTTCCCCTGCTCTCTCTCTGCCTGCCTCTCTCCCTACTTGTGATCTCTGTCAAATAAATAAATAAATAAAAACTAAAAAAAAAAAAGGAAACAAATTGGACACTATCCCTGCTCTCACAAAGTAAATTGTGCAAGACTTCCCCCTGGAGTCAAGGAACTTGTCCAGGGAGACACAGCTGTTTGGAATCACAGGCTTGCCTAGCCTAGAGGGTGGATGGCTTCTGTACCAGCGGGGATCTGTTGCTCCTGTTTCCAGAAACTGAGTTCCTAGCAGCACTGAACTCCTGGGTATGTGCCAAGCCAATATGAGAGGTCTTAGTGCTGATTTTAATTAATACTGGGTAATTACCTGGTGGAGCTTAACCATCCCAAATGCATTGGAGGTTCCCAAGCCTATAGCTCATTACTTTCTGTCTGGGCCCAGCAAAGAGAGGCAGGATTCTGTCCTATGCCCACTGGCCTTTTGTCAGCACAGGGACCCAGAACAATCACCTTTTTCTATTCCCTTCGATCTGGTGTGGGTGAAGGGGGCAACTTGGGAAATAGCCTAGCCTCTCCAGTTCACGTATGCCCCCTCCCTAGGGGCAAAGCATAACAGTGCCTTATGGTCTACTCAACACCATGAAACACTGTGGGGCCAGGGTGGAGTGTGGGAAGAGCAAAGGCCTGCAGAATCCTGGTGGGAGTGCTTAAGAGGAGAAGAGACACAAAATTGATTCCTGCTCTGCACCTTACTCCGTGCTCAGCATACATACTCTAACAGGCTTATTTCTCGCATGTGGCTCTCAAATTACTGTATCACTGAAACTCCTACCATCTATCACGCCTTTCCTGTTTGACATATCACAGACCCCCTGCCAGATTTCTGAAGGTCCTACCGTCATGCCACCACTCCACCCTGGGACCAGGGTGGTCCTGACTTGTTACCAGCCCTTTGCTCTTGCTGCCCTTTGCTCTTGCTGCCCTCTATGTTCAGACGGCTTTCCTCAAGATTTTCCTGTCGTGGGATCCTCTCCAGGACTCGGAGTCAGCCTGAATGTCACCCCCTCTTGCTCTCCAGGACAGCCGGAACGTGTCACACTGAAGTTGTAATGTGTGTGCCAGGCGTCGTCTGGCTATCTGGCTCTAGGCTGTGTCCCTGGAGCCTACCAAGTGCTGGCAAAGAGAAGGCTCTTACCGGATGTTGAAACAATATGTGAAAGGTCTTCCCGGCTAAGTGGGAAGAACCGAAGACTCCCTTAAGCCAGTAGACCACTCATTCCCGGGACTTGACCCGAGACTGCACAGGACCCGCGGGCGGCCCAGCGGCGCACGCGCACTGGGGGCCGGCGGTCGGCGGGGGCGCGCACGCCCGCGGTCGCGTGCGTCACAACCCGGGCTCCCGCCCCGCCCGTCCCGCCTGCCCGCTCGTCGGTCCCCGCGGCGGCGGCGGCGGCGGCGGCTGCCCAGTGACAGCGGCGGCGGCACCAGGTCGGCCGTAGTAGCTTAGGGTCGTGCGGCCCGGAGACACACACGGGCCGAAGGGCGGCGCGGCGCGAGGAGGGCCAGAGCCGGGTCGCGCGGGAGGAGACCTCGCGGGCGCCGGGCGAAAAGGCCGGCGTGAGGGAGCGCGGAGGCAGTGGCCGCCGGCGGCCCGGACCCGCCTGTCCTCGCGGCCGCCGCCGGCATGAGCCACATCCAGATCCCGCCGGGGCTCACGGAGCTGCTGCAGGGCTACACCGTGGAGGTGCTGCGGCAGCAGCCGCCCGACCTAGTCGACTTCGCGGTGGACTACTTCACCCGCCTGCGCGAGGCCCGCTCGCAGCCCGCCAGCCCGCCCGCCGCCCCTCCTTCCGGCTCCCAGGGTCTGGAGCCCGGCGCTGGCCTGGTCGCCGACGCGAAGGCGGACACCGAGTCGGAGGACGACGAGGACCTGGATGGTAGGCGGTGGGTTGGGCCGACGTTCGTGGTGGGGGGACGGAGGGGGCGGTGCGGGGGTCTCCAGCGGCGGTCTCGAGGGGCTGCGGGGGCCGACCACACTGGGCCGGGACCTTGGAGCGCGCGAGCGGAGTTTGTCGGGCTTCCCCGAGCCGCGGGCGTGAGTCCCGCGTGCGCCACTTCCCAGCGGAGCTGGGCGGTCCTCCGAGCTCGGGAGCGCACCGAGGGAGTTGTCAGATTCAGCCTGGGAGAAAACGTGCGCCTTCGGCCCGCGTGGTGGCGCGGAGCCCACGGCGGCCTCGCCTCTGCGGGGGGGACCCTTCGCCGGGATGGTTCCGAAGAACTAGGACGTTCGTATCCGCCCACTTGTCTTCGATAACCAGGACAGTAACTTCTTTTGGAAATCACTCAGTTTGTGAAAAGTTATGGTGAAAACTTTAAGGATAGCCAAAAGTAGAGAAAAGGTGAAAAGAACTGTATGTCACCATCCACATTCAACAGTTTAAATAGGTCACAAATGTTTCATCTCTACTTTTTTTCCTTTGCTTTGCTTAAGGTGGTGTTTTTTTTTTTTTTTAATTCACATACAATGTATTATTTGTTTCAAGGTCCGTGATTCATCAGTCTTACACAATTCCCAGCACTTACCATAGCACATACCCTCTCTAATGTCCCATCACCCAGCTACCCTATCCCTCCTCCCCGTCCCCCCCAGCGCCCCTCAGTTTGTTTCCTGAGATTAAGAGTCTCTTACGGTTCAGTTCGTCTCCCTCCTCGGTCCCATCTTGTTTCATGCTGAAGTATTTTAAAGCAAATCCCAGTCAGGTCATTTCACCTCTGCATAACTGGGCATGGATTTCTTAAAATGTTCTTAGTATTTCTTGAAATTTAAAATATTTCTTAAAATATACGTAATATATATTTCAATTTCGCTAAAACGATTGGATCAAATTCGGTGAGGGTAAACAGTAACTATCTTGTTTAGCATGTAGGGTGCAGGAAAAAAAGACAAGTAACACTTTCTATATCTGATTTAGGCAAGGTTGTCAAAGAACAATTTCATTTTCTTTGTTTGCTTCATCATAGGCTTTGTCAGTTTAACAATAGAATTATCCTACGTTTGAACCGCCAAAATTTAACAAAACAATGAAAACAGAGACAGAGTTAGAGACTCAGTGTTCTTAGAGCATGGTGGGGGCGGGGCGGGAAATGTAGTTTTGAGCAGAATCCACATTCAGGTCCGTTAGCTGGAAGTTTCTTATCTGTCATTGCTGTTGGAGGTTGTAAGCTTCAGTGTTGTGGACAACTTCCCATAGTTTATTTACCGTCAAGAGTTGAAATGGTTCTCAGTTTTTCTTTGATATTTTGCACATTAAATTATGAGATTTTTGCCTTAAGCCTAGAAGTCAAATTGTTACTTTCCAGATCTCTTCCAAAGATTTGCTTTGTGGTCTAAGACAAGTGGTTAAACTTATGTGATTCCAGATTCACTTATCTTTAAAATGCGGTCAGTGACAATGATCTGTCAGGGATAAATGTGTCTCTAAAAGTTTTACTTCAGGAGTGACTCCTCATTTGTTTCACTGTCATATCTATAAATCACAAAACTGTAACTTGCTTTGTGAAATTTTTATGTGCCCATATTAGTCTTTTAGACATTAGTCCCAGATGAGTAAAATGGCATATATAGGTTTTGTGTTATATCTATATTCATTGTCATCTTTGATATCTTTTTCAAAATTCAGTTGATTTAAATCTTTGTAATTCTGTGCTTTATTTTATTGGCATGTAAATATTTGTTGTTTGTATCTCTAACGTGGCTGTGTTACATATAATTATAGAAATCAACACTAGGTGAACTTCTGTTTACAGATAATAGACTAAAAATACATTGCACACAATGAGATACCACTTCACACCCATGAGGATGGCTGTTATGAAAAAAAAATTGCAATTGTTGGTGAGAAGGTAGAGAATTGGGAGCCCCTGTTCACTGCTGTTGGGAGTGTAAAATGGTCTATATGCAGTGGAAAAATGGTTTGGCAGGTCCTCAAAAAAATCAAAGAATTACCATATGATTGAGCAATTTCACTGCTATGTATATATGCCAAAGAATTGAAACTGGGGAGCCAAACGTAGAGTTACATGCCAGTGTTCGTTGCGGCATTATTCACAGTAGCCAAAAGGTAGAAACAACCCATGTCCCATCAGCAGATGAATGCATAAATAAATTGTCATATGTATATATACTATGAAATACTATTCATCCTTTAAAAGGAATGAAATTCTAATACATGCTGCAACTTGGGTGAACCATGAACATATTATGCTAATCCAGTAAGCCGGACACCAAAAGACAAATATTATATGATTCTGCTTATATGAGGTGCCTAGAATGGGTAAATTTCATAGAGACCGAAAGTAGGATAAAGGTTAGCTGGAGCTGGTAATAGGGTGTTATTGTTTAATGGGTATAGAGTTTCTCTTTGGGATGATAAAGTTCTGAAATTGGATAAGGGTGATGGTTGCATAACACTGTGGATGTACTTAATTCCATGAGTAGTACACTTAAATGGTTAAAATGGTAAGTTTTGGGGCGCCTGGGTGACTCAGTTGGTTAAGCAAATACATTCAACTCTGGTCATGATCCCAGAGTCCTGGGATCGAGTCCTACATTGGGTTCCCTGTTCAGTGGGGAGTCTGCTTCTCCCTCTGACCCTCGCCCTTCTCATTCCCTCTCTCACTCCCTCTCTCAAATAAATAAATAAAATCTTAAAAAATGGTAAGTTTTATGTATATTTTATCACAATTTTTAAAAATATAAGAAATACATTACATATCCAGTGATTAGGAACATTAGGGTAATAAGCCCACAATACCAAAAATAAGAACTAGGATATATAGAGTTGGATCTGTATGTAGCAAGAGAGATTTTGTTTAGTATGGCTAACCACCAATTCAGTTTATTATTTTTATTTTTTATTTTATTTTTTTTACCAATTCAGTTTATAAAACTGCTGTTTGAAACACTCAAAGAAGTTATTACCTGTTATTGGTTTGTTTTAATAACAGTGTTTGATGTCAAACAGCACACCAAGTATGAAGTATTATAATGAGTATTTAACTTTTGGGAAAGCCTGAAAACTTCAGACGTATTAATAAGTTACTGTTAACTATCCTCATGAGAACAATAAATTGGCATCCAGACTTGATTTACTTCTGTACTTACCATAAAACATTTCTTTCTGTGGGTCTTCTAGCGTATATATATATATATATATATATAGTAATTCACGTACTATATAACTCACCCTTTTAAAGTATATAATTCAGTGGTTCCCCCGCAGTGGTTTTAGTATATTCACAGATATGAGCAACCATCATCCCAATCAGTTTTAGAACAATCAATTTTCATCACCCGCAAAACAACCTAATACCCTAGCCATGAATGCCAATATCTGCATTGCCCTCTAATGTGCTTTATAGATTTGCCTGTTGTGGACATTTCATATAAATGGAGTCATACAGTATATGGTCTTTGGCTCTTGGCTTTTGTTTAGCATCGTATTTTCAAAGTTCATCAGTATTATAGCACATATTAATCTGTTACTCCTTTTTGTTGCTGAATACTATTCCATTGTATGGATATACCACCTTTATTTAGTCATCAGTTAATAGACATTTAAGTTCTTTTCACTTTTTAGCTATTATGAATAATGTTGCTGTGAATATTCATGTGTACAAGTTTTCATGTGGATATATGTTTTCATTTCTCTCTGGAGTATATATGTAGGAGTAGAATTGTTTGACCATGTGGTAACTCCATGTTTAACTTTTTGAGGAACTGCCAGAATGTTTTCCAAAAGTGGCTGCACCATTTTACATTCTAACTTTTTACATTAAGGATTCTAGGGGCACCTGGGTGGCTCAGTTGCTTAAGCCCCTGACTCTTGATTTCAGCTCAGGTCTTGATCTCGGGGTTGTGAGTTCATGCTTTGTGTTGGGCTTCATGCTGGGTATGGAGCCTACTTAAAAACAAAACAAAACACAAAACAAAAAGAGCCCTCTCAGTCTACTTATCTGTCTGCGTGCCACTACTACTGTCTTGATTACTATAGGTTTGTAGTAATTTTGGAATCAGTAAGTGTGAGTTCTTCAACATTGTTCTTATTCAAAATTGTTTTGGCTTTTGGGGTTCTTTGAATTTCCATGTGAATTTTAGGATTAGTTTGTCAACATCTACAAGGAGGGCAACTGGGATTTTGATAGAGATTGCCTTAAATTTGTAGATTAATTTGGAGAATAACCATTTTAACATTAAGTCATCTGAGCTATGCATATGGGATGTTTTTCCATTTGTTTAGATCTTCTAAAGAAGATCTTATGAATTAAAGAATAATAATGTTTTGTAGTTTTCAGATATAGGTTTTATACATCTTTTCTTAAATTAATTCCTAAGTAATTAATTTCTTTTGGTGTTATTGTAAATGGAATTGTTTTCTAACTTTCATTTTCAGATGGCTCATTGCAAGTATATAGAAATAGTTAATTTTTAAAGAATATTGATCTTGTATCTTACAGTCTTGCTGAACTTACTAGTTCTAGTAGTTTTTTTAGTGAATTCCTTAGGAATTTTCCCCAGCATTTTGTACTACACAGTGTATACCACATAACATAGGAGTTGGTCCAAACAGCATTAGCAGAACTTTTTTAAATTGCTTAATAATAATGGTTCTGCAGTTTCCCTAGTGGCTCTCTCAGCAGAATTTTGACACTGTTGAACCACCCTCCCTCTTGACATCTGTGTCTTCATTCCCCTGGCTTTCCATCCACCACTTGGCCTCGTCTCTGCCTTTTAAATGATAGTTCACGATGTCCAGAATTTAGTTTGTTACCTTTTCTTCAGTGAGCAGCTCTCTTCCTGAGCTTTTTTACTGCCTTGAACCTGGACCTTCAAAATCAAAACTATAGCTTCACAACTTTCTCTGCTGATACAGATATGTGTTTATGCTCATTTTGCCAGCTGGTCATCTCTCATTCATCTCTCAAACTCATATGCCAAAAATTGATGATGTTAGCATACTTGTCACACTGTGTTTCCTCTAAGTTTTAAAGCAATAAACCTAGGAATTAGTCTTTCTCTGTGTCTCTCACTCACTCATAGTATTCTCTGGGCTCTCTCATCTTGTCCCTCCTCCCTGTTCCTGTCTTAGGATTGGCTTTTATGGTAAGCATCTGTAGGCCTCCCACTCATATCTCCTCCACACCATCACTAAAATCACCCTTCTTCCACACCTCCTTTTTAAATTGTAGTAAAATGTACATAATGTAAAATTAACCGTTTTAACTTTTTAAAAAATTTTATTTATTTGGCAGAGATTACAAGTAGGCAGAGAGGCAGGCAGAGAGAAAGGGGGAAGCAGGCTCCCTGCTGAGCAGAGAGCCTGACTCGGGGCTTGATCCCAGGACCCTGAGATCACAACTTGAGCCGAAGGCAGAGGATTTAATCCACTGAGCCACCCAGGTGCCCCATTTTAAGTTTTTGTTTTTTTTTTTAAAGATTTTATTTTTAAGTAATCCCTATACCCAGTGAGGGCTCGAACTTTACAACCTTGAGATCAAGAGTTGTGTGCTCCACAAATGATGTCCCCCATTTTAACTATTTTAAGTATACCATTCGGTGGCATTAAATACATTCACAATACAACCACTTTGCTTTCTTTCTTTTTCTTTTTTCTTAAATAAGCTCTATGCCCAGCATGGGACTTGAACTCACGACCCAAAGATCAAGAATCAATATGAATTTCGTGATCAGTTTTTCCATTTCTGTAAGAAAACCTGTTTTCTTAAATTTTATCATCAGAGTGTTGATTGTGAATGTATACAACTACAACTGACTTTTGTGTGTTGATCTTATACCCTGCAACCTGTGGATTCTTTAGGGTTTTCTGTATATAAGGTCATGTAATAATCTGTGAATAGTTTTATTTGTTCCTTTTCAATCTGATTGCCTTTTTATTTCTTTTTCTTGCCTGATTGCGGCGGCTAGGACTTCCAGTACTATCCTGAATAGAGTTGACTAAAGTGGGCATCCTTGTGGCACCTGGGTGGCTCAGTTGGTTAAGCGTCTGCCTTTGGCTCCTGGAGTCTTGGCATCCAGCCACCCGTCAGGCTCCCTGCTCAGCTGGGAGTCTTCTTCTTCCTCTCCCTCTGCTTCTCCCCACCCTGCTCATGGGCATGCTCTCTCTCTCTATATATATCTGTCTCAAATAAATAAGATATTGATCTCATGACCCAAGCCAAAGGCAGAAGCTTAACCAACTGAACCACCAACCACCCAGGTGCCCTGAGGAAATTCCCATTAATTCCTAGTTGTTGAGTGATTTTATCATGATAGGTTGTTGAGTTTTGTCAGATGCTTTTTTGTACATCAATTGAAATGATCATGTGGCTTTTCCCCTTCATTTATTTTTAATTTTTTAAAAAAATATTATTTTTATTTATTTGACAGAGAGAGAGATCACAAGTAGGCAGAGAGAGGAGGAAGCAGGCTCCCCGCTGAGCAGAGAGCCCCATGTGGGGCTTGATCCCAGGACCCTGAGATCATGATCTGAGCCGAAGGCAGAGGCTTAACCCACTGAGCTACCTAGGCGCCCCTCCCCTTCATTTTTTAAATGTGATGTATTACACTGATTGATTTTGTGTGTTGAGTTACCCTTGCATTCTTGGGATAAATCCCATTCGGTCATGGTGTAAGGTATAATCCTTTTGATATGCTGCTGGATGTATTTTGCTGGTATTTTGTTGTCATAATGATTTTTTGCTGCAGTTTGTAAATCAAGTGAATATATTATACTCTACTTAATTATTCTCCTTTCAGGTTGCCTGCAGTTGTTTGCTTGTATGAACTTATTTTATGTATAGGGTTTTGTTTTTTTTAAAACAATTGATAATTTATTTTTTCTTAAGATTTTATTTATTTGAGAGGGAAAAAAAGGGAGAGAGTGAGTGAGAGAGCACAAGCACGGGGAGCTGCAGAGGGAAAGGGAAAAGCAGGCTCCCCACTGAGCAGGGAGCCTGACCCAGGACCCTGGCATCATGACCTGAACTGAAGGCATACATTTAGCCAACTGAGCCACCCAGGCACCCCAGCAATTGATAATTTATGAAGGTAGTTAATTTAAGTATCTGCAGTGGTGACTTCAACCTTGATTCCTGCTCTGCTGACGGAAGGAATCTGTTTAACAATCTCAGGACTGTGTGAGCCAGTGAGTTGCATACAGGTCCTCATCTGAGAAAGATCCCAAGTCTTATTACCTTCACCACAAGAAGTTTGTTTGTTTTGATGTTTTTAGAGGGAGGTAGGGGCAGACAGAATCTTAAGTAGACTTTATGCCCCATGTGGAGCCCAACATGGGGTTTGATCTCACAACCCTGAGATCATGACCTGAGCCTAGACCAAGACCTGGATGCTTAACTAGCTGAGCCACCCAGGTGCCCCAAGGAGTTTTCTAAGTAGTGATTCTCAAGTCTTGTTAGGCACCTGAACTGGTCCTTTCATTTTGAGATTCTTTTCCTTTGTTCTTCTCATTGGATCAGCATACACCTTCTTCACGGATTTTATGTTGCGGCTGGTTACAGTAATTGTAGTTTGGTGAATCGCCACCTCTGGTTCAGGGGTGACATTCTGTTATATTTAAGAGCCATGGATGCAGTTCAGCTTCCTGACGGAATTGTTCCTCAGGGAGAGCCAGTACTGGGAGTCAGGAGTAGGAGCCGGCACCCCAGGCTCCACTGCTACTGTGACCGTGTCTTCCTCAAAGAGTACACAAGCCTTTTTAACATTTTTGGCTTGATCTCCTAGAATATATTGCTAGAAATAGAACTATTAGGTGAAAATGTACTTTTGATTGTTATTTATTAAGTACTGTATGGTCATATGCTTTTTATTTTTATTTCTTAATTTTTTTTAAAAGCTTTTATTTATTTATTCATGAGAGAATGAGTGAGAGAGAGCATGAGAGAGGAGAAGGTCAGAGGGAGAAGCAGACTGCCCAAAGAGCTGGGAGCCCAAAGCGGGACTTGATCCTGGAAGTCCGGGATCATGATCTGAGCCGAAGGCTGTCGCTCAACCAACTGAGCCACCCAGGCGCCCTAGTCATATGCTTTTTAGAAGGATTGTGCTGATCACCACATGCAGTCACCAGCAACATGTGTGAATATAAAGTTTGCAGTACATTTGGTAACACAGGTATTAAAATTCTTCTAAAAGTACTAATTTTTGGAATTTTTTTCTCAATGTTTTAATTTCAATTTTATTCATTTTAGGAAGGTTGAACCTTTATCTTATCTCTGGTCACATTCAAGGTCGGGTTGTATACTTGAGATATGTATTTTGATTTAGTTGATAAGGATTATTGACTTCTTGCTTTTGGAAAGAGAGGGAGAGAGGAAAGTCAGGGTTTACTCCTTACACTCCATCTGGGTTGAACCTAGTATTATTCTTGGCATACTACAGGGATGATGCTGTTACTAAAGATACTAGGTAGAGGAATGCTGTTGTTTCTCTGTTCACAACACTCTAACACGACCTGGAGTTAATGCAGATTGCACAGGTTAAGGGCTCAGTCCTGCAAGATGGGACCCTACTTCAGAGGCTAATCACAAGTCCCAGAGTCCTGTACTTCTAGCTGAGCATCTGTAAATTGGGGGCTTCCACAACCCCCTCCTGGACTTCGATAATTTGCTAGAAGGGCTCACACAACTTAGGAAAGTACTTCACTTACTGTTAAACCATTTTTACCATAAAGGATACAAGTCAGGAACAACCAAATGGAAGAGATGCCTAGGGTAGGGTATATGGGAAGGGGCCTGTGCCCCTCCGAGCATCTCAGTGTGTTCAGCTTGGAAGCTCTGAACCCATTTATTTTAGAGTTTTTCTGGAAGTTCTATTATGTAGGCACAATTGATTAAATCATTGGTTATTGGTGATGAGTCAATTCCCAGCTCTTCTCCCCTCCCTGGAGGTCAAGGGGCTGAAAGTTCCAGTCACCTGGTTGGTTCCTCTGGTAACCAGCCCCCATCCTCCTTATTAGCTTCAACTTTGGTTATGGTTGATAGGGGCTTATTAGGAATAACAAGACACTCCTCTCGGCCACTCAGGAAATTCCGAGGGTTTTAGGAGCTCTGTGCCAGGAACCAGGGCCCGAGACCAAACATATATTTCTTATTATATCACAATATCCCACTCAGAAATGTTAAGATTAATCTTTCTCCCTCCCCTCCCTCTCTTCCTTCCCCTCCTCTTCCGCCCCTTCCCCCCACTTTTTTTTTTTTTTTTTTTTTAAGATTTTATTTATTTTCAGAGGAAGAGCTCAAGCAGGGGAAGTGGCAAAGGCAGAGAAGCAGGCTCCCCGCTGAGCAAGGATTTTTTCCCCCCCTCCCACAAATGCAGGATTGGATCCCAGGACCCTGGGATCATGACCTGAGCTGAAGGCAGACTCTTAACTGACTGAGCCACCCAGGTGTTTACCCCTCCACACACTTTTTTTCTTAATTAAGGGGAAGACAGAGTTGGATCGGTTGCATGAATTTGATAGGTTTGCAGGGTGGCCAGGTGGAAATAGCCATAGTAACAACAGGCCTGGAACCAGGAAGCATGTCAAGACTGGAAGAGAGGTGTGGGAAGCTATCAGTGTGGTCTGGAAGTGGATGAGGCTATCCAGGTCGAAGAGAATAGGGCTGTGACATGATCCTGGGGACCTCTGACATTCTGGTTTTTAAAAGTGTGGGTAAATGCCAAGATTGAAGACTTAAGTTAGGATGGGGATGAGAGTAGTCTCTGACTTTTTTTTTCCTCCCCTCACTCCTTACATTCATCTTTTTGCAAACTCTATGAAATACTGCAGTTATTACCTTCAATTATTTACCTCCGCTGTACTAGCTTTGATTCCATATGTTTGATGATTCTGTTTTGCTTTCTCTTTCTTTTTTTATAATTGAGATATGATACCTAAAATTCACCTTTTTAAAGAATACAATTCAGTGGGTTTTAGTACATTCACAAAGTTGTGCAACCATCACTGCTGTATAATTCCAGACCATTTTCGATACCCCAAAAGAACCCCTATACCCATTATGGTCACTGCTCATCTCTCCCTCTCCCCCTGGCAACCAGCAATCTATCTTCTGTCTGTATGGATTTTTATTCTGCACACTTCATGTATGTGGAATTAAATGTGTTCTTCTGCTCCTGGCTTCTTTTACTTAACGTGATGTTTTCAAGGTTTATCAATATTACAGCATTTCTCAGTACTTCATTCCCTTTTATGGCCAAATGCTATTCGATTATATGAATAATTTGCATTCTGTTTATCCATTCATCAAATTATTATTTTAAAGATTTTATTTATTTATTTGACAGAGAGAGATTACAAGTAGGCAGAGAGGCAGACAGAGAGAGAAGGGGAAGCTGACTCCCTGCCGAGCAGAGAGCCTGATGCGGGGCTCGATCCCAGGACCCTGAGATATACTGTGATTTGTTTATCCATTAATCAGTTGATAGGCATTGGGCATTTTCTACCTTTTGGCTGTTATGAAGAGTGCTGGTCTTGTATACCTGTGTATTTACTTGTGTGAGTACCTGTTTTCAGTTCTTTGAGTAGCATTGTGAGGTCATATGGCAGTTCTTAGCTTAGCTTTTTGAGGAGGTGCCAAACTGTTTTCCATGGTGGCTGAACCATTTTACCTTCTTGCCAGTGTACTTGGATTTCATTTTCTCCATGTCATTGCCCACCTTTGTCTTTTTGATTATTGCCATTCTGGTGGGTGTCAACTGTATCTTACTATGGTTTTCATTTGCATTTCCCTAATGAGAAATAATGTTTCATGTGCTTGTCCATTTGTATATCTTATTTGGAGAAATGTCTATTCAGGTCCTTTGTCCATTTTTTAAAAAAGATTTTATTTATTTATTTGACGGACAGAAATCACAAGTAGGCAGAGAGGCAGGCAGAGAGAGAGAGAGAGGAGGAAGCAGGCTCCCTGCTGAGCAGAGAGCCTTGTGCTGTGGGGCTCCTTCCCTTGACCCTGAGATCATGACCTGAGCCAAATGCAGAGGTCCAACCCACTGAGCCACCCAGGCGCCCCCCTTTGTCCGTTTTTAAATTGGGGTGTTTTTGTTGTTGAGATGTAAGAGATTTTTACATATTTCAGATACTGGTTCCTAACCCAGTATGTGATTTGCAAATGTTTTTTCCTATTTTGTGAGTTGTCCTTTTACAATCTTGACGGACACATGTTAAATTCTGATAAAGTTTAGTTTGTGTGTTTTTTTCTTTTCTTGCTGTGCTTTGAGTGTCATACCCAGTCTAGACCCTGGCTCTCCTTTTGTGCTTGGATAACCACAGTAGTTCCTTCTCTCAGACACCTTGCTTGCCTCTCCAGTCCATTTTCCACCTACTAGCCAGAGATATTTTTTTGTTTTTATTTTTTAAAGATTTTATTTATTTCTTAGAGAGCCAGCATATGCAGGGGGTAGTGGCAGACAGAGGCAGTGGGAGAAGCAGACTCCCTGCTGAGCAGGGACCATGATGCGGGGCTTCATTCCAGGACCCTGGGATCAAGACCTGAGCCAAAGGCAGATGCTTAACTGACTAAGCCACCTAGGCACCCCGAGAGAGATTTTTTAAAATGGTGATCAGATCTCGTCATTTTTCAGTTTAAATCCCCTCACTGAAAGTGGAATGAAATCCACATATCTTCTGTGGTCTGTACAATCCTGCAGGGTTTGGTCCCTGTCTTTCTCTTTACCTTCTCTCTCTAGCCCTACCCCTCCTTGCTTGTTAAGCTTATTCTTTCTTACACTAGCCTCTCTCTCCCCCAGTACTTTTTTTTTTTTTTTAAAGATTTTTTTATTTATTTGACAGAGAGAGAGGGAGTGGTCACAAGTAGGCAGAGAGAGGGGGGGAAGCAGGCTCCCCGCTGAGCGGAGATCCTGATGCGGGGCTCGATCCCAGGACCCTGGGATCATGACCTGAGCCGAAGGCAGAGGCTTTAACCCACTGAGCCACCTAGGCGCCCCTCCCCCAGTACTTTTTGATTGTGCCTGGCCCTTCCTCACTCTTTCTCCCCTGGCTTTGACTAGGTGGCACTCTTTTAGGACTTAGCTTCAGAAGACTTTTTCGGATTGCCCTGCTTAGAGTGGATCTCTCTGTTGAGGTTTAATGGCACCCCACGTGGTTATGTCAGAGCTCTGTAATGATCTGGAATTCTTATTTGCTTTTTGTTATTTCTCTGTCAGTAGGATGGAAGTTCTTTGGGAATGGGAAGATTTCTGTCTTATACTTTGTCTCCAGCGCTTAGCTTATACCTGGCCCATAGTGGATATCTAAAAAGCTCTTGTTGAGTAAATGAGTGAGTGTATAATGGGGGGCTGATTTTGGAGACTGATAACATGGCGTACACTGTGAGAGCACAGAGATGAGAGCTACAGAATTCATTGGTCAGCCAGTGGTGTTGGAAGCAACGGGAGAGGTCAGCGGTGGTGAAGGCTGGTGTTCACGTGGTTGTAGTCAGCTGTGAGTCTTGGGATGTTTTGTGTTGGTCGCAGCCTGGCGTTAAGCATTGTTGTGGGTAGATGGGCCCTTGCACTTTTTATTGTGATTGCAGTCTTCAGCAATTGCCATTAGGAAACTTTGAAAGAAAGGTTTAAGGAAGAAAAAAAAATAAAAGTTTAGTATTTACAGGACCTGGAAATTACACAGCACACATGGAACCACGCGGCGAGAATGTTGTGTGGGATGGGAGGAGAGTGCGTGAACGCAGGCCTGGGAATGAGAGAGCATGAGCAGGCACAGGCCTGGGGTTCTACTTTTATTAGAGTTGAAGGTCGGGGCCTAGAGTTTGGGGGCTCACTCTTTATTGGTGAATTTAAAACATAAGAGGGGGGAATTTAAAGCCTAGGAACAGAAAAAAACAAGTGGCCCAAAGGACCATCTAGCAAAATCAACCAGATCTCCAAAACAAAGGAGCCTCAGTGAGGGGAGGCAGCTTAGGCTCTTCATCTAATCAAGTGGCTAGCAATGTGTTTTTTGTTTGTTTGTCTGTTTTTTAAAAGATTATTTTTTTATTTGACAGAGATAGAGATCACAAGCAGGCTGAGAGGCAGGCAGAGAGAGAGGGGAAGCAGGCTTGATCCCAGCACCCTGAGATCATCACCTGAGCTGAAGGCAGAGGCTTAAACCACTGAGCCACCCAGGCACCCCTCCCAATGTGTTTATTCAAGATTAGCCCTCTTGAAATAGATGCCTCTTTGAAGTGAATGCCGCCTTAATCAATGTTTAAGTCAATCCCTTGCATTACAAGAAGGAAAAAAAAAACCCTGCTTTCTCTGTACTTAAACTGGATAGAGGCTCAGGCGTCATCAGGGCTGGGAGTGTGTTTGTGGCTGCCGGTGATGCAGGTGAGGCATGGGGACTACATTTTAAAGAAGAAAAGACCCAGTGCTTGAAGGAGAGGTGGGCGTGAGGGGAGGTTTTTGTTTTTACTTTTGTTAAGATATAGTCACCCCAAACGTGATCCTATGTGAAGGAAGAGGAGCCAGAGGAGAGGTAGCTGCTAGTGCAGCAAGGCCCAAAGACTGGATGGGTTAGAACGGGGAGGAAGTAGGGACATCTCATATTCAGAGAGGGGAAAGGAGTGTTATTTGCCTTCCCTGTTATTTAATTTAAAGGGTAATTTAAGGTTTTACTTCAAGGCCTTCTCTTTTATGAGTTGAGTCTCAGAGGTGAATGTTTAAGCTAAGGGAAAATTATCTCTTTGAAACAGGTTATTGATTTTTCTAGCTTATCTGTCTGTTGGCTATTTTCAATGCCATGGATCCATGAGAAAGAAACAAATGCATTAAAAAAAAGAGAGAGAAACAAATGCACTTTTATTTTATTTTTTAAAAGATTTTATTTATTTGTCTGACACAGAGAGAGAGAGATCACAAGTAGGCAGAGAGGCAGGCAGGCAGAGAGAGAGGGGGAAACAGACTCCCCACCGAGCAAAGAACCCACGGGGCTCAACCCCAGGATCCTGAGACCATGACCAGAGCCAAAGGCAGAGGCCCAACCCACTGAGCCACCCAGGTGCCCCAACAAATGCATTTTTAAAAAGGTTTTTTATAATGCAGACCTTCTTTGGGCAAGTGTTCTTGTTCTAAAAAATTCCAACTTTTTGGGATGCCTGGGTGGTTCAGTTGGTTGTGTGTCCGCCTTCAGTTCGGGTCATGATCTCGGGATCCTGGGATCAAGTCCCACATTGGGCTTCCTGCTTAGTGGAGAGTCTGCATCTCCCTTGCCTTCTCCCTCTCCCTCTTTCCCCCACTTGTGTGTGTGCTCTCTCAAATAAAAAAATAAAATCTTTAAAAAATATTATCAAGTTCGGGTACCTGGGTGGCTCAGTCAGTTAAGCATCTGCGTTTGGCTCAGGTCATGATCCCATGGTCCTGGGATTGAGCTCCCCATCCGGGTTCCTTGCTCAGTGGGGAGCCTGCTTTTCCCTCTCCTCCCCGCTTGTGTTCTCTCTCACTATCTCTGTCTCTCTCTGTCAAATAGATAAAGATGTTAAAATAAGTATCAACTTCTTCGTACAAAATCTGTTGTTATCTAGAAATGAATGAGAAGGTAGCTTATTGGAACCTCTTTCAAGTCTCAAAACTTCTTTATCTGATGAGAGATGATGAGCTATTTCTGGATTACTTTATTTGTTGGAATTTTCCATTTGTTGCTTTTACAAACTTCTTAATCTGTTGGGAAAAATGAAAGAAAATAAAAGGTCACTATTATGATGAAAATATTTAGGAAGTAATTATGGTAACAAGGGAATCACTAACTTTTACATTTCTAGAAATAGCCAGCGGGCTCCTCCGTGGTGTAGTGGGTTAAGCATCCAACTCTTGGTTTTGGCTTGGGTCATGATCTTGGGGTCTCAGGATCATGAGATTGAGCTGGTGTTAGCTCCATGCTTAGTAAGAGTCTGCTTGAGAGATTCTCTCTGCCTTTCCCTCTCTCCCACCCACTTGTGCTCTCTCTCTCTCTCTCTCTCAAATTTAAAAAAAAGGAAAGAAAAAGAAATAGCCAGATACTCAAAATCAATAATTAAGTGATTGAATTATCCTTGGATTAGTTTTTTTTAATTTTTAAATTTTATTTATTTTTAAAAGATTTTATTTATTTGGTTATTTGTCAGAGAGAGAGAGAGTGAGTGGGCACAAGCAGGAGAGCAGCAGACAGAGGGAGAAGCAGGCTCCCCACTGAGCAGGGAACCTGATGTGGGACTCAGTCCCAGGACCCTGAGATCATGACCTGAGACGAAAGCAGCCATTTAACTAACTGGGCCACCCAGACATCCTGGATTAGTTTTTTGTTTTAGTGGAGATAGTTAATTGAGAGTGCTGAAGATTGCCTACATTTTTTTCCCCAGCCTTCTGATTCTTATTATTAAAGTATTTTCAATTTTAGAAAAAGAATGATGTCCCTCAGTGATCTGCTTACACACTGTTTTTAAAATAGAAGAGAGCAAGACAATCTCCAATTAGAAAAGTGAGTTACACACTACTATGACTCACACACTGGTCCTCTTCTGCCTAGTTCTCCTCTTTGAGACTGACTGCATTTAAGTCCTGTCTTTATCACATCGTGACGGACACGTCTGTTCCCCTGGTGGGAATGGACACTCATCAGCTTCCTCGGTGTGAGAATGTGAGGTTACTGCTCCTCAGGGACCCAGCTCTTCACCTGTGCAACTGAAAGATATGCGGCCTTCTTCCTTCTTCCAAGCTTTCACAGTAACACTGAGAACCCTTTTGCCCTTTTCGAAAATGGCTCTGAGAATGAGTTTTGTGGAAGAAACAATTTTCCAAATACAAGAGAAAAGGTGGGCTTTCTTTTAGAGGCCCTTTCTAAGAAAATATGATTGATTAATTTATTATTATTATTATTTTTTAAAGATTTTGTTTATTTATTGGAAAGAGAGAGCAATCACAAGTAGGCAGAGCAGCTGGTAGAGGGGGAGGGAAGCAGGCTCCCCACCGAGCAGAGAGCCCAGGACCCTGGGATCATGACCTGAGCTGAAGGCAGAGGCTCAACCCACTGAGTCACCCAGGTGCCCCGAAAATACGATTATTTAAAAAAATTTAGGGGTCCCTGGGTGGCTCAGTTTGTTAAGCATCTGACTCTTCATTGTAGCTGGAGTCGTGATCTCAGGGTCTTGGGATCCAGCCCCACATCAGGCTCCCTGCCCAGTGGGGAGTCTGCTTCTCCCTCTGCCCCTCCCACTACTTGTGCTTGCTCTTTCTCTCTCTCTCACTCTCTCAAGTAAGTAAAATCTTTAAAAAAAAAAAAAAAAGTAGAATTAGTGGATGCTTATTCACAGAACACAAGATCTACTGTTCTAACACAAAAAACTGAGATTTGCTACTGCATGTTTAGTAATTTGTGGGCAGCTTTTGAAATGTCCTCATCTGAAGGACCACATACATTGGAGAACACCAGTGCATGATATGTAGGCAAGGACAGGCTGGGCATACTTGCCCATTCCGGAGACTGAGGAGCTTGTTTTCATCGTCTTTGGCACAGAATAGCCTTAGTTTACAGTTCTGTTGAACGATGAGATATTATTTCAGGATTAAATACTTCCTTAGTAAAAAGGGGATCGAGGCTTTCTCTTCAAATAAAAAGCAGCTTGAAGGAAAATAATAGAGGAAACATTTTGCTCATTAAGTCTTTTTGTAAGAATTTTAGATGATGTGGCTCCAGACTGAGACAGGTGTTGGCACAGGTTTTTTCATCTCTAGAAACAGGTGGTCTGCTAGGACTGTTCTTGTATATTATATCTTCACCATAAGTTTTTCTCATGTCATTTTTCCTGCTAAGTGTAAGATTTAATTTGTGATTCTTCGGCATTAAAAAAGGTAGGAGTGTTCAGAGCCTGGAAATGAAAACTTTTAGCTTGTATTATTTTTTATGCATTTGAGTTTCCACTTAAATGAATTTAAGATCTAAAAATAGATGGCTTGAGTTTTTCTCAGTCCATGTCCTGATACCTGTCTGGGAATTTGTCAACAATAGTTTTAAGATGTGATACCCCACCAGATACTGTGTGTGAAGATAGTGACTAATGATGTTGAAGTTTGGATAAAGATTTTTTGGCTAAGCCAGTGGCTGGAGATTTATTGTTCAGTTTGCAGTGTTATAATTAAGCACTTTTTTTTTTTTTTGGAGACAGCCAGTATTTTTTTTTAAGATTTTATTTACTCATTTGACAGACATAAATCACAATTAGGCAGAGAGGCAGGCAGAGAGAGGAAGGGAAGGAGGCTCCCTGCTAAGCAGAGAGCCCAATGCAGGGCCAGGACCCTGGGATCATGACCTGAGCTGAAGGCAAGAGGCTTTAATCCACTGAGCCACCCAGGCACCCCCGCAGCCAATATTTTTAAAGAAAAGTAAAATTATGATTAGAGGAGGATTTGTTTCATACTGTGAATAAGACATACTTGTCACCTCTTGCCATGTTCTTAATGGCTCTTTTGGGAAAGATTATTGACTTTGTGTGTGCATGTGTGTGTGTGTGACTGTATTATTTTTAAAAAGGAGGTGATTTGTCTTGACATTACCAGGCTAGTGCTCAAGTAATGGATTTTTTTTTTAAAGATTTTATTTATTTATTTGACAGACAGAGATCACAAGTAGGCAGAGAGAGAGAGAGAGAGGAGGAAGCAGGCTCCCTGCAGAGCAGAGAGCCAAATGTGGGGCTTGATCCCAGGACCCTGGGATCATGGCCCGAGCCGAAGGCAGAGGCTTTTTTTTTTTTAAATTTATTTATTTGACAGAGAGACATCACAAGTAGGCAGAGAGGGAGGCAGAGAGAGAGAGAGGAGGAAGCAGGCTCCCTGCTGAGCAGAGAGCCCGATGCGGGACCCGATCCCAGGACCCTGAGATCATGACCTGAGCCGAAGGCAGCGGCTTAACCCACTGAGCCACCCAGGCACCCCCAAGTAATGGATTTTTCAGCTGGCAAAAGAGGAACCCCATCCAGCTGGTGTTGTTAAGGGTTTTTTTTCCCTAGCAATCACTAGATAACCCTTGGAACAGAGTTAAATTTAGTGCATTAAAAATCATTTTTTATTTTTTGTTTTTTTTATTTTAGAGAGAGCTCAAGAGTGAGGGAGGGACAGAGGGAGAGGCTGAAAGAGAGAATCTTAAACAGGCTCCATGCCAAGCGTGGAGCCCGACTAGGCACCTAATCTCACAACCCTAAGATCAGGACCTGAGCCAAAATCAAGAGGCTGACACTTAACCAACTGAGCCACCCAGGCTCCCCAATGCATAAAAAATTTAAAAAATGGTGGGTAGTCTAGTAGAGGAGTGGTCTGAAATCTAATAAGTGAGAATGGAAGTATTCTTAAAATGAGTGGTCTTAGATACCTTTTTTTGTCTTTATTTTTGTAAGTTGGCTAGGGAATTTTAACAGTTTGTTACTGTTGCATAATAAAGAATGTGTCTGCCTTTGTGCCTTCCAAAATTCTTAGAATTTCCGAAGTGATAGGGGTGTCTTTCTTATTCATGAGTCCCTTGGATTGCACCTGAGTTAATGTTAATGAGATAATTCAGAATGGGTCCTGGTCTCCAGAAGGACCAATCATATAATTAGAGGATTGGGACTTTGAGCCTGGCTGACATCTAGGGAAAAGTGGAGCTGAAGATTTGAGTTTAATCATGTGGCCCATGATTCAGTCATGCCTATGGAACGAAACCCTGAAAAAAATCTTCAAACATCAAAGCTTGGTGGAGCTTCCTTTTGATGAACACATTTCTGTTCTAAGAGAATGACATGCCCTGATTCCATGAGGAGAGGGGAATGGAAAACTCTGTGTTTAAGACCCTTCCAGATCATAGCCTTTGTGTTCTTCATTTGACTAATACTGGTTTGATCTTTTTTAATAAAATTGTAAGTATCATGTTTTCTGGGGTTCTGTGAGTTGTTCTAGGATTGTTCTAGCAGGTCAAAACTGAGGAATTGTGGGAACCTATGAGTTTGTAGTCAGTTGGTCAGAAATGTGGATGGTGTGGGGATTCCCAAAGTGCCGCTGGCATCTGAAGTAAAGGTAGTCTTGTTGGGGACCAGGTCCTTTAACTGTGGATTATGATGCTCCTTTGGGTGATTAGCATCATAAGTGTAGTGAATTATACCAATTGGTGTCAGAATAGTTTTATAGTCCTATTATAAATTCTACTTAAATTGGTGTCCAGATATGAGTTGGTAATCAGAAAGGGGACTTGGCTTTTAGTCCTTTCTAGCCTGGATAATAGGAAATAATTCATTCAGTCCATTTATATTTAGAGTCTATGTGTGCCAAGGTCTGTACTAGACAAGAGGTGGCAGGAAGGCCCCATCTCTACTCCTTAGGAGCTTTTAGTGTGATGTAGTAGACACATGGAGCTTGTGTGTGCTATCATAGAGAAGCAGTCCTCAGCCCCTGGAAGGGAGCTATCTTCTTTGAGTTTTGGATGATGGGACTATATTATAGATAGATGTTTTTTAGTCAGGAGGCACTTTAGGAGCAGAGAGATGTCACATCTACTAGTTAGTGTACATGGTAGCATGGGTTGTGGGTGGCATTGGTTATTTCAGAAAAAGTGACTGTGTTTAGTGGTGGGATGTATGTGTTAGGGCAGTGTTTTGTAAATAGTGTGTAAATGAACCATCTGTTATCAGAATCACCCTACCCACTAGTTACCCTCTCCCCACACAGAAATGCTGGTTTTCTTTTTTAGTTTTTTTTTTTTATGATGGAAAATGTTAATTATTGACAATAGTAAGAAGAATAGGGTAATAAACCCAACTTCATGGTAGTGATACCATGGCAACCACCTCTGATTTATATAGTGTTTGCCAGTTTCCCTTGGGAGTATTTGCCCATAAATTTACCTTGCTAATTTCGAGCTACCAGCACAGTTTTGTTGAACAAGGAGTTGGGGAAAGATTTTTAAAATCAGTTCTCCTGATCTGGTGCAGGAATGTGTCAGCTCATGAGTCATTTGCACTCAGACCACGTGCTCTCAAATTATTAAATAAAATTTGGGGCGCCTGAGTGGCTCAGTGGGTTAAGGCCTCTGCCTTCGGCTCAGGTCATGATCCCGGGGTCCTGGAATCGAGCCCCGCGTCGGGCTCTCTGCTGGGCGGGGAGCCTGCTTCCCCCTCTCTCTCTGCCTGTCTCTCTGCCTGCTTGCGATCTCTGTCTGTCCAATAAATAAATAAATCTTAAAAAAAATTATTAAATAAAATTCTAAAAATAAAATAAATAAAATTCTAGAAATAATTTTACCTATAAATATTTAAGCTTATATTTGTAAGGACTAGTTTTAAAAATATACCCACAAAACTTTTATTACATCTAAAATAATGAATAATAACTCTCTCTCTTTTTTAAAAGAGTTCATGTATTTGACAGAGAGCACAAGCAGGGGGAGTGGCAGGCAGAGGGAGAGGGAGAAGCAGGCTCCCACTGAGCAGGGAGCCCAATGTGGGGCTCAGGCTCAGGCTGGATCCCAGGACACTGGGATCACAACCCCAGCCAAAGGCAGACGCTTAACAACTGAGCCACCCAGGTGCCCCTGGCTGCTTTATTTATCTCTTAGGTCTATTTTATTTTATTTTTAAAGATTTTATTCTCTCTGTCAAGAGAGAGATCACAAGTAGGCAGAGGGGCAGGCAGAGAGAGGAAGGGAAGCAGGCTCCCTGCTGAGCAGAGAGCCGGACTCAGGGCTCGATCCTAGGACTCAGGGCTCGATCCTAGGACCCTGGGATCATGACCTGAGCCAAAGGCAGAGGCTTTAACCCTCTGAGCCACCCAGGCGCCCCTCTTAGGTTTATTTTAAACTATAGGATTTCTGTCTCTTTCTCTGCTCCGCCATGCTCTCTCTTTTTCTTTTGAAGCTTATTTGTACAAGAAAGTTTATTTTATAGATTTTTTTTTCACAGTCTGGAGTTTGCTGATTGCATACTCATGATGTTTGCATCGAAGTTTCTCTCTCTCATTTTCCCCCTAAATTCATAATTAGTGCTAGAGCAGTGGTTACCAAAGTTAAGTTCCAGGATCAGCAACATCAGCCTAGCTGGAAAAGTTGTTAGAAATAAAGTTTCTTGTTCTTACTCCAGGCCTACTAAATCAGAAACTCTGAGGCTGGGGCCCTACAATATAATTTTTTAAAAGATTTTTATTTATTTGACAGAGAGAAATATAGCAAGAGAGGGAGAAGCAGGCCTCCCATCAAGTAGGGAGCCCTCAGATCATGGCCTCAGTCGAAGGTAGACTCTTAACGACTGAGCCACCCAGGTGCCCCTACAATCTGTATTTTTAAGAAGATTTTATTTATTTGAGAGTGTGTGAGCGACAGCATGAGGAGGAGAGAGGCAGAGGGAGAAGCAGGCTCCCCACTGAGCAGGGAGCCCAACTAGGGGGCTCCATCCCAGGACCCTGGGATCCTGACCTAAGCGCAAGGGAGATACTTAACCGACTGAGTCACACAGGTACCCGTGCAATCTGTATTTTAACCAGTCCTCATGATGATTCTGATGAATCCTGAAGTTTGAGAACCATTGCTGTGTGGGCTTAATCAGATTCAGGTTTGTCCCTCACCTGTACCCCCCACCACCTCCACCAACTATTTCATAACTTTTGATGTGTCTTCTGTTAGAAGGCACCTAAAGCTAACTGGTCTTCTCATTTATGATGCCGATGATCATGTTGATTGTTGCTTAGATTTATGTTCATTAATTCACCAGGGTTTCAGAGGGCATTAATTCTTTCTTCATTGCATGCTGGAATGCTTCTGTAAAGAAAAACTTCCTCTAATTAACTCTTAGGTCACCCAGCAGAATAGTTTGTTCAGGAAAGACAGGATAAATGCTTGAGTCTTTCTTTTTATTTACTTGTTTTCAGAATAATCAGTTGGTTCTCTAGTATCCTCCAAAGATGACCAATGAAATCTTAAAAAAAAGTACCGTTATAAAGGATTTAATTGTATTTGGTGTTTTAGTCTCTTGCCATTTGTTCTTATTTGATGCTCATATGATCCCATCTTTGTGTAATGGGAATCTCTTTAAGTTTCTTCTGATTTCTTTTGACTTGATCCTAGTAGTTTAATCATCAGTGGTTTCTGGTAGATTTTTCAGTCTCATTACATGTTTAGCTCCAGACCAGGAATCAGCGATCTCTTCAAGGAGCCCTGTTTCCCTTTAGGCAAAAATGGTAAAGTCCATAGTCTGGATGGTAGGGGTGCTCACTGCAACTGGGGTAAGTCATATGTCCAGTTCAAATTCAGGATGTACTGGTTTTACTTAATCTAGTGCATATCCTTTCTCTAAGGCCAGAAAATTGCATTGTTCCATAATATAATTACTCATTTTCTTAATCCCATAATGTACATGTAACAGTCTCAGAATCATGAGACTAGAAGTACGATGTTTGAAAACTGTTTAAGATTTTCTTGAGTTCTTACTATCTTTAGGATAATACCCCACTAGGATATCAAGATCAGGTCTCTTGAAATTGTTATTTGTGTGGTTCTCCTCTCAATTCAGTATTATTTTTGTAATTGTATAAGATACACAATTCAAGGGACGCCTGGGTGGCTCAGTTGGTTGAGCGGCTGCCTTCGGCTCAGGTCATGATCCCAGCGTCCTGGGATCGAGTCCCACATCGGGCTCCTTGCTCCGCGGGGAGCCTGCTTCTCCCTCTGACTCTGCCTTCCACTCTGTCTGCCTGTGCTCGCTCTCACTCGCTCTCTCTCTGACAAATAAATAAATAAAATCTTTAAAAAAAAAAAAGATACACAATTCAAAATTAAATCTACAAAATAAGGTATATTCCTTGAAGTCTGGTTTCTACCCTTAAAGCCTCCACTTGATTCCCTCCCTCTCCTGTAACAATGGTTTTCAGCCTTGGAAGCTTTAAAAACAAAACAAAACAAAACAAAACAACAACTGATGCACAGACTCCATATCCAAGCAGTTAATTCATAGTTTGCGAGGCGAATTGAAGGAGAATGAGACCAAAGCATCAGTAATTTTTACAAGATTCCAGTTGATTCTCATGGATAGCTAAAGTTAAGGACAACTGATGTTTAATTTTTTTAATGATATATTGTTCCATTGAAATGTGTGTGTGCATGAGCATAGATAGAATACATCTATTTTGGTTCCTTGTTCCCTCTTCCCCTCCTTTTTCCTTCCTTTCCTCCTTCCTTCTTTTTGAGTATATTTGGCATACAATGTTACTAGTTTCAGGTGTACAACAATGTTTCCACAAGTTTATACATTATCCTGGGCTCACCACAAGTGTTATATACCATCTGTCACCATACAGTGCTGTTACAGTATCACTGACTGTATTCTCTAAGCTGTGTCTTTTATTCCCATGACTTATTCATTCCGTAACTGGAAGCCTCTACTCTGTCTCCCACTTCCCTTCATCCATTTTGTCCATCTCTTGGCTCCCCTCCTCTCTAGCATCCATCAGTTTGTTCTCTGTATTTACAGGTTTGGTTTTGCTTTTTTTTTTTAGACTTCACATATTAGTGAAATCCTATGGTATTTGTCTTTTTCAATCTGACTTATTTCACTTAGCATAGTATTGTCTAGGTCCATCCATATCAGAGGTAGCATAATCTCATCCTTTTTATGGCTGTATAATATTCCATTATAGATATCTCTACACATACACACACACACCCCTCCTCTTCCTTACCCATTCATCTGTTAATGGGCACTTAGGTTGCTCTTTTATCTTAGCTATTGTAAATGATGCTGCAGTAAATATAGCAGTGCATCTATCTTTTTGAATTAGAGTTTTCCTTCAGGTAAACACCCAGTAGTGGACTTATTGGACCATATGATATTTTTATTTTGAATTTTTTGAGGACATCCATATGGTTTTCCCTTCCTCTTTTTCTTTTTTTTAAAAAGATTTTATTTATTTATTTGACAGAGATCACAAGTAGACAGAGAGGCAGGCAGAGAGAGAGGAAGGGAAGCAGGCTCCCCACTGAGCAGAGAGCCCGATGCGGGGCTTGATCCCAGGACCCTGGGATCATGACCTGAGCCGAAGGCAGTAGCTTTAACCCACTGAGCCACCCAGGCGCCCCTCCTTCCTCTTTTTCTTAAACATGGAAATATACTGCTGCACTCTTCACTGAACATGACCCGGAGAGAAGCTGTGACACACTGTGCAGTGTCCGAAGCCCCTGGGTTATCTTGCCACCTGCTAAAGCTGGAGAATGCCAGTGTTACAGATGGTAGAGGACTTAAAAAAAAAGAAGAGTGACAATTGAGTAATTTTGCTTCTAAAATACATTTTTTTTAAAAGATTTTATTTATTTATTTGACAGAGAGAGATCACAAGTAGGCAGAGACACAGGCAGAGAGAGAGAGAGGAGGAAGCAGGCTCCCTGCTGAGCAGAGAGCCCGATGCGGGACCCGATCCCAGGATCCTGAGATCATGACCTGAGCCGAAGGCAGCGGCTTAACCCACTGAGCCACCCAGGCGCCCTAAAATACATTTTTAAAGTCTAAAATAAGGAATTCTAGACACTTTCACATAATTCTGAAAGTTAATGCTGGGACATTACGAACACGTGTGTGACGGGATCTGCATCTTACACTGTGTGACTCAGATTTACTAACTATTATGATGTATGGTTTCTACTTCATTATATCTGTGACATGTGTCTTGTGTTCTTATTATAACCTGTGAAATTTTATTTGTAAGAAAGTAAAAATGGCTTAATTTTTTAATCTGTTTATTTGACCATAAAGTTTATTTTATTTTTTGCATCATTTACTAAGTCCATTTTTTCCTCTCTGTTTAAGTCCAAGCACTCAGTAGATATTGTGAATGCCAGCTGATGTCCTGTCAGTTTAAAACTGTTCTGTGGCCACACAAGTTTGGGAAATGCTGCTGTGGGTTGGTGACCCCATTAATAAGCTTTGTTAAGGCAAGCAGTGTGAAGACCTGGTCTGAAGCAGGGCCAGAGTGAATACTGGGAGATCCCCTTATAAGCCATTATAATGATAAAAGTGAATAGTGATCAGGGCCTGAACTGAACCCAGTGAAAGAGTTAGTGTTAGGGGTTAGCAGGAATGTTATAAAAAAGGAATGTTTACACAGTGCCTGGGTGGCTCAGTCAGTTAAGCGTCTTGCTTTGGCTCAGGTCATGATCCCAGGGTCCTGGGTGTGAGCCCTGTGTCAGACTCTCTTAGCAAGGAGTCTGCTTCCCCCTCTGCCTCTTGTTTTCTCTATTTATTTCTCAAATAAATGAATAAAATCTTTCTTTTTTTTACATTTTTATTTATTTATTTGACAGAGAGAGACACAGCAAGAGAGGGAACACAAGCAGGGGGAGTGGGAGAGGGAGAAGCAGGCTTCCTGCCAAGCAGGGAGCCTGACATGAGGCTCAATCCAGGACACCGAGATCATGACCGGAGCTGAAGGCAGACGCTTAATGCCTGAGCCACCCAGGTGCCCCTAAATGAATAAAATCGTTTAAAAAAAAAAAAAAAAGGAGTGTTTTCCTTGAGTTGATTCACCACTTCTGAGATCTTTTTTTCTGTTTTTCAGGTCCAGGAAATAGATGTTTTAAATACACCCATACACCCATGTATGATCAGTTCCTTGTTGACTGATTGATGTTAATTCACTGGAAACTGACTTACACAGAATCAGGCTGACCTAGGTTTATATCCTTGCTTTGTCACAGCTCTGGCCTTTAGTATTCTCACTTTTTTTTTTTTAAGATTTTATTTGTTTATTTAACACAGAGAGAGAGATCACAAGTAGGCAGAGAGGCAAGCAGAGAGAGAGGGGGAAGCAGGCTCCCCGCTGAGCAGAGAGCCTGATGCAGGGCTCAATCCCAGGACCCTGAGATCATGACCTGAGCTGAAGGCAGCGGCTTAACCCACTGAGCCACCCAGGTGCCCCTAAAAGGGGAATTCTTGACTACTTTTCAAGGGTGTTGAATATTACAGATAATGTATGCTATGTACCCATTATAGTGATTGGTGTGATAACTATAATTTGGTTGGGCATCTTTTCCGTTGATCCTGGAACTCCTGACTTTGAAAACCAGGGAACTTGCCCATATTAAAATCTTTATAAAGTTGGACTATCAACTTTATAAAGTTGGAAAACATGGAATTATTATCAGCAATATAACAATAGCTAAAGGGGATTGAGGTAGGTAGGGGAAGTTGCTGTCCTAGTTCTGGAAAAGCCAGATGCAAAGTTGGTCTTTACCCTGCAGTGGAGGATGATTCGTCAGGGCCTGGATGGTTTGTGTTCCCAAGAGTTGGTTTTGCCCCTGGGTTAGCAGTGGTCTGTGCTACCTCTGACTTGACCCTCAGTCCGCACTGCTTCTTCTGACCTTGCCATAGTCATGTCTCCTACTCAGTGCCCTGGGAGGTGTTTGGTCTCCTCCCATGACACATGAATTTCATCAGACTAACCAGTCCACCCTTGACCCACTGTTAGAGTCTCTGTGTTTACAAGATCATGGAGAATAATTTAAACTGTCTGGTGGGAGAGGAGGAGATCTGAAGGTGATTGGTTTCATTCTCAACCAGTTGAGTTTCAGATACAGTTCCTGAGGCTGGAATTCCAACTGGCGTTTAGCCAGAACTGGGAATGTGGCTCTAGAGAGGGCAAAGGTCATGAGTCAAGCTCATTTTTCATGTTTCTTCTCCTTTGCCCATGCCTTCCTCTCTGCCTGGAATGCTGTATTCCCCCCTTGTTTGTCTGCTGAGCTACTACTTGTCTTTAATCAACCATTTCCAGGGTTTCCTTTTCTGCATGCCAGCAACCCTGTAAGGTAGGTACTGTTATTATCCCAGTTTGTTTAGATGAAGAAATTGAGGCACAGGAGGGGTTAAATAACTCATCCACAGTCACACTGCTAGTAAGGTGACATAACACTGAATTTAAACCCAAGTGGCATGGCTTAGACTGTGCCCATAACCATTTCATCTTTCTGCTTTCTGGTTATTTAGTAAGTTACTTATTGTATGAATCAGGTGTCCACAGTGCTCATCTCTCTATGTAGCATTCAAGGGGACAGGTTTTTCCTTTTAGGATAGTATTTCCAGCGAGACAGAAAGCAATTCCAAAGTATTCTCTTTTCTCTATTCCTTTTACCATTTTCTTGGATTAAGCCCTCATCTCTTGTCAGGACTATCAGTGTAGAACTGTTACTGGTATTCTCATTTGTGTCTTCTTCTCTTGGTATCTTTTTTCATGGCTGTTACTGGAATCATCTTTCTAAGATGCATATATGACCCTACTACTCCCCTGCTGAAGACCCTTCTTTGGCTCCCAAGTGCTTATAGTATTTCCTCATCTAATGAAAAGAATGACCAAGATTTCTGTCCTTGCTTAGTTTGGCTTGGATCAGGTTACCATTCTAGAACAAGTCATTTTGCTGGGGCAGTGGAAACATTGTGATTTGCCCAACTTGGATCATCCACCCTGTCCTGTGGCCTGGTTGGAGTGAGGGTGAGGGGCAGGGTTGAGAGTGAAGCCCCACAGGGACTTCCAAGTTTGAGAGAGGCCACTCCTAAATGGTAACTCCAAATATCTTGGGGGAAAGAGGAAGGGGTGGTGGAGGTGGGTTTACAGCTAAATCCTGTTGCAGCCTTCAGCTTCCTTCTGCATTCTGGCTTTAGTAGGGCAGATGCTCATTTTCCCGGGCACTGGGATCCAGAAGAGAGGAAGGTGTTCATGCCTGCAGGAGCGTATGTGGTGAGGGCAGTGAGCAGGCAATGTGATGTGATGATCCCTCCACAGCAGCAAGCTGAGGAATCCTAATATACAGTATATCGCTCCAGTTCCATAGTTAAACAGTGGTAGATTTTTTTCCCCCCAAATATAAAATGGGCATTGTATTTAATCACAGCTCTGCTTTTCCTGAGTTGTCAAATTTAGATAAATCACATCCTGGCTTAACCACTTCCTAGCCTTGTGATTGTTTATTTGAGGGCAATTTTCTTAGTCTCAGGTTCCTTAGCTACAAAATGGGATGATAATAGGGTTTTTGAGACAATTGCATTCAGTGGTGCATTTGAAATTCTTGGCTCAGTACTTGCACATAGTAAAACTAAAAAAATTTGTAACTAAAAAAAAAAAATGTTTGAACAGAGTACACACGTTGAAATCGCAGCTGTGAAAGTGTGAAACTGAGCTCCAGTCTTTTAAAGATCTATAATTTTGAAAAAATACAAAATTAAACTATGATATCCCTAGCATTCTACAGCCATAGCACCTTCATACATAGGGTCATTGAGTCCCTCCTAGGTCATTCGTGGTAAGTAATACTATTCTCATTGAATTTATGAGTATACCAAGGCCTCAGAGAGGTTAAGTTCTAAAGTTAGAACTGCAAATCTGTCCTTGACTTCAGATCTTCCTATGACTTTTGGGGCACCTGGGTGGCTCATTGGTTGAACATCCAGCTCTTGATCTTGGGGTCGTGGGATCAAGTCCCCAGTCATGCTCCACAGTCAGCAGAGAGTTTGCTTAGCATCCTCTCTCTCTCCCTTTGCTTCCCTTGCTCTTGGGTACATGCTCTCTTTCTCTCCTTCTCTCTCCTGTAAGTAGATCTTTAAAAAAAAAAAATCTTATGACTCTTGCATTCGCCTCATTCTGCAAAGCCTTTTTAAATATTAAGAATAAATGACTTACGGGATGCTTGGGTGGCTCAGATGGTTAAACGTCTGACTCTTGGTTTTGGCTCAAGTCATAATTTCTGGGTTGGGAGATCAAGCCTGGGGGAGTCTGCTTCCCCTCTCCCTCTGCCTTTGTCCCCCCACTCCCCCCCACTCCCCACCCCCGCCAACATGTGTGTGCTCTCATGCTCATAGTTCCTTTAAAAATAAATAAATAAAAATAATTAATGACACATGTTATAAAATGACAGACTGAAGGTTGGTGGTATAGCCTTTGTCATTTGAAAGTACGGCAAATACTCCTCATGCAAATAATTTGATAGGCTTAGTTGATTGGCTTCCAGTTTTCTTAACAAACTAGGCTGATTTCTGTTGGTAAGAATGCCTTGGGTGTGGTAAAGGTGGAAGTGAAGGTTGACATATGAAGGAAGATACAGAAGCCTGACTTGCCTCTTCACAGGTTTGCATCAGGGCAGAGGGCAGCCAAAATAGTCTGTAATACCTCTTGAATGCAGTGTGTGTTAATGTTTATAGAATAATTCGTGCCTTTGGGAATGGAAAATGACTGACAATCCCTTTTCTAAGTTGCAACATTTGTGTACTTGGAGGATTAAGAACCTTCCAATTTCTGGGTGGCTCAGTGGGTTAAGAATCTTCCAGTTTCCTAGTAGCATGGCATCTCTAAATGCCAGTGCTTTGAAAAGAAACAAAAATCTGAAATGGAATATATACATTCAGCCTTTCACAAAAATATGCCAACACTTCTGAATATCAAAAGGCTTTAGAACTAGAGAATTGAAACCACCCATTTTATTCACATCCTAAAAGACATGTTGAAATTCGTGATTAAATATTTACAAAATGCAAAGCTGGGGTGCCCCTGAGTGGCTCAGTCCGTTATATGTCTGCTTTCTGGTCAGGTCATGATCACAGGGTCCTGGAATGGAGTCCCCAGTGGGCTCCATGCTCAGTGAGGAGCCCGCTTCTCTTTCTCCCTTTGCCCCTCATCCTGCTTGTGCTCTTTCATGCTCTCTCTCTCAAATAAATAAAATCTTAAAAAAAAAAAAAAAAAAACAACCCACAAGTCTTCAAATTAGAAAATAGAAGTGAACTAGCTGTTTGCTACTTGACAGAGCTATGCTTTGAATTGCTGGAGAGCTGCTCTGATTAAGGACTTCATAAGCTTTGAACTACTCTGATTCTGATATGTTTTTGATTTATAGCAATGATTCTCTGCCCTGGTGCATATCAAACTTATAGAGCTTTATGAAAATACAAATAGAACAAGGCATTGAAAAATGTTTAAAATCAGCAAAAAGGTCAAACATAGTTCAAGATTCAAAATACATCTTTCTGAAACTGGAAACCATAAACCTGTTCACTCTTTGGGTGAATAGAAAGGATTATAAAGTCAATTGAATATCCTACTTAGTGACCCTTCACTGTTAGCATTCTTGATAACTTCCCCAGTTTGGCTTATCTAGCTACATTTTTGATAACTTCCTCCCCTTTGCTTTATCTGGCTTTACTTAGAACTTTTAACAGGGCTCACAGCAGCTAATCACAAACTTTCTGGAAATTGCAGAGTTCTGTCAATCCCAAGGAAGAATTGAGGCTCTGTTGCCCAAATCTTTGTAATCAAGTGGACTTTTGTCTTCTATATCCAGAAGCTGGAGAGGTACCTCCTGTTCCTTTCTAATCTGAACCATACCCCAGTCTTTATCTCTTGTCTTTAGTTCTTTGTGCTTTAATATGTATACAGTGTTACATTTAACTTGATTTCTGTGACTAACCCAAGATTAGAGAAGTTTTTGCTGTCTGTAGGTATCAGTTGTGTTTACAAGTTCTCAGAGTTTAAAAAATCTGAGCACGTTTCAGAGCTAGATTTTTTAGTTTAAACAGAACACAGGGCTTCACATAAAGTAGGAAAAGCTTTTTTTTTTCTTTCTCACAGTTGTCTGTAATGCCAAATGAAAAAAGGGTATGATGAATTGTTTTCTTCCTATTAATATACCTCAAAACCTACTGAGTCTGTGCCTTATTGTATTCCAGGATATGTTTGTTTATTGTTCGTTACCACAATTAGATTATAAACTCCACTGAGGACAGGTGATTTGTTTTGCCCGCCACCCGAATCCCAATGCCTAGCATGTAATAGGCACTCAATAAATATTTACTGAATGAAAAAGAGCGATATTTTTTCCTGTTTATCTCTTTTTACTCTGTTTCATTTCCTCTCCATGCTCCTTGTACTTAATATTGATATGAATCATGTCTCAGGGCTTTCAGGGCTTTCAATGGTGTTTTCTAATTATTTTTTGACGTATAATACATATAACAAAATTGATTCATTTGAAGCACACAATTCAACTTTTTAAAAAGATCTTTAAAATTAATTAATTAATTAATTTGAGAGAGTGTACAACAGGGGCGGTGGCAGGCAGAGAGGGAGGGAGAAAGCAGCCTTCCCGCTGAGTGGGGAGTCCAACATGTGGGCTTAATCCCAGGACCCTGGAATCATGACCTGAGCCGAAGGCAGAAATTTAACTGGTTGAGCCACCCAGGTGCCCCCAATTCATTTACTTTTAGTAAATTTACAGAGCTGTACATTCCTTACCACAATTTTAGAACTTTTATTATCCCAAAAGATCCGCTGTGTCTATTTACAATCACTTCCCTTTCCCACCCCATTCCCAGGCAATCACTAATCTACTTCTCTCCTTCTAGTTTTGCCTTTTTTGGGCATTTCCTTTAATAAAATCATACAGTATGTGGTCTTTTGAGCTTGGCTTCTTTCACTTAGCTTAATTTTTAAAAATTGCAGTGAAATTCATATAACATACCGTAACTGTTTTAAAGTGTACTATACTTCAATGGCATTTAGCATTTAGTGCATTCACAGTGTTACGCAACGCTCACGCCTCTGGTTTCAAAATTGTTTCAGTGCCCCAGAAGAACACCCTGTGCCTAGTAATCACTCCTCATGTTCCCCTTCCCCCATTCCTTGGCAACCATTAGTTGGCTTTCTTTTTCTATGGATATATGGATTTACCTTTCTGAATAATTCATATTCAGAATATGAATCAGGAGTATTTAAGCTTTTGTGTCTGGCTTCTTTCATTTAACATGTTTTCAGGGTTCATCCAAGTTGTTATGTGTTAGTAGTACTTCATTTCTTTTTATGGCTGAATAATATTCCACTGTATAGACAGACTGCAGTTTATCTGTTCATCTGTTTATAGACGTTTGGGCTCTTTCTGCCTTTTGGCTATTGTGACTAGTGCTGCTATGAACATTTATAAACAAATCTCTCTCTGAGTACCTGTTTTCAGTTCTTTTTGAGTATGTACCTAAGAGTGGAATTGCTGGGTCCTTTGATAGTTCTGTGTATACTTTTTTGAGGAACAACCAGTTTGCCACAGCTAGCTCATCATTTCACATTCCCATCAGAAGTGTCCAAGGGTTTCTGTTTCTCTCCATCCTTGCCAACTGATTCGTTTGCCATTTTTTTGATAAAAGCCATCTTGCTGGGTACAAAGTGGTATCTCTGTGGTTTGATTGACTCTTCATTAATGACAATAATGTTGAACATCTTTTCATTTGCTTGTTGGATGTTTGTATATCTTCTTTTGAGAAAAGTCTATTCAAGTCCTTTGCCCACTAAAAAAAATTATTATTGGGTCACCTAGGTGGCACAGTTTGTTAAGCATCCAGCTCTTGGTTTCAGGCTCGGGTCGATCATGGGGTCCTGGGACTGAACCCCATGTGGGGCTCTACGTTCAACATGGATTCTGCTTGGGATTCTCTTTCCCGCTCCCTCTGTCCCTCCCACTCATGCTCTCTCTCTCAAATAAATAAATAAATCGTCCAGAAATTTATTATTGAAGTATATAGTTGACATATAGTATGTAGTTGTTTGATGTTATAGTGATTGACAATCCTATACATGATGTAGTACTCACCATAAGTAGTGTAGTTACCATTGTCACCGTACAGGGTTATTGCAATTTCATTAACTGTTTTTGCTATGCTGTACTTTCCTCTCTGCGACTTATTTATTTTATAACTAAAAGTTTGTACCTTTTAAATTACCTTCGCCTATTTCAGTCATCCCCCCGCTCTCCTCTCCTCTGGTAACCACTGGTTTGTTCTCTATGAGTCTTTCTGTTTTTGTTGTTGTTGTTTGTTTATTCATTTTAATTGGGTTATGTGTCTTTTGTTGTTGAGTCATGAAAATCCCGTATATATTATGCATACTTAAACCTTATTAGATACATGATTAGCAAATATTTTCTCCCATTCTGTATGTTGTCTTTTCATTCCCTTAATGTCTTCCGATGCACAAAGTTTTTGGGTCAAATATAAGAATCCATTAGCAAATCCGGTATAGTTTTAGCTCTTACATTGATCTGTTTTGAGTTAATTTTTGTATGTGGAGTTAGGGTTCCAACTGTATTCTTTGCATGTGGTTATCCTGTTGTCTTAGCACTATTTGCTGAAGAGACAATTCTTCCTGTTGAACATTGTTGGCACTGTTGTTGAAAATCAGTTGGCTACATTGGGGTGCCAGGGTGGCTCAGTCAGTTGAGTGGCTGCCTTCAGCTCAGGTCATCATCCCAGGGTCCTTGATCAAACTGCACTGGGCTCCCTGCTCAGCAGGAAGTCTGTTTCTCCCTCTCCCTCAGCCCCTCCACCTGCTTGTGCATGTGCATGCTCTCTCTCTCTCTTTCTCTGACAAATAAATAAATAAAATCTTTTAAAAAAAAGAAAAGGAAGAAAGATAGAAAGAAAAAAATCAGTTTGCTGCAGATGTTTGAGTTTATTTCTGGACTTGCAATTATTCTGTTGGTCTGTATGGCTCTTCTCATGCTTGTACTATACTGTTTTGAATACTGTAGCTTTGTAGTAAGTTTTGAAATTGGGAAGTCTCACTTTGTTTTTCTTTTCTTTCTTTCTTTTTTTTTTTTTTTTTAAAGATTTTATTTATTAATTTGACAGAGAGAAATCACAAGTAGACGGAGAGGCAGCCAGAGAGAGAGAGAGAGGGAAGCAGGCTCTCTGCTGAGCAGAGAGCCCGATGTGGGACTCGATCCCAGGACTCTGAGATCATGACCTGAGCCGAAGGCAGCAGCTTAACCCACTGAGCCACCCAGGCGCCCCATTTTTTTTTTTTTAATATTTATTTATTTTGTGGGGAGGAGCAGAGGGAGAGAGAGAACCTTCAAGCAGACTCAAGAGTCCAGAGCCCCACATGGGGCTTGATCCCACAGCTCATAAGCTCATGACCTGAACTGAAACTGAGATTCAGCCCTCAACCAACTGAGCTGCCCAGGCACCCGTGTTTTTCTTTTCTGATATTGTTTTGGCTATTTCGAGCCTTTATAATTTCATGTGAATTTGAGAATCAGCTTTTCCATTTCTACAAAAGAGACCATTGTAATTTTGATAAGATTATATTAAATCTGTAGATCCTTTTGGAGAGTATTCCAACTTAATATTAAGTCTCCTAATCCATGAACATGGGATGTCTTCCGTTTCGTCAGGTTTACTTTAATTTTTTGTTGTTGTTGTTTCTATATTGTATTTTTCTGTAACATTGGAATTGCTTAAATTAATTTGTATTTCTTTTGCTGGTAGAAACAATAATATGTAATTGTTTACATATTAACAATAAATAAATAAGAAACAATAAATATAATTAATTTTTTAAAAAAATGCAGTATAGTTAACACATAGTATTATATTAGTTTCTGGTATATTTCTTTCAGTGATGTTTTGTACTTTTTAGCACATACATTTTCACTTCCTCTGTTAAATTTATTCCTAGGTATTTATTCTTTTGGGTCCCATTTAAATGGAATCTCTTTTTTCCTTTTTCTTTTTCTTTCTTTCATTTTTTTTTTTTAAAATAAACTCTGTGGCCATCATAGGGCTTGAACTCAGGACCCTGAGAACAAGAGTCACATTCTGTACCCAGTGAGCCAGCGAGGCAGATGCTTAATAACTGAGCCACTCAGGCATCTTGAAAAATTTTCAGTTTTGCACCATTAGGTATGATGTTAGCTGTGGAGTTTTATAAAAACTCCTTTTCATGTTAATGAGGCTTCTTTCATTCCTATTTTTCTGACTCTTTTTTTTTTTTTATCACAGAAGACTACTGAATTTTATTAAATGCTTTTTCTGCATTTATTAAGATGATCTGTGATTTCTTTCCTTCATTCTGTTATTGTGCTAAAGCCTACTTGGTCATGGTGTATACTCTTTTTTTTTTTTTTTTTTTTTTAAGATTTATTTATTTGAGAGGGAGAGAGCACAAGATGGGGGGAGGAGCAGAGGGAAAGGAGGAGAGGGAGAGACAGAATCTCAAGCCAGCTTCTTGCTCAGTGTGAGCCAGATGTGGGGGTTGATCTCATGACACTGAGATCACAACCTGAGCTGAAACCAGAAGTCAGCCACTTACCTGACTGAGCCACCCAGGAACCCCAGTGTATAAACTTTTCAATGTGCTGTTGGATTCAGTTGGATTTGTTAGATTTTGGTGTTTTTTTTTTTTTTTTTTAAGGATCTTTCATCTCTATTCATAAGGACTATTGCTCCGAAGTTTTTTGTGTTATCTTTGTCTAGCTTTGGTATTAGGCTAATGCTGGCATCATAATTATGTATTAGGAAATGTTGCCTCCTCTGCAATTTTTTGGAAGAGTTCCTGGAGGATTGGTACATTTTGTAAGTGAATGAAAGCATGAAAAATAACTCAGAATTTTGTTTTTAATCATTAATGAACTTGCATTCAAGTTTTTAATTTTTCTGGCATGTATTACTAAATTTTAATCCCTGAATTTTGTGATTTAAAAAAAAAAAACAAATTTAAGTAATCTCTACATGCAGTGTGAGGTTTGAACTCATAACCCAGAGATCAAGAATCCCATGTTCTTCCAACTGAGCCAGCCAGGTGCCTCAAATTTTTGCGATCTTATATAGTCTCTGTGTAGACATTTACTTCATATTTCTTACCTGTTTACCTAACTGCCTTGAACTTATGTGATTTGTATTTCTATAAACCTCAATTTTATTAATAATGCCATATAACTGATTTTTGATTATAGCTTAATCAGTTACATTTTTTAAAAAATATTTATTTATTTGATAGGCAGAGAGGCAGGCAGAGAGAGAGGAAGGGAAGCAGGCTCCCTGCTGAGCAGAGAGCCCCGATGTAGGGCTCGATCCCAGGACCCTGGGATCACGACCTGAGCCTAAGGCAGAGTCTTTAACCCACTGAGCCACCCAGGTGCCCACAGTTACACTTTTTAAAAAGATTTTATTTGTTTATTTGACAGAGATCCCAAGTAAGCAGAGAGGCAGGCAGAGAGAGAGAGAGAGGGGAAAGCAGGCTCCCCACTGAGCTTAGAGCTCAAAGCAGGGCTCCATCCCAGGATCCTGGGATCATGACCTGAGCCAAAGGCAGAGGCTTTAACCCACTGAGCCACCCAGGCACCCCATTAATCAATGGATTAACATATCCATCTCTCAATATGTTAACAAAGGAACACAGATATAAAATTAGCATGAAATGAGCTCATTGTATTTTCTTTTGAGAGGGCCACATATTTCAGCTGGGAAAAGAATATCTGAATTTTTAATAGATAAGACATCAAGTTCTGACTCTCAATACTGTTTTCACTGTTCACTAACAGAGCTGGTGATTCATAGTTCTGTTTTGTTTCATATTTTACATTAAAAGAATGTATTTCTTCTAGCAGTAATATATTTTTACTTTTAAATTTAGAAATTATACACGAACATAAAGAAAATGTAAATTTTCCCTGATTCTATCACCCAAAGAAAACATTAGCATTTTGGTGGTTTTCTTTTTTTATTTATGCACAGGTAAAAACGTGTATGTAAAAACTGACATTGTAGGAACGCCTGGGTGGCTCAGTCAGTTAAGCTTCTGCCTTTGGCTCAGGTCATGATCCCAGGGTCCTGGGATCAAGTCCCACATCAAGCTTCTTGCTCAGCTGGAAGCCTGCTTCTTCCTCTACTTCTCCCTGCCTATGATCTCTCTTTATCTCTCTGTCTAATAAATAAATAAAATCTTAAAAAAAAAAACAACAACCAACCCTGACATTTGTATAGCATCAGGCAATTTTTGCTCTGATTCACCTACAATGAGTATTGTTTTTCCTTGTCATTAAATGGTCTCCAAAAACATGATGTTTTTTCAACTAACAGCTTTTTTTTTTTTAAGATTTTATTTATTTATTTGACAGAGAGAGATCACAAGTAGAGAGGCAGGCAGAGAGAGAGAGGGAAACAGGCTCCCCACCGAGTAGAGAGCCCGATGCGGGACTTGATCCTAGGACCCCGAGACCATGACCCAAGCCAAAGGCAGCGGCTTAACCCACTGAGCCACCCAGGCGCCCTACTAACATCTTCTTTTATGAAATTAGAAGTTTTCAGGTTTTTAACCAACTGAGCCACCCAGGCGTCCCCCGAAGTTTTCAGGTTTTTAAAAAGTTAGGTAACATACAGTGCAATATTGGTTTCTGGAGTAAAATTTAGTGATTCATCCCTTACGTGCAACACCTAGTGGTCATCACAAGTACCCTCTTTAATACCCATCACCCATCTAGCCCATCTGCCCCTGCCTCTCTCCATCAACCCTCAGTTTGTTTTCTGTTGTTAAGAGTCATTTATTGTGGGTGCCTGGGTGACTTGGTTAGTTGAGCATCCGACTCTTGGTTTCGGCTTCAGTCACGATCTCCAGATTAGGAGATGGAGCCCCATGTTGGGCTACTCACTCAGCAAGGAGTATGCTTCCCCTCTCCCTCTGCCCCTCCTCCTGATTGAGTGCTCCCTCTCTCTTTCTCTCTCTGAAATAAATCTTTAAAAAAAAAAAAAGTCACTTATGGCTTGTTTCCATTCCCTCTCTCCTTTTATTCTTTCCCCTCTTCCCATATGTTCATCTGTTTTCTTTCTTAAATTCCACATATGAGTGAGACCATATGGTATTTGTCGTTCTCTGACTGACTTATTTCACTTAGTGTAATGCATTCTAGCTCCATCCAGGTCGTAGCAAATGGCACAGTTTCTTTTTTTTTTTTTTTGATGGCCAAGTAATATTCCTGTGTGTGTGTGTGTGTGTGTGTGTACCACAACTTTTTTTTTTTTAAAGATTTTATTCATTTATTTGAGAGAGAGATGGTGAGAGAAAGCATGAGCATGGGTAGGGGAGAAGGAGAAGCCGGCTGCTCACTGAACAGGGAGCCTAATGTGGCACTCGATCCCAGGACTCCAAGATCATGGCCTGAGCAGAAGACAGACACCCAACGGACTGAGCTATTGAGGCGCCCTTATACCATATTTTCTTATCCATTCATCAGTGGATGGACATTTGGTCTGTCTTGGCTATGTTGGTAATGTTGCTATAAACATTGGGGTGCAGGTCTTACTTTGAATCTGTACTTTTTTTATTTTTAAATATTTTTATTTATTTATTTGACAGAGATATCACAAGTAGGCAGAGAGGCAGGCAGAGAGAGGGGGGGAGGCAGGCTCCCTGCCAAGCAGAGAGCTGGATGTACTTTGAATCTGTACTTTTTATCCTTTGAGTAAATGCCTAGTAGTGCAATTGCTCAGTTGTAGGGTAGTTAGTTCATTCTTTTCTTTCTTTTTAAAAAGATTTTATTTATTTGAGAGAGCATGAGCGGGATGGGAGGAGGAAGGACAGAGAGAGGGAGAAATGGGCTTCCCATTGAGTGGGGAGCCTGATGTGGTGCTTGGTCTCAAGACTTCAGGATCACAACCTGAGCCAAAGGCAGATGCTTAACCAACTGAGCCACCCAGGCACCCCAGGGTAGTTCTATTTTTAACTTTTTGAGGAACCTCCAAACTGTTCTTTAGAGTGGCTGCAGCAATTTGCATTCCCACCAACAGCGCAGGAGGGTTCTGTTTTCTCTACATCCTTGCCAACACTTGTTGCTTGTGTTGTTATTTTTAGCCATTCTGACAGGGGTGAGGTGGTATCTCGTGGTTTTGATTTGTATTTCCTTGATGCTGAGAGATGTTGAGCATCTTTTCATGTGTGTTTAGCCATCTGGATGTCTTCTTCATAAAAGTGTTCATGTTTTCTACCCATCTCTTAATTGGATTATTTGTTTTTTTGGATGTTGAGTTTGGTAAGTTATTTATAGATTTTCGGGTACTAACCCCTTATCAGATACATTGTTTGCAGATATCTTCTTTCACTCTGTAGGCTGCCTTTTAGTTTTGTTGTTTCCTTCAGTGTGCAGAAGCTTTTTTTTTTTTTTTAAGATTTTATTTTTTTATTTGACAGACAGCGAGAGAGGGAACACAAGCAGGGGGAGTGGGAGAAGAAGCAGCAGCTTCCCACTGAACAGAGAGCCCTATGTGGGGCTCGATCCCAGGACACTGGGATCATGACCTGAGCTGAAGGAAGATTCTTAATGACTGAGCCACCCAGGCACCACTGTGCAGAAGCTTTTTATCTTGATGAAGCCCCAACAGTTCATTTTTGCTTTTGTTTCCCTTGCCTCTGGTGACATGTTTCTAATAAGAAGTTGCTATGGCTGAGGTCAAAGAAGTTTCTGCCTGTGTTCTCTCTAGGATTTTGATGGTTTCCTGTCTCACATTTAGGTCTTTCATCCATTTTGAATTTATTTTTGTGTAAGGTGTAAGATAGTGGTCTAGTCTCATTCTTCTCCTTGTAGCTATCCAGTTCTCCCAACACCATTTGTTGAAAAGACCTTCTTTTTTTCCATTGGACATTCTTTCCTGCTTTGTCCAAGATTAGTTTACCATATAGCTGTGGGTCCATAATTTTTTAAAGATTTTATTTCTAAGTAATTTCTACACCCAATGTGGGGTTGAACTCACAATCCTGAGATCAGGAGTGACATGCTCTGTTGATTGAACCAAATAGGTGCCCCTCCAAAATGATTTTTTTTTAAAGATTTTATTTATTTATCTGACAGAGAAATAGAGAGAGAGCACAAGTACACAGAGCGGCAGGAAGAGGGTGAAAGAGAATAAGGCTCTCTGCTAAGGAGGGAGCCTGAGGCGGGGCTCGATCCCAGGACCCTGGAACCATGACCTGAGCCAAAGGCAGCTGCCCAACCAACTGAGCCACCCAGACGCCCCTCCAAAATGATTTTTGAAGGCTCTGTAATTAGTCAGGATCTGCTTGACCATTCTCTTAGGAATAAACATGTACCTGTGTGTGTGTGTGTGTGTGTGTGTGTGTATTTTTTTTTAAGATTTTATTTGACAGACAGTGAGAGAGGGAACACAAGCAGGGAGAGTGGGAGAAGGGGGCTTCCCGTGGAGCAGGGAGCCCAATGCAGGGCTTGATCCCAGGACCCTGGGATCATAATCTGAGCCAAAGGCAGATGCTTAATGACTGAGCCACCCAGGTTCCCCAATAAACATATTTTCTAATTTTCCAGATATCCATATTTTCATTCAAAACTCATTTTTTAACATCTTTTGAAATAATTTCAGACTTATAGAAAAGTGCAAGTAGAACAGAGAATTCTCATATCCACATTCCCCAAATGTTAACATTTATCACATTTGCTTTGTCATGTTCTTTTTCTCTGTTATAAACACACTTTTTTTTTTTTTCTGAATTGTAATAGTAGGGCTGGGAAGCATGAGGAGAATGAGGCATTTGCCTTGGACACAAAATTTGAGTGGGTACCAAAAAACTCAGGAATCAAAATAGATATTTTAATTCAATATTGAAATAAAAATTATTCTAAAATAATGTCTGATTACTATGAACATTTTAAAGATAGCATCAGTTATTGCAGGCATGATGCCCTTTTATTTCCTTGTTTAAAAAGATTTATTTATTTATTTAACTTTAAAAAATATTTTATTTATTTGACAGAGATCACAAGTAGGCGGAGAGGCAGGCAGAGGCGGGGGGTGGGGGGAAGCAGACTCCCCGCTGAGCAGGGAGCCCAATGTGGGGCTTGATCCTAGGACCCTGAGATCATGACTTCTGCCAAAGGCAGAGACTTAACCTGCTGATCCACCCAGGCACCCCTATTTATTTATTTTATTTTTTAAGTTTTTATTTATTTATTTATTTGACAGAGAGAGCACACAAGCCAGGGACAGAGACAGAGGGAGAAGAAGACTCCCCACTGAGCAGGGAGCCCAATGCATGGCTCCATCCCAGGATCCTGAGATCATGACTTGAGCTGAAGGCAGATGCTTAACCAACTGAACCACACAGGCTCTCCTATTTATTTATTTTAGAGAGAGACAGAGGGAGAGAGGGCCCAGAGTGGGAGGGGCAGAGGGAGAGGGAGAGATTCCACACTGAGCATGGAGGCTGATGTGGGGCTCCCTCTCACCACCCTGAGATCACAACCTAAGCCAAAACCATGATTCAGATGCTTAACTGACTACCACCCAGGTGCCCTGATGCCACTTTATTTCTAAATATTTCAGTTTGTTTCCTTTAAAAAGGGAGGGATGGTATTCTCTTACATAACCACGATACAGTGATCAAAATATAGGAAATAACTTTGGTATAATACTAGTACCTAATATCTAATCTACAGATGTTTAGTTTTTATCAGCTGTCTACTATAGTAGTGTTCTTTATAACAAAACAACTTTTTTCTGACTCAGGATCCTATCCAGAATCAAATGCTGAATTAATTGTCATATCTCCTTAATGACATGACAGCTATGAACTAAACAGTGACATCTTTTGAACTAAACAAATTTTATCCTTCATGACTTTAACACTTCTGAAGAATGTTGACCATGTATTTTATAGACTGTCCTTTGATTTGGGTTAGTCTGTTATTTCTTCTTGATTAAATTCAGGTTACAAATTTTTAGTAAGAACACCACAGAGGTAGTGCTGCGTCCTTCTCAGTGCATTACATCAGAAGACACAAGATGTCTTTTTTGTCCTATTACTGGTGGTGTCAGCTTTAATCAGTTGGTAAAGGATGTATCTGTCCAGGTTACTCCATTGTAAAGTTATAATTATTTTCTAATTAGTGGTATTTTGTGGAGGAGATACTTTGAGACTGTAAAGATACTGTTTCTCTTCATGCTTTTGAGTATCCATTGATGATTCTTGCCTTAAACAGTTATTTATGATGATGCTTGCCAAATGGAGATTTTAAAAATTTTCCATCTCTCCTTTTTCTTTTATTGGTCAGAATTTTACTCTAAGAAAGAATTTTCCTTTCTTATTTACGTATGGATTGCATTATTAATATATATCGGTATTGATTTATGGGTTCTTTCTTCTATGAGTTATAATCCAGTACAATCATTATTTATCTTGTTAAATACAGAGTTTTGGTTTTTTCTTGCTCAGGTCACAGTCTAATGTGCATCGGCAGGGCTAGGCCTCTGCACCCACATATTCAGAGACCCAGGCTCCTTAAACCCTTAGAGTAGCCCTTTCAACTGGAATTCTGAGGAAATAATTAAACCCTAATGCCTTAAGACATCTGTTGTATGCAGCAAGTTAATTTCCCTGTGATTCTGGAGTGGTACTGATTATATGACATCCGTGGGAGAACTGAGAAATTAGTCTACTTACTCACATCATTGTATTAAGGGCTTAATTCTCTCAGGAAACCCTGGTTGGGAAGGGCTTCTCTGGAGACTCAGTCTTGTGCTGACTTCTCTGCAACTAGTTGAAAGAGGAGGGAAGAGAACATGAACAATCCCATGGAGGATTTTAAGGAGTCAGGCTGGATTTGGCAACATTAGTCACCAATGTTCCATTAGCCAGAATGGTTCAGTATTGTCCCTAGCTGCCAAAGAGGCTAGGAAACGGTCTAGCTGTGTGTCCAGTACGAAAAGAAAACAGGATTTGGTGAACTCAGAGCAATCTCTGAAATGCTTCCTTTACTCTGATTCTGTTGATAAAATTTTTTGTTTCATTTATCTATCTCCTGATACAGTATCTAGCACATATAGGCAAAGTCTTGAAAAGTCCTTGAGAGAACTACTTTGGACCCTATTCAGAGACAGTGGCAAGTTATCAGAGATTTTACTCATCTGGAAAATGATGTGGTTATTAGTCTGTATTTGGAAGATTGGAGCTTCATGGAAGGTACTGGGGTGCTCTCTGGGGGTATTAAAAAATTTTTTTAAAAGATTTTATTTATTTGATAGAGAGAGAGAGAGATCACAAGTAGGCAGAGAGGTAGGCAGGCAGGGGTGAGGGTGGGGGAAGCAGGCTCCCTGCTGAGCAGAGAGCCCGATGAGGGGCTTGATCCCAGGACCCTGGGACCATGACCTGAGCCAAAGGCAGAGGCTTTAACCCACTGAGGCACCCAGGCGCCCCTCATTTTTTAAAAAAGATTTTATTTATTTGAGAGAGTGTGAGAGAGAGCATGAGCAGGGGGAGGGGCAGAAGGAGAAGCAGACTCCCCTCTGAGCAGGGAGACGGATTCAGGGCTTAATCATGGGACTCCTGGATCATAACCTGAGCTGAAGGCAGATGCTTAACAGACTGAGCCACCCAGGTGCCCCATGGATATTTTTTTAAAGTTGAGGCTAGAGAAGGCATAGAGAGTGGATGTGAATTTCAAGAGCAGACTCAATTAAGTCTTGGTGCCCAGTTGAAAATGTGAGGGAAGGGTGATGTGCTGGGGCAGGAGGAGGAGGTACAGACAGGCATCAGTGGTGATGGTGACAGGCAGACCTAGTACAGATTTGGTCTCAGCCATTCAAATGTAGACCTCCAAAAGCGATGAGAAATAGAAGTTTGGAGCTCAGGGACAGCGTAGGAATATAGAAGTGGATTTGCTACATGTGTGTCTGTTGTGGTGGTAGTAGCAGCAGCAGCAGTAGTAATAACAGTAGTGGGAGATTAAGACTGCTACAAAGGTTTGTAGAGAACATAGCCCAAGAAGGAAGCCAGGGGCTTTTCAACAGAAGGGTATTGGTGAGAGTGCCAGTGAAACCAGAAAGGTAGGAGGAGAAATGAGCAACGTTTGGGCCTAGCCAATGGAAAGGGGAATTCGAAGAAACCTGAGCTAGTGAACCATGTCAGCTGTATGGGAGGTCAAACAGAATGAGGAAGGGGCCGAGGGTAATGATGGTGAACTGCCAGCCTCTTGGTGAGGGAGGAACATGGCCCAGCTGTATTGGTACTGAGTTCCACTCAGGAAAAAGCTTTGTTTATCATCCGGTGTGTCTTAAGCTTTATGAAACAAACTGCCTGGGCCATTAAGATCATTTATTTCTGTATTTGCTAACTTTAAAAGCTTAGAAATACATGTTTATTTTGTATCTTTTATGAAGTTAAACTCTTTCTCATGTTATCTAGTTTCTGTAGGTTGTCAGCATTGATACTTTTCAGACCTCTCCTCACCCCACTGGATAGGAAAGGCAAATCAATTTCAGATTAAAGAATTTATCCGAATTAGATGTGTTATTTTGATTTAGAAATTTCTGAAGAATGTACAGTTTTCACAGACCACACAATGAAGAAAATAAAGGTGTCCCAACTTCTCCTGCTTTGGACTCTCCTACCTTCGGAGTTGGCTTCTTTTAGTTTAGATCGTTAAATGTGTTATAGTTTTACTCCCTAGAAGTCAGATGCAATCAACCACGAAGGTAGTAAAGAGAGAGAGAGAGCGTGTGCATGAGTCAAGAGGGGAGAAGGGAGAGGCAGAAGCAGACTCCCTGCTGGGCGGGACTCAGGGCTCAATCCCAGGACCCTGAGATATGACCTGAGCCAAAGGCAGATGCCTAACTGACTGAGCCACCCAGGTACCCCTGAGTTGCAGACTTTAAATGGTAAACTGTATGGTATGTGAATTCTATCTCAATAAAGCCATTAATTTCAGAAAAAGCTGTTATTTTTTAAAAGTAGCACGTTTTCCTTCTTGTCCCCAGCTATTGCATACTCAGTGCCCCCCTGAGAGTTAAAGCTATGGCCAAGTATGATTATTTTTCTTTCTGTTTTTTAAAAAAGTATAATTGAAGTATAATTGATACACAGTGTTATATAAGTTCCAAGTGTATGGCATAACGATTGGGTGGTTCTATTCACTACTCTTTGCTTACCACACTAAGTGTAGTCACCATACAGGATTATTACAGTTTTATTCGCTGTATTCCCTATGCTGTACTTTTCATCCCTGTGACTTATTTTATAACTGGAAGTCTTTTTTTTTTTTAAGATTTTGTTTATTCATTTGACAGAGACACAGCGAGAGAGGGAACACAAGCAAAGGGAGTGGAAGAGGGAGAAGAAGCAGGCTTCCTGCTGAGCAGGGAGCCCGATGTAGGGCTGGATCCCCGGATCCAGAGATCATCACCTGAGCCAAAGGCAGCCACTTAACGACTGAGCCACCCAGTCACCCCCAAAACTGGAAGTCGTCTTTTTTTTTTTTTTTTTTTTTTTTTAATTTGACAGAGACACAGTGAGAGAGGGAGTAGAAGCAGAGGGAGTGGGAGAGGGAGAAGCTGGCTTCCCGCAAAGCAGGGAGCCCACCTAGGATCCTGAGATCAGGACCTGAGCCACCGGAGTGTGACCTCAGCCGAAGGCAGCTACTTAATGACTGAGCCACCCAGGTGCCCCTATAACTGGAAGTCTTTATCTCTTAATCTCCTTTGTCTCTTTGGCCCATACTTCTCTTTTTCTTTGTAATGATTCTTTGTACTTAAGTGGATTTATTTTAAATGGGAAAAAATAACAGTTTTTAAAAAGAACTTTTTTAAAAAAGATTTTATTCACTTAATTTTGTGTTAGAGAGAGAGAGAGAGAGAATGCGCATGTGCGCACAGGATTGCATGGGAGGTCAGAGAGGGAGGGAGAAGGAGAAGCGGGCTCCCTGGTGGGGCTGGATCCCAGGACCCAAGGATCATGACCTGAACCAAAGGCAGGCACTTAATCAGCTGAGCACTTGATGTTGAACCTTACTGATATTTGATAAACTGAGCTAGTTCTAAGAAATTATTCAGTCAGGACTCCAGATACAAATTTCTAGTGGTAGCTTTTTTTTTTTTTAAATATTTTATTTTTATTTATTTGACACAGAGAGAGAGATCACAAGTAGGCAGAGAGGTAGGCAGAGAGAGGAAGGAAAGCAGGCTCCCTGCTGAGCAAAGAGCCCGATGTGGGGCTCGATCCCAGGACCCCGAGATCATGACCTGAGCTGAAGGCAGAGGCTTTAACCTACTGAGCCACTCAGGCGCCCCTCTAGTGGTAGCTTTTAACTTCATTTAAAAAGACATTTTAGGGACGCCTGGGTGGCTCAGTTGGTTAAGCAGCTGCCTTCGGCTCAGGTCATGATCCCAGCATCCTGGGATTGAGTCCCACATCGGGCTCCTTGCTCCGAAGGGAGCCTGCTTCTCCCTCTGACCTGCTTCTCCCTCTGACCTGCTTCTCCCTCTGACTCTGCCTTCCACTCTGTCTGCCTGTGCTCGCCCTCGCTCGCTCTCTCTCTGACAAATAAATAAATAAAATCTTAAAAAAAAAAAAAAAGACATTTTAGACATTTCAAGAAAAAAAGGTGCTTTCCTAAACTTGCATGGATGTGAGTGTTATCCAGTTATCCTGCTAGCATCCCCCCGGTGATTCTTTTTTGTTTTGTTTTAAAGGTTTTATTTATTTATTTGACAGAGAGAGACACAGCGAGAGAGGGAATATAAGCAGGGGGAGTGGGAGAGGGAGAAGCAGGCTTCCCAGCTTAGCAGAGAGCCTGAAGTGGGGCTCATCCCTGCATCCTGGGATCATGACCTGAGCCAAAGGCAGAGGCTTAAGGACTGAGCCACTAGGCACCCCTCTGGGTGATTCTTGATGCTAACCTCTCTACAGGTACCTGTGTGGCTGGCTGAGAGCATGGGCTATGAAGCTAAGGCTGCCTGCCACCGAACCTGGTTCCATCTTTGTTAGTAGAGTGAGTTATTTAACCCTGTCTTCAATTATTTTTCTATTAAATATTACCGCATAAAGCTTGTGTGAGAATTAAGTGACTTAATACCCATGAAGTAGGGGCACCTGGGTGGCTCAGTGGGTTAAAGCCTCTGCCTTCGGCTCGGGTCGTGGTCCCAGAGTTCTGGGATCGAGCCCCACATCGGGCTCTCTGCTCAGCATGGAGCCTGCTTCCTCCTCTCTTTCTGCCTGCCTCTCTGCCTACTTGTGATTTCTGTCTGTCAAATAAATAAATTAATTAATTAAAAAAAAATACCCATGAAGTACTTGGTCCAGATCCTGGCGCGTGTGTGTTAGATACTGTTATTCCATGTGCACGATTTCCAGCCTTCTTTGTCATCTTGATAGGCCGAATTTGCTTCGATTTCTGTATTGATTAGGATTAGGTTTGTGAGTGACAAATAATAGCACTTAAAGGAAGCCTGAAGTGTAGCAGCCCCGGATCAGTAGGACAGGGAGCTTCAGGAAGTTGTCAGGGATCTAGATTACCCTATCTGGCTTCTCTGCAAGCCTGTACCTACTCTTTTTCAGAGTTAAAAGTCAAACAAGGGGCACCTGGGTGGCTCAGCTGGTTGAGCATCTGCCTTTAGCTCTGGTCATGATTCCTGGGTCGTAGTGTCGAGCCCCTCACGTGGGGCTCCTGGCTTAGTAGGGAACCTGCTTCTCTCCTCCCTCTGCAGCTCCCCTGCTTACATTCTGTCACTCTTTCTCTGTGAAATAAGTCTTTTTTTTTTTTTAAGTCAAAGGATAATTAAAACTGAAAGAGGATTAGTAATGTAATTGTTATTTGGAAATTTGAAGTTAATCTCAGGGGAGATAGCTGGAAGAGTTGATGCGGTTGCTTCTGGGGAGCAGAAATTGGGAATAGGGAGAGATGGGTTGAAGGATGGCTGTGTTTTGCTGATACTGTTTTCTTAGTTATAGCTTATAGTGCTATTTGACTTTTTAAAATCTGTGATATGTAGTAGTTTGATTAAAGACAAAATTGTTAGAAAATAAGGATTATATCATAATGTGTTTGTACAGCTTTTTTCACGTAACACTGTATCTTGAAGATCTCCCTGTCCATTCATGTTGATGTGTTACATCCATTTTAATGGCTATTTAGAGGTTTGTACTCTCGCTACACCATTTCCTTCGTTTCTTTCTTTCTTTCTTTTTTTTTTTTTTTTAAAGACAACTTCTCTTTTCTTTTTTTTCTGGCTGTTACATATTACACTGTGATGATTGTGAGGTGTATATATATATATATAGATAGATAGATAGATAGATATAATTTTCATTCATATTCCTAGAAGTGGAATTGTTGCTTGGTTAAAGGCGGTTCACATTAAAAATTTTGACAGAAACTGCCAGATTGTCTTCCAAAATTTTAAGATCCCTTTGACAACTGTGTGGGGAGTAGATTGGTGTGGAGCAGAACTGGTGGTTGGAAGACACGTGTGGAGGCTGCTGCAAGTCATCCAGGCGAGAAAGGATGCACTTCAGGCTAGGATGACAGTGGAGCTGGAGAAAGGTAGACTGATAGGAGAAATAAAGTGGGAGGGAAAGCAGATGGAGTTGTTAATGAAGTAGGTGTGAGTAATGAAAGAGAGGAAGGAGTCAGTGGTGATTCAGATGGACCAGTGACATCAGTTAGAGTTACCGTAGGAGATGAACCTTACTTGTCATGGCCGGACCAGATGACTTCATAGATACTTTACCACTCTGACATTTTATGATTTTGGAATCTGTGACAGCACCCTTTTTATAGATTGAATGATACCTTTCTGCTCTTCTCCTGCTGAAGGAGAAAGAAAGTGCATATAGATAACCAGCTTACTACTTCTGAATATTGCTCTGCCATAGGAGGGCTTCCAAAATGACCCTTGCTCCCCTCTTCACCCTCATGTCTGTGCTCTCGTCTCACATTGCTCATGGCATATCATACCCCTTTCTTTTATTGAAATCACGGGCTCACTCAACTCCCAGCCCAACTGTGCTGCTAACATCCTGCTGGCCCCATTTAAGTCCAGCATGCCTCCTCTTTGCTTTTCCAGCAGTTGTAGGATGTTGCGTCCTCCTGAATCTTGCCCTGCCTTAGTTGTGCTTAGATTATGTTCTCCAGGTTTTCATGACATGTCCTATTACATTCATAGTGAAGATTCTGTTATCTTATTGATCACATGTTTGAATTTAAAACAGAGACTTTGGGGCACTTGGGTGGTGGCTGGTTGAGCCACCAACTCTTGGTTTGGGCTCAGATCCTGATCTCAGGGTCATGACATGGAGAGCCTTGTGTCAGGGTCCGCATGTAGCGCTGAGTCGGCTTCAGACTCTTCTCTCTCTGTCCCTCCCACTCGTGCTCTTTCTTTCTCAGATAAATAAGTAAAACTTTAAAAAATAATAAAATAAAATAGGAGAGACTTTTGGAAATGTTTTTGATTTCTCTAGCATGATCTTAATATCATTTACCACATACAATATCCTACCTGTTTAAAACCATGTTTTAACTTTCAGGGCCCGTCAGCATTTAGGAGTTCCTTTTATCAGGAATCAGGAATTTTAGTTTCACCGATCACTGAGATGGCGTTTGTTAATGTTTTCGAGGCACATGTTTTCAGGCTAGGTTACATTTTAAATCTTCTTATCCTTTATCAGTATTTGTTTCTAATGAAAATTGAAGAACATTTTAGATGGTGTTTTCTGTTGGAAGGTTTTCTTACACCTGCTATGCTAGTTGAATATTTTGTCCGATCCATATAAAGTCTGATGTGATCTGTTTTGAGCTCTCTGTAAACAGTGGTGAAATTAGAATAAGGTGATGTCTTTGACTGTGGTAACTGTTGATAGCATTCTCTGGATGCCTTGGCAGTTTATCTGGCTCTGACAGCAGCCGTTTCTCCTGGCCCTGTAAAACCTTAGAAGACGTGTATTAACTTAGAATTAAATTGCACAGAAGTTTATCAGGCAGCAGCATGTTCATCCACTCATTTATTCAAGCTAAAGCCCTTAAGACTCTTGTTTTTAATTGTTTTTTCCATTGCAGTTCAACATTTTTTACCTTCGAGCTCTTTCATAGTAACAGAGAATGCTTTAGAAATTAAAAAAAAAATTTTTGTCTTTTTTGCATGATTTATGAATATAACGATTTTAAGTTTGGATTTATTTATTTATTTATTTTTAAGTAGCGTGGAGCCCACCATGGGGCTTGAATTCAATGACCCTGAAATCAAGAGTCGGGCACTTAACCGACTGAGTCACCGAGGTGCCCCATAAGTTTGCATTTTTAAATTTTAGTTTAATATATTATGAAATAAATTCAGTGGATTTCAACACATTATTTAATTTACTTTAAAAACTATGCATGCCCTTTTTAATTTTAGCCATTCTGGCAAGGATAGGGTGATACTTCACTGTGGCTTTGATTTGCATTTCCCTGATGACTGGTGACGCTGAGCATCTTTTCATGCGTCTTGGCCATCCCTATGTCTTCTTGGGAAAAATGTCTACTCAAGTCCTCTGCCCATTTAAAAAGAAATTTGTGTTAATGTTATTTTTTATTTGAATATAGCTAATATACAGTGTTATATTAGTTTCAAGTATGGATTATAATAATAGAACAGTTCTGTACATTACTCGGTGCTCATCATGTTAAGTGTACTCTTAATCCCCCTCACCGATTTTACCAATCCCCCCTCCCTTCTATGTCCTCTCTAGTAACCACCAGTTTGTTCTGTGCATATGAATTTTTTTTGTCTCTTTCTTCCTTTGTTCATTTGTCTTCTTTCCTAAATTCCACATATAAGTGAAAACATATGGTAATTGTCTTTCCCATTTTTTAAAAGATTTTTATTTTGGGGGCACCTGGGTGGCTCATTGGGTTAAAGCCTCTGCCTTCAGCTCAGGTCATGATCCCAGGGTCCTGGGATCAAGCCCCGCATAGCCTGCTTCCTTCTCTCTCTCTGCCTGCCTCTCTGTCTACTTGTAATCTCTGTCAAATAAATTAAAAAAAAAAAACCTTTAAAAAAAAGATATTTATTTTTAAGTTATCTCTATATCCAATGTGAGGTTCAAACCCAACAACCCTGAGATCGAGAGTTGAGCACTCTACCAACTGAGCCAGCCAGGTGCTCTGTCTTCCCCATTCTTTCGTCAGTTTGGGTTTTTTTTGGTGTTGAGTTATATAACTTCTTTATATATTTTGGATATTAACTCCTTATTAGATACATCATTTGCAGATATCTTCTTTCAGTAAGTTGCCTTTTTGTTTTGTTGATGGTTTCCTTTGCTGTGCAGAAGCTTTTTATTTTGATGTAGTTTATTTTTGTTTTTGTTTCCTTTGTCTCAGAAGACATTCCTAGAAAAATGTTGCCATGGCCAATGTCAGAGAAATTACTGCCTGTATTCTCCTCTAGGACTTTTATGGTTTCAGATTTCACATTTAGGTCTTTAATCTATTTTGAGTTTATTTTTGTGTATGGTGTCAGAAAATGATCCTGTTTCATTCTTTTCCTTGTAGCTGTCTAGTTTTTCCTGAATCATTTATTGAAGAGAGCAGTCTTTTCCCCCACTGTATATTCTTTTTTTTTTTTTAAGATTTAATTTATTTTTTTTTATTTTTTAATTTTTTTTAAGATTTTATTTATTTATTTGACAGAGAGAGAGAGAGATCACAAGTAGGCAGAGCAGCAGCCAGAGACAGGGGGAAGCAGTCTCCCTGCTGAGCAGAGAGCCCGATGCGGGGCTTGATCCCAGGACCCTAAGATCATGACCTGAGCCGAAGGCAGAGGCTTTAACCCACTGAGCCACCCAGGTGCCCCTAAAGATTTAATTTATTTATTTGACAGAGAGAGGTCACAAGTAGGCAGAGGGGCAGGCAGGGAGGTGGGGAAGCAGCCTCCCTGCTGAGCAGAGAGCCCGATGTGGGGCTCAATCCCAGGACCCTGAGATCATGTCCCAAGTCAAAGGCAGAGGCTTAACACACTGGAGCCACCCAGACGCCCTCCCCCACCATATATTCTTGCCTCCTTTGTCATAGAGTAATGGAACATATAAGTGGACCAAATTGGCTCTCTATTCTGTTCCATTGATCTGTGTGTCTCTTTTTGTGCCAATACCATACTGTTTTGAATGCTACAGCTTTGTAATAGATCTTAAAATCTGGTATTGTGATACCTCCAGGTTTTATTTTCTTTCTCAAGATTGCTTTGGCTATTCAGGGCCATAAAAAAGGATGAAATCTTGCCATTTGTGACTACATGGATGGACCTAGAGGGTATTATCTAAGTGAAATAAGTCAGACTGAGAAAGACAAATACCATATCATTTCACTCATATATAGAATCTTAAAAACAGGAGAAATGAACAAACACAAAGCAGAATCAGACCTTATTTTTTTTTTAAAGATTTTATTTATTCATTTGACACAGAGAGATCACAAGTAGGCAGAGAGGCAGGCAGAGAGAGAGAGAGGAGGAAGCAGGCTCCCCACGGAGCAGAGAACCCGATGCGGGACTCGATCCCAGGACCCCGAGATCATGACCTGAGCCGAAGGCAGCGGCTTAACCCACTGAGCCACCCAGGCGCCCAGAATCAGACCTTATAAATCCAGAGAAGAAACTGATAGTTACCAGAGGAAAGGGGGTGGGAAGATGGACAGATTGGTAAAGGGGAGTGAGAGATACAGGTTTCCACTTATGAAACAGATAAGTCACAGTAATAAAAGGCACAGCATAGGAAATATATAGTCAGTGATATTGGAATAGCATTTTATCATGACAGGTGGTAGCTATACTTAATGAGCATAGCATAATGTATAGAGAAATTGAATCACTATGTTATACACCTGAAGTTGTAGCATTATATGTCAACTATATTCAAGTTAAAATATCAAATAAAAACTTTTTAAAAGAACAGTATTTAGTTCATGCAAACTAACCATGACTTTCTGCTATTTGACTTTAAGACCTCTTGTTTTGTTTAAAACAACAACAACAAAAAAAAACAATTCTTGGAATTCTTTTTTTTTTTTTTTAAGATTTATTTATTTAAGGGGTTGCCTGAGTGCTTAGTCATTTAAGCAGTGCCTTCAGCTCAGTTCATGATTGCAGGGTCCTGGGATAGAGCCTGCTGGTCTCCCTTTCCCTCTGCCCCTCTCCCTGATCACATGTAAGCGTGCTCTCTGTCTGTCTTTCTCTCTCAAATAAATAAATACCTATTCACTAGGAAAAATGTCAACTCTACTGAAAAGTTGGAAGAACAAGTGAACTCCTCCTAGTTGGACCACTTGTTAATGTTTTGCCATGCTTCACTTACCTTATCTTTCACTTCTTGTTTATGGACCCATGCACATACACATATACATTGTAGTGTTAATTTCTGCTTTATATATATTTAATTTTTTTTAACTGTGGACAAACACTAATAACATAAAATTTACCATTTAAAATTCGCAGTTTATAGAGGGTATTATGCTAAGCAAAATAAGTGAATCAGAGAAAGACAATTATCATATTATCTCACTCATATGTGGAATTTAAGAAACAAAACAGAGGGGTGCCTTGGTGTCTCATTTGGTTGGGCAACTGCCTTTGGCTCTGGTTATGATCCTGGAGTGCTAGGATTGAGTCCCGCATCAGGCTCCCTGCTCAGCCGGGAGTCTGCTTCTCCCTTTGTCCCTCCCCCTCCCCCTCTGTTCTCTCTCTCTCTCTCTCTCACATTCTCTCTCAAATAAATAAATAAAAATCTTTTTAAAAGATTTTTCTTTTTTCTTTGTCTCGACTGAGGCAGCCATCTTGTTCTTGCCACATGCTGTTGTTAGAGGACCCTCCCTGCTTGAGATTTACCAACAGCACGAATCAAGAGAAGCTAGCTAAACTTCAGGCTCAGGTCCGGATAGGGGGCAAGGGTACAGCCTGCAGAAAGAAGGTGGTACATAGAAGAGCTATAGCTGATGACAAAAAACTCCAGAGTTCTCTAAAAAAACTGGCTGTGAATAATATAGCTGGTATTGAAGAGGCGAACATGATTAAAGATGATGGGACAGTTATTCGTTTCAATAGTCCCAAAGTCCAAGCTTCCCTTTCTGCTAACACCTTTGCAATTACTGGGCATGCAGAAGCCAAACCAATCACAGAAATGCTTCCTGGAATACTAAGTCAGCTTGGTGCTGACAGCTTAACAAGTCTTAGGAAGTTAGCTGAACAGTTCCCATGGCCAAGTGTTGGATAGCAAAGCAACAAAACCAGAAGACATTGATGAAGAGGATGATGATGTTTTCCAGATCTTGTAGAAAATTTTGATGAGGCATCAAATGAAGCTAACTGAAATTTTTTCTGGAGTTTGGAAGCTGGCATGGACTAAATTTAACAAATCAGCTATGTGGTTTCAAAGTTTTACAGACATGGAGAACATCAACTGTTACTAGTTCAGTAATATAAATATTTTGTATATTGATAATGCTGTTTGTTCAGCATTTTTCGGTCATTTGATTTTGCATTTGCACTTCCTCCCAGGATCTATTCTTTAGGTCAAAATACGAAGTGTCGGTGCAGTTTGAGGGTGTTTTGGTATTTGATTCTCAGTTTTCTGGGTTGTTTTATGTTTTTTTTTTTTTTTTAAGATTTTATTTATTTATTTGACAGAGTCCAAAAGTAGGCAGAGAGGCAGGCAGAGAGAGGAAGGGAAGCAGGCTCCCTCCTGAGCAGAGAGCCCAATGCGATGCAGGGCTCTTGGGGGCTCGATCCCAGGACCCTGGGATTATGACCTGAGCTAAAGGCAGAGGCTTTAACCCACTGAGCCACCCAGGCGCCCGTTTTGTTTCTTTGTTGGGGTATTTTTGGTTTGCGTGTATGTGTATGTGTGCATGTGGGTATGTGTGTATACAGTGGAGAGCAAATTGGAAAACAGTTCTATTTATTCTCCTTCTTCCCCCGGTAGAAAGTAAAACAAATCTTTATGTTAAAACAAAACAAAAGAAGAGAATCATAGGGGTAGAGAGGAAAAAATGAAACAAGACAAAATCAGGGAGACAAACCATAAGAAACTCTTAATCATAGGAAACAAACTGAAGGTAGTTGGAGGGGAGGGGGTTCGGGGATGGGGTGACTGGATGATGGACATCAAGGAGGGTATGATGTTATGGGCACTGGGCATTATATAAGACTCATGAATCACTGAACTCTACCTCTGAAATCAATAATACATTATAGTTAATTAATTGAATTTAAATTTAAAAAAATCAAGTTGCTGTTCATTGCCATTAAGTGCATTCATAACAATCACCACCATCTGTCTCTGGACATCTTTGCATATTGCAAAACTGAAACTCTGTACCCATTAAATAATAACTCCTCCTTCTCCCCTCCCCCTAACTCCTCACAACCACTATTCTGCTCTCTGTATTTATGAATTTGACTGTTATAGGTACCTCATGTAAGTAGAATCATACAGTATTTGTCTTGTGTAACTGACTTTATTTAGCATAATGTTTTCAAAATTCATTCATCAAATCTTATTGTAGCAAGTTTCAAAATTTCCTTCCTTTTAAATGCTGAATGATATCCCATTGTATGTAAACCACATTTTGTTTATCTTTTCATTCATTGGTGGACACTTAGGTTGCTTCCACCTTTTGGCTATGTATGTGGGTGTGCTGTAATATCTCTTTGAAAACCTGCTTTCAGTTCTTTTGGACATATACCCAGAAGTGGAATTGCTGGATCATATAGTAATTCATTTTTAATCTTTTAAGGAGCTGCCATACTGTTTTACACAACAACTGCACCATTTTATATTCTGACCATCAGTGCAAAAGTATTCCAATTCCTTCACATCCTTGCCAACCTTTATTATGTTCTTGTTTTTTTTTTTTTAATGGTAGCCATCTTTAAAAGGTGTGAGGTGATAACTCATTGTATTTTTCATTTGCATTTCCCTATTTTTTTAAAAGATTTTATTTATTTTTAGAAAGAGAGGGAGAGTGCGAGCTCGGGGAGGGGTAGTGGGAAAGGGAGAGAGGAAAATCTCAAGCAAACTCCCCGCTGAATGCAGAGCCCACACCAGACTTCATCACACAACCCTGGGATCATGACCTGAGCTGAAACCAAGAGTCAGAGGCTCAATTGACTGAGCCACCCAGGTGCCCCTGCATTTCCTTATTGATTAGTAGTATTGGATATCTTTTCATGTGGTTATTGGTCCTTTGTGTATCTTCTCTGAAGAAAAGTCTATTCAAATCCTTGTCCATTTTTTTCATCACGTTTGATTTGTTTTGTTTGTTTTTTTCTCGAGTGGTAGGAATTCTTTATTCTGGATGTAACAGATAAATTATTTGCAAATATTTTCTCCCATTCCATGGTGTGCCATTTCACTCTGTTGTGTGTTTTGATACACAGGTTTTCATTCTGATGTAGTCCAGTTTATGTATTTCTTTTGTTACGTACACTTTTGATGTTAGAAATCATTGCTAACTCTGATGTCATAAAGATTTTCCCGTGTCTTCATATAAGAGTTTTATAATTTTAGCTCTTAATTTTATGTCTTTGATCTATTTTGAGTTAATTTTTATGATGAAAAGGTAAGAGGCCAGCTTTATTTTTGTTGAAAAGATTCTCCTTTTGTTTGAAAAGACTCTCCTTTCCCATTGGGTGATCTTGGCACGTTTTTGAAAATAAATTCACCATGTATATGAGAATTTATTTCTGGGTTCTCCATTCCATGGGTCTGGTCCATATGTCTGTCCTTAATGCAAGTACCACATTGTTTTGTTTACTGAGACTTTGTAGTAAGTTTTGAAATCAGGAAGTGTGAATCTTCCAACTTTGTTTATCTTTTTCAAGTTTAGTTGGCTGTTTGGGATCCTTTGAGATTCTACATGAATTTTATTATTTTTTTTTTAAAGATTTTATTTATTTATTTGACAGACAGAGATCACAAGTAGGCAGAGAGTCAGGCAGAGAGAGAGAAATGGAAGTAGGCTCCCTGCCGAGCAGAGAGCCCAGTGCCTGGCTCGATCCCAGGGATCATGACTTGAGCCCAAAGCAGAGGCTTTAACCCAATGAGCCACCCAGGTGCTCCAGATTCTACATGAATTTTAGATAGCTTTTCCCATTCTTATTAAAGGAATTTTAATAGAAATTGCATTGAATCTATAGATTGCTTTAAATAGTATTGTTATCTTTTTTTTTAGTTTATTTATTTATTTATTTGACACAGAGAGAGAGAGATCACAAGTAGGTAGAGAGAGAGGGAGAAGCAGTCTCCCCACTGAGCAGAGAGCCCAATGTGGGGCTTGATCCCAGGACCCTGGAATCATGACCCAAGCCGAAGGCAGAGGCTTTAACCCACTGAGCCACCCAGGCACTCCAAATATATTGTCATCTTAACAATATTACAGCTTTTAGTCTTTTATCATGGGATGGCTTTCCATTTATTTCTTTTTTTTTTTTCTAGCTTTATTTAAATACAATTGACCAATATGATTGTGGATATTTAAAGTGTACAACATGAGTATATATACATTGCAAAAGGCTTATTTATGTCTCTTTAGTTTCTTCCAACAATGTTTTGTAGTTTTCAGTGTACAAATCTTTTCCTCCTTCCTAGATTATTTTTTTCATTTTGATGTGTTGTGATTAGAGTTCTAAAAATATTTTCATTGTAGTTGTAGTTGTAGTTGTATTGCAATTGTAGTTGTAGAGAAATACGATTGTATTGTTATATAGAAATATGATTTCAGGTGTTGATTTTTGCAACTTTCTGTATTCACTTATTAAGTCTAATTTTTTTTGTGTGGATTCTTTAAGGTTTTACACATAGAAGATCATGTCATTCTACAAGCAGATAATTTTACTTTTTCCTTTCTAATTTTTTTCTTATTTTTTTCTTTCCTAATTGCTCTGGCCAGAACCTTCAGTAATATATTCAGTAGAAGCAGGCATTCTGTCTTGTTCCTGCTCTTATGGAGAAAGCTTACAATCCTTTATCATTGAGTTGGTGTTAGCTGTGGGTTTTTCATATGTGCCTTTTTCATGCTGAGGAAATTCCCTTATAATTCCCAGTTTATTTTTTTAAAATAATTTTCAACGTACTGTCATGCTTTATTTTCATTTTCATTGTTCTAAAGATTTTATTTACTTATTTGTCAGAGAGAGTAAGTGCACAAGCAGGGGGAGTGGCAGGCAGAGGGAGAAGCAGGCTCCCTGCTGAGCAAGGAGCCCAATGCAGGACTCCATCCCAGGACCCTGGGATGACAACCTGAGCCAAAGGCAGATACCTAACAACTGAGCCACCCAGGCATCCCCCCCAGTTTATTTTTTATCATGAAAGAGTGTTTGTTAGATGCTTGGTGTGCATCAGTGAGACGGTAATGTGGATCCCCTCTTCCCTTTGTTCTATTAATGTGATATATATTGCTTGATATTCTTATTTTATTTTATTTTTTTAAAAGATTTTATTTATTTATTTGAGAGAAAGAAAAGCACAGGTAGGCAGAGAGGCAGGCAAAGGGAGAGGGAGAAGCAGACTCCCTGCCGAGCAGGGAGCCTGATGTGGGGCTCCATGCAAGGATCCTGGGATCATGACCTGAGCCTAAGGCAGATGCTAAACGACTGAGACACCCAGGTGCTCCAATATTCCTTTTTTTTTTTTTAAGATTTTATCTATTTATTTGACAGACAGAGATCACAAGTAGACAGAGAGGCAGGCAGAGAGAGGAGGAAGCAGGCTCTCCACGGAGCAGAGAGAGCCCGATGTGGGGCTCAATCCCAGGACCCTGGGATCACGACCTGAGCCGAAGGCAGAGGCCTTAACCCACTGAGCCACCCATGTGCCCCCTAATATTCTTATTTTAAACAGCCTTGGATTCCTGGAATAAATCCCACTTGGTCATGGTGTATAATCACTTTAATATGTTCCCAGATTTTGTGTGCCAGTATTTTTTTGAGGATTTTTGTATCTATATTCATAATGAATGTTTTCTTTACTTGCATCATGTTTGTTTAGCTTTGGTATTGGGTAATGGTGGCCTCATAAAATGAGTTAGGAAGTGTTCCCTTAGCTTTGATTTTTTGGATGACCATGAGAAGGATTAGTGTTAATTCTTTAAATGTTTAGTAGAATTTACAATGAAGGTCCTGGGCTTTACTTTGTTAGGAGATTTTTGATTACCAGTTCCATCCTATTTGTTATAGATTGTTGAGATTTTTCCATTTCTTCTTGAGCAAGTTTTATAAGTTTGTGTATTTCCAGGAATTTGTCTATTTCATGTTTCATCTAGGTTACCCAATTTGTTGACATATTGCCTTTCTTAGTATTCTCTTAAAATCCTTTTTATTTCTGTGTATTCCATTATAATGTTCCCACTTTAATTTTAGTAATTTGAATCTTCTTTTTTCTTGGTCAGTCTAGCTAATAGTTCACTGATTTTGTTGATCTTTTCAAAGAACCAACTTTTAGTTTCACTGTTTTTTTTTTCTATACTCTATTTTATAGTTTCTGTCCACTCTGAATTTCCTTATTTCTGCTGCTTTAGGATTTAGTTTGTCCTTTTTTTCCTACTTCCTTGAAGTGTACAATTAGCTTATTAATTTGAGGCTTTTCTTCTTTTTAAATGTAGACATTTATAGCCATAAATTTCCCTCTAGCATGACTTAGCAGCACATCCCATAAGTTCTGGTGTATTGTGTTTTTGTTTTCAGTCATCTCAAGATATTTTCTAATTTTCCTTTTGATTTGCATCTATACATTTAAATCAATATTATTGCAGTAAGTTGTTGGTAATGATGTTTTACAATGATTTTTCCAGAATTTTAAGATTTTATATACCCAGGCAGGTGCCTTGCATCATAGTTTTTAAAATTTCAATGTGTATTTTTTTCTTAGAAGTTCCAATGTTTTTTCAAGTCTCCCTGTTTTGTTTGTTTTTGCTTCTGATTCCTGTTTTTATGTCTTTGTTTTAAACATGTTTTCATTTTATAATAGTTCTTAATCTTAATATCTAACTTTTTGTTTGAGATATCCCCTGATAGCACCCATGCTAAATTTTTTCATTGTATCTTTTATAATTTTAGGTTGTATGCTAATGTTCAGTGGGATTTCAATCATGGAAATCCCATGAGGCCTGGGTTATGGGTTTAAGTTGGTATACATTTCATCTGTCTGCCTGAGTGACAGGAACACGTGTTGTAAGTGATCAAAGGAGACTCTCCCACATCCCTCAAGCTAGAATGCAAGCTTCATGAAACTAGGAGTCTTTGTTTTATTTACCAGGGCCTTCCAAATTGTCTACTAAGTGCATGCCACTTATGAGGTACCCTACCTGTATTTGTTGAACTGAATTTATCATCTTTGTTTGCTGGTGGGTGAATTAATTTTGACAGATCCATAGTTTTTTGTTTTTGTTTTTGTTTTTGTTTTTTGACAGATCCACAGCTTCATTGAGGAAGTAGTAAGGGACTATTCTATCAGTAATGGCTAGAATTTTCTTTTGAATTTTTGCCTGTTTGTTGCTAACATGACTTTTACCCCATGCTATGCAAAAAGATAATTCTAGTCCTGTTATAGTAAATGAGCATTTGTCTCCTTCCTGGGTCTGTTTTTTGTTTTTTTCCAGAGGCCTCACATTAGTTGAGTTTGGCTCTCTGAGCCATCTTCAGTTTGTTTTTCACTAATCTTCAAGTCTATCTTTTTATGGAGGATGAGAAGGCATATTTTCATCATTTTTTCAATAAAAATAATCAGATTAAGCTCTGAAGGGTAAAACCCACCTTGGGTAGGGTTTACTGAAAAAAATAAATAAAATCTTTAAAAATATCAATGATATTTTTAAAGATTTAAAAATCATATTTTAAAGATTTTAAAGATTTAAAAATCAAATATCAATGATATTTTTAAAGATTTTATTTATTTTTTTCAGTAATAAACTATATCATATGATTGATACATGATATAGTTTATTAGTGAGAATTTAGATAATCATCAACCATAAGGAATGGAAGGTGAAAAGTTGAGGAGAATAGCAAAGGGAAAACTTATGTGATTATTTTTAACCTAAAGACATTTTTCTGAGGGCATACTGAGGGAAAATAGAGTGGTCAATATCTTTTTCATTTTATTGTAATGCTCATTAAAGTATTTTAAAATGTAATTTAAATGCTATTATCCAGCAGGTCTTGGGGTTATCTTTGAAACATATTAAAAAAAGAAAATTAACTATTTAATATCATAACATTACCAATAAATTTAGTAGACCTCTTATTCATTTGATATGATACAATTTAGTTGGAACATGAATGTAAACAGAAATAAAATTGCTACCTTGTGTACCTTGAAGTTATAAAGAGCTTGTTTTCAAAGACATAAATTCTTCCTTATATTGCCTTTGGTGATCATGTTGAACTACTGTGGTTGATTATAGAAGAATATGAATTGACCCAGCATATGGTATTTGAGTGCTTTTAGTTCTGTTGTTAAAAATGGGGTCATGTGACATAATGATGACTAAATGTTGCTTCTTCTTTGTTTTACAGTTCCAATTCCTGGCAGATTTGATCGGCGAGTATCAGGTATGTATTCTCTTTTATAACATACTGCTAAAATGCTGTTTTAAGGTGAGGTTTTCTTAAATGAAAAAAATGAACTGACCTTTTAAATAAAAGGGTAAGTTAGCAGCGTTATAGAACATTATAAAAATTACCTGATTTCCTTCATTCTGTTTCATTTCGAGTTCTGATAATATATGTACGTATTTGTCTCATTTACATCATTAATATTTTTCCACATTCATAATTATAGCTTCTAAAAACTTCCTTTTTTTTTTTTCAATGCTTTGATACATCACCCTGTGCTCATCACAAGTGTACTCCTTAATTCCTATTACCTGTTTAACCCATTCCCCCACCCATCTCTCCTCTGGTAACCATCATTGTCTTCTCTGTGGTTAAGAGTCTGTTTCTTAAAAAAAAAAAAAGAGTCTGTTTCTTGGTTTGCCTCCCTCTCTTTTTTTCTAACCCCTTTGCTCAGTTGTATTGTTTCTTCAATTCCATATATGATTGTAATCATGTGGTATTTGTTTTTCTTTGACTGACTTGTTTCACTTAGCATTATATTCTGTAGCTCCATACATGTCATTGCAAGTGTCAAGATTTCATTCTCTTTTTTTATGGCTGAGTAATATTCCATTACACACACACCCCCAACACACACAGACATTTTCTTTATCCATTCATTGGTTAATGGACACTTGGTCTGTTTTCATGATTTGGCTATTGTAGATAATACTGCTCTAAATTTCAGAGTGTACGTATCCCTTTGAATTCGTATTCTTGTATTCTTTGGGTAAATGCCTAGTAGTGTGATTGCTGGATTATAGGGTACTTTTTTTTTTTTTTAATATTTTATTTATTTTTTTTGAAAGAGAGAGACACAGAAAGAGAGGAAACACAAGCAGTGGGAGTGGGAGAGGGAGAAGCAGGCTTCCCGCTAAGCAGGGAGCCTGATGCAGGGCTTGATCCCAGGACCTTGGGATCGTGACCTGAGCCAAAGGCAGATGCCTAATGACTGAGCCACCCAGGCGCCCCTAGTTCTATTTTTAACTTTTTGAGGAACTAATGTACTGTTTTCCAGAGGGTCTGTACCAGTTTGCATTCCAACCAACAATGCAAAAGAGTTCCCCTTTCTCCACATCCTTGCTAACACCTGTTGTTTCTTGTGTTGTTGATTTTAGCCATTCTGACAGGTGTGAGGTGATATCTCATTGTAGTTTTGATTTACATTTCCCTGATGATAAGTGATTTGAACATCTTTTCATTTGTCTGTTGGCCATGGATGTCTTCTTTGGAAAAATGTCTCTTCGTAAAAACTCTTTTCATATTATTACTATTTCTCGTATTCTAAATTATGCTGTATGAACTACTTGCCTACAATGTTAAGCCACTAAAACTGTTTCCTCAGTCATAGGCTGGGTAGCATACTCTGGTCAGAAACTGAGGATTACCTGCATTTTTTCTGTGTATTGCTTTTCAGAGGCAGCCTATGGAATAGGCTGCAGGGAGAAAGACACCCTACAAAGGCTTCTCTTCCACCACCATCTCACCAACATAGCCAGTGCCTACTACTTTAGTTTAGATGTAAAATTGTACTTCAGAATGTTTTATTTGGGGCACCTGGGTGGCTCAGTGGGTTAAGCCGCTGCCTTCAGCTCAGGTCATGATCTCAGGGTCCTGGGATCGAGTCCCGCATCGGGCTCTCTGCTCGGCAGGGAGCCTGCTTCCCTCTCTCTCTCTGCCTGCCTCTCCGTCTACTTGTGATTTCTCTCTGTCAAGTAAATAAATAAAATCTTTAAAAAAAAAAAAAGAATGTTTTATTTGGCACTCTTTTGATTATTAACAAAAATGAATGTTTTCCAAATATGAGAAATCTATTTTTATTTTCTTATACGGAACTAGTTTGACAATATTTTTCTTTATTATGATCCAGATTATTTTTTATAAAAGTTTGAGTAAATTTTTCTGTCATGATTTGAACCTTTTAAAAAATTTTTAAAAGATTTTATTTATTTAGGGACACCTGGGTGGCTCAGTTGGTTAAGCAGCTGCCTTCGGCTCAGGTCATGATCCCAGTGTCCTGGGATCGAGTCCCACGTCGGGCTCCTTGCTCAGCAGGGAGCCTGCTTCTCCCTCTGCCTCTGCCTGCCACTCCGTCTGCCTGTGCTTACTCTCTCCCCACCTCTCTCTCTGATAAATAAATAAAATCTTAAAAAAAAAAAAAGATTTTATTTATTTATCTGATGGAGAGAGAGAGAGACAGCAAGAGAGGGAACACAAGCAGGGGTTGTGGGAGAGGGAGAAAGTAGCCTTCCTGAGCAGGGAGCCTGATTCAGGGCTTGATTCCGGGACCCTGGGATCATGACCTGAGACAAAGGCAGACACTGAACAACTGAGATACCCAGGTGCCCCAACCTTTTGAAATTAAAAAAAAAAAAAAGATTTATTTATTTGAGAGAGAGAACGTGAACGGGGAGGAGGGACAAAGGGAGAGGGAGAAGGGAGAGCATCCCAAGCAGACTGTGCTGAGAATGGAGCCAGGCGCAGGGCTTGATCTCACAACCTTGAGATCAGGACCTGAGCTGAAACCTGAAACCAAGAGTCAGATGTTCAACTGACTGAGCCACCCAGGTGCCTAACCCTTTGAAATTTTTAATGCAAAATTTTCCTTGTTGTTTGTACTACTTATTTTAATTTTGCTATTTTTTTTTAATGACTCAAAAATTTTAATATGTGACTGGTTCCATGAAAACTGCCTGGCACATAGCAAGCACTCACTAAATATTTATTGAATATATGTATATATATGTATATGAGTATATATTATATATGTATATGAATATATATTATATATTTTTAAATAATTGCTCTTAAGCTGAGAAGGTCCCCCCTTTTTAGAGCTGATAAATATATTTTCTGGAAGTTTCTTTAAAATTAAAATGTTTGACTTTTGGATGCATCTAGAGTTTATTTGATTATACTGTGGGGATGTTAATATATTTCAAAATTGCTATGTGAGCTCTATGTATCATATCATTTATTCATATCCTGTCATTCTGGGAAGGTTTCTTGATTTTAAATTGTCACATGACCTAGTACGTAGTGAGACTAGGAATCCCTTTTCTATGTCTCAGTCCTTTTCTTTGGGAAAATCTGCTCATTTGTTTCAGAAAGCCTTTGGTAAGGTTGTACACTAAAGTCTGTTGAAAGGAGATTGAAAAAAAATATGTTCTTATGTGTAGGCAGACATTACAGAGAAGAAATAGAGTGGGAATTAAGGTTGGTATGAGATCCATGAGCTGTTATCTTCCATATTTTTTCATCCTTGCCCTGTACCTCCTTTTCCCCCAAACGATTAGTACTATCTCTTGACATCTGTAGGACAGATCTGGGAGATGGAGAGTACAGTGACATCTCCTTCAGAGGTCACAGATGGTGCTCATGAGTCCCTGCTTGAGGTTTCTGTCATTTTGTTTAGGCCTTAAACTGTGGAGAACTCAGACAAGTACATGGTATTATCCCTCCTCCTTAGATTTTTTTTTTTAAGATTTTATTTACATGACAGAGAGAGTACAAGCAGGGGGAGCAACGGGCAGAGGGAGCGGGAGAAGCAGGCTGTCCTGCAGAACAGGGAGCCTGACATGGGACTCTATCCCAGAACCCTGGGATCATGACCCAAGTCAAAGGCAGTTAGTTGCTTAATGAACTAAGCTACCCAGGCGCCCCTGGATTTTATAATCTTGTTGAAGATGTAAAACTTTGTAATATTATTCAAATGTTAAGTTAAAATAAAAGATTCTTTTTTTTTTAAAGATTTTATTCATTTATTCAACAGAGAAATCACAAGCAGGCAGGCGGGGCCGGCGGGGGGCGGGGGGTGGGGAAGCAGGCTCCCCGCCGAGCAGAAAGCCCAATGCAGGGCTCGATCCCAGGACCCTGATATCATGATCTGAACTGAAGGCAGAGGCCCAACCCACTGAGCCACCCAGGTGCCCCCAAATAAAAGATTCTTAAAAGAATCCAAAATGATTATGCAGGGGAGAAAATAGGAACAGCTAATGTTTTTTTTAAATTTATTTTTTTTAAGATTTTATTTATTTATTTGACAGAGATCACAAGTAGGCAGAGAAGCAGGCAGAGAGGGAGGAGGAAGCAGGCTCCTTGCTGAGCAGAACGCCCGATGCGGGGCTCGATCCCAAGACCCTGGGATCATGACCCGAGCCGAAGGCAGAGGCTTTAACCCACCGAGCCACCCAGGCACCCCGCTAATGTTTTTTTAAATCCAGACTATGTGCTAGATGTACAATATTAAGGTCTCTCTAAATGCTTCCCTTGCATCATTGAACATAATCCTCACATTAACACTTTGAGGTACATGCATGATTATCCCCATTGTACAGATGCAGAAACTGAGGACAAAGCAAAAGTCAAGTGTCTTGGAACAGTCAAGGTGTTAATGTGCTTGAAGGTAGCGTGTGTCCTAAGTACTACCCTTCCCACCTCTAAGGACCCTTTCTTATACCCTCTGAACCTCTTGGTCAGTTTTCATCTAAATCCCCTACATTCTCAGCCTGCTCTCTGAATGTGGCATTCATCATCTGGATCTAGCTGAAGCTTGGCTTGCTCTGCAGGCTTCTCAAATGGTGATTCTTCTCTTTTACCTTTCTTGTAACATGGACAGGAGATGGGTAAATGTATCTATACTCCTTAGTGCTTCCAGACTATTCTCTCTCCCTCCTCACCCTTCAAACCTCGTATTATTATATTCTATAAGCCACCTGCCCTCCTCGTTTTAGTTATCTAATAATCCATGAGCTGCTTTCTTCTTGTTTCCACATAGATGATTCTGTCAGTGTCTTGCCCTTCCATTCCTTGACCTCCTCTCTTCTACCCTACTTCAGCCACCCCGTCATACTCTGAAATGACAAGCATTACAACTCTTTTTTTTTTTTTTTTTTTAAGGGTAGGGCAGAGGGAGAGAGAGGGAGAGAATCATAAGCTGACACGGGGCTCGATCTCATGACCCCGAAATCATGACCTGAGCTGAAATCAAGAGTCAGATGCTTAACCAGCTGAGCCACACAGGTGCCCCAAGCATTATGATTGTTCATACTCCATCAGTGATCCTAATCTTCCACCACCTGCCCTTGCCTGGGCTCTTTTGCTGTCCTGCCCCAACCCTGACAACTTGATCTTCCTTTTTGTTCCTCACTTCATCTTTTACTACCTTAAATTCCTTGATCAGCGATTGTAACCATTCTGTGGCACATACCCTCAATTTCCTTTTTCCTTGCTTGTCTAAACGATATTCTGTTTAAGCTCAGCTGTCCACTTATTCTGCTTCCGGACCACAGCAGTACTTGACTGAAAGGAAAACACACAGCGCTGTTGACTGATCTCACCTTCTGTACCTGGCGTTCACTGCTACTAGGCTCCGGATGCCAGCAATCCCATTGTGTCTCCGCACCTCTTTCACTCTCCTGTTCTCCCAGATAAGCCTTTCATACCTTCTCTCTCCTGAAACCTGCACCTCCTCCTCAGTCCTCATGCCTGGCAGATGATTTTGTTCTTAACTAAGAAAACAGAAGCTACAGAAGGTAGTTTCCATAGATTCCCACCACCACATCTATCCTTCCTTACCTGCCTCTTAGTCTAGTGTCCCCCTGTACACTAGAGTTCACCCCTCCATCCCTCCCGCACTTCCCTCCTCTTGATCCTGTGTACTCTTTATCCTTCCTCGGGATTCTTCTTTTCAGCAGAGAAACACAGCATTGACTTCCACTTTTAAAATTTTTTTTTTTTTGACAGACAGAGATCACAAGTAGTAGGCGGAGAGGCCAACAGAGAGAGAGAAGGAAGCAGGCTCCCCGCAGAGCAGAGAGCCCGATGTGGGGCTCAATCCCAGGACCCTGGGATCATGACCTGAGCCGAAGGCAGAGGCTTTAACCCACTGAGCCACCCAGGCACCCCTGACTTCCACTTTTTAAAAAAAAATAAAACTTTTTAAAACCACCCTTCCATCTCCAGCCACCACCCTTTTCCCCCTCTATATCTTTGTAGCAAAGTCCTTGAAGGAGTTGTCCATATTCATTGTATCTAGTTTCTCTTCCTCCTAACACACACACACACACACACACACTGTACACACACACACCCTATCTCCCTCACTTTATTTTCTCCTTACTGTCTCTCTTGTGCTGTCTCCCTCCTAAGTTATTTGTCCTATTGCCTAGTTCCATATGCTAGAGTGTAAGCTCCAATCAGGCAGAGTTTTGTCCGTTTTATTCATTTATGCATACGGTTAACACTTAGAAAAATGTCAGTAAATGTGGATGGATGGATAGAAGAAAGGAACGAAAGAAGGGATCAAAAATCAGGAGGAGAAATTACTGTGGGTAGAAAAAGAAGTCAAGAGACCTTTCTTTCAGGAAGGCAGAAATCGCCCCGGACTTTGTAAACCATGGTTACCATTTGGCTAGTACCAAGAAGAGTGCATTCTAGGTGAAAGAATATCTTAAGACTCGAACGGGGGTGAACTGGATTTGGCTGTTCTGGCTGGGGGTGAGGAGACGAAGTAAGATTGGAAAGAGAGGTAGGGAATGGTGCTCCTATGTGATCCAAGGATTTCAGCAATAGCTAGCTGTGTGAGGTCATGTGCTGTGTCAGAGACTCCAGCAGCAACTCAGCATGTCTGACTAATAGTCCATAACATAAAGCATCATAAAAGAGGTAACAGTTGTTGGGTATCTCCTGTGAGCCCAGCCCTGTGTTTAATTTATTCATTTAAGATTTATTTATTAGGGTACCTGGGTGGCTCACTTGACTAAGCATCTGCCTTCAGCTCAGGTCATGATCCTAGAATGGGATCGAGCCCCACTTTGGGCTCCCTGCTCAGCGGGGAGTCTGCTCCTCCCTCTCCCTTTGCTCCCGCCCTGACTTGTACATATTCGTTCTCTCTCTCAAATGAGTAAATACAGTCTTTTTATTTATTTATTTGAGAGGGGAGAGGGAGAGGGAGAATTTCAGGCAGACTTCCCAATGAGTGTGGAGCCTGATAAGGGGCTCAATCTCAGGGTCCTGGGCTGAAATCAAGGGTCAGATGCTTAACTGACTGATCCATCCAGGTGCCCCTCAGCCCAGTCTTGTAAATGTCCCCTCCTGTTGTTAATCTTCTACATGATTTTAGTTTATTACCCCCTCTTGCCCCTGAAGTGATAGACACAGAGAAATAGTGAGAGAGCGGTGGGTGGGCCTAAGCTCAGACACCAGTGCATGTAGTGGCTTCAGAGATGAGCTCTCCCCTCCTTGATGCTGTCTCATCACTGCAAAGCAATGGAATTGAAAAGCTGTGCCTTCCACGTTTAAGTTCTAGCAGAACAGTCCTATATCATGTGATAAATTCATTAAATGAAGAGAGTTCATAAATTCTTTAAAGGCACCTTTCTTGAAATAGTCCTAAAGTAGTATTAACTGTCTGAGTTTGAAATGTTAGTCTGATTCTGCTAATTAAAAAATTTCATCCCCAGAAAACCCTTTTTTTTTTTTATTAAATACGTGCTGAAGCTTCAAAGCATTTTAATCGGAAGTTGTGTGTTGACATCATGCCACATTTGGGCAGGGAGTGTCTGACTCTGACTCTAACAAGTCAATGGAGTCTGCTGAGACTCTGGGGCTGTGGTGGGCACTCAAGTCTGCATGGTAGGTGCTCTTCCTTCCCCAGGCTTCCCTGCCTTTTAAGGTGAACATGCTATAATTGACTGAAATACTGATTTTTGCCTTGCTGTCCTTTCACAGTATTCAGTATTTTTTTCCACCAGCAGCTATCTTCCAGTGAAATATGACCAAACATTACTGAAAATAATTTAGAAACCCAGTATTACTTACTGAATTGCATCCCCCTCAAATTCCTGTGTGAGGCCTAACCCCAATATGACTGTATTTGGAGAAAGGGCCTTTAAAATAAGGAGGCGGTTAAGGTTAAATGAGGTTATTAGGGTGGAGCCCTAATCTAATAGGACTGGTTTCCTTATAAGAGGAAGAGACACCAAGAGTCCACCACAGAGACAAAGGGCCGTGTGAGGACACAGTGAGAGGGCAGCTACCCATGAGCCAAGTGAAGAGGCCCCAGGAGAAATAAAACGTGCCAGTACCTTGATCTTGAACTTCCATCCTCCAGAACTGTGAGAAAATAGATTTCTGTTCTTTAAGCCACTCAGCTGGATATATTGTTATGGCAGCCCAGGTTGACTAATACACATAGGCTGAGTCAACTTGTCATGGGAGCTAGCAGAAAAGCATAGAGCCTCAGGCTGTGACTGGGATCTGTGCTTGTTTCTTTGTAGAAATGAAGGAGTTTTCTCTCACCAGTACATTTTAATGATTCACATTTCTGGGGGCGCCTGGCTGGCTCAGTCAGTGGTGTGGGCAAGTCGTGATCTCAGGGTTGTGACTTTGAGCCCCGCATTAGGTGTAGAATTACTTAAAAATAAAATCTTTTAAAAAATGATACATTTCTGGATGACAGAAGCATCAATTAAATTCAGAAGAAATTGTGCTGGATGGGTTCTTGACACTTTGTGCAGTTTCATGTTGCTGACCAGTGACATCTGCTGGAGAACTGTGGCAAGACAAGTTCCTTGGAACAAGGGATTGTGCTCCTCTTTCAGTCTTCATTTTCAGTAGGTTTAAGCATCTCATGCCGTTTAGTGTTGTTCTTGAGGCTTCATAGGGGATCACACAGACTCTGGGGCAACAGTCACAGAGACAGTTAAAAATGGATTTTTACATGAAAGATTAGAAAAGTGATTTGGGATCAAGACTAGGAAGAAGTAGAGAGGTTGGGTGGAAACAGAGGGAAGAGGCCAATGGAGGTGAATCTGGAGTTCAGAAGAGGAGGGTAAAATTCAAAAGCAGTTTTGAAAAATAAAATAATGATTTTCTACAAATAGAGACATTCATATTAATTTTACTTGAAATAACTATTTTTGTTTAAAGCACAGTGCTGTACCTTAAGACTTAAAGACTATAACATTGGCTGCTTCAGTTTGTTAATATCTAAAAACATAAAAACGAGGGACACCTGGGTGGCTTAGTTGGTTAAGCATATGACTCTTTTTTTTTAAATTAAATTTATTTATGTATTTTCAGAAAAACAGTATTCATTATTTTTCACCACACCCAGTGCTCCATGCAATCCGTGCCCTCTATAATACCCACCATCTGGTACCCCAGCTTCCCACCCCCCGCCACTTCAAACCCCTCAGATTGTTTTTCAGAGTCCATAGTCTCATGATTCACCTCCCCTTCCAATTTACCCCAACTCCCTTCTCTTCTCTAACACCCCTTGTCCTTGATGATATTTGTTAAGCTCCACAAATAAGTGAAACCATATGATAATTGACTCTCTCTGCTTGACTTATTTCACTCAGCATAATTTCTTCCAGTCCCATCCATGTTGCTACAAAAGTTGGGTATTCATCCTTTCTGATGGAGGCATAATACTCCATAGTGTATATGGACCACATCTTCCTTATCCATTCGTCCGTCGAAGGGCATCTTGGTTCTTTCCAAGCATGTGACTCTTGATTTTGGCTCAGGTCATGATCTCAGGGTTGTGAGATCGAGCCCCGAGTTGGGCTGTGTGCTCAGTGTGGAATCCGCTTGAGATTCTCCCCACCCCACCCCCATGCACCCATGTGTGCTCAGGCACACACGCACATGCTCGCTGTCTCTCAGAATAAATAAAATCTTTTTAAAAGAAAGATCTTCGAGTCTTTTTTAAAAAATACAAATATAAAAATAAGCTAAGTCACTAAAATACTTTCCTTCAAAATCAGAGGAAAAGCAAGCCTGGAAAAAAGCTAGCCCAAGACTTGTCATTATCAGTAAAATCCTGTCAGTCTCAACCCTGCAGCCTTATTATTTTAAAATTTTTAAGAGAAAATTTCCATGCATATGCAGAAGTAGAGAAAGTTAGTATAAGAACACTCTTGTATTCATCTGTTTCCGAAGTGAGGGTTTTGAAATGCATTTTTCTAAGAAGACATTTCTGAAGTAGAATTTGAGATACTCATTAGATAAGAGGTGAACGAAGAAAATCATGATGAGTTACAAATTTCTGGTTTAGAAACCTGGGCTGCTAATGACAGCCTTAATCACGAGCACAGAGAACCAAGAGGCTTGCAGTTTTGTTTTGTTTTTCAGATTTTTTTTTTAATTTCTTTTCAGCGTAATAGAATTCATTGTTTTTGCACCATACCCAGTGCTCCATGCAATGCATGCCCTCCTTAATACCCACCACCTGGTTCCCCCAACCTCCCACCCCCCCCCCCGCCCCGTCCCTTCAAAACCCTCAGATTGTTTTTCAGAGTCCATAGTCTCTCATGGTTCACCTCCCCTTCCAATTTCCCTCAACTCCCTTCTTTCCATCTCCCTGTGTCCTCCATGTTATTTGTTATGCTCCAAAAATAAGTGAACCCATATGATAATTGACTCTCTCTGCTTGACTGATTTCACTCAGCATAATCTCTTCCAGTCCTGTCCATGTTGCTACAAAAGTTGGGTATTCATCCTTTCTGATGGAGGCAAAATACTCCATAGTGTGTATGGTCCATATACACATCTTCTTTATCCATTCGTTCGTTGAAGGGCATCTTGGTTCTTTCCACAGTTTGGCGACAGTGGCCATTGTTGCTATGAACATTGGGGTACAGATGGCCCTTCTTTTCACTACATCTGTATCTTTGGGGTAAATACCCCGTAGTGCAATTGCAGGGTCATAGGGAAGCTCTATTTTTAATTTCTTGTGGAATCTCCACACTGTTCTCCAAAGTGGCTGTACCAACTTGCATTCCCACCAACAGTGTAAGAGGCTTGCAGTTTAACAGTGTCTGCTGCCAATGCAGTTTCCTTATTACTTCCTCCTTCCTCAGAGCATGGGGGGGGAGAGAGAGAGAGAGCGAGAAAGAGCGAATACAGGAGTGCATGCAGGGGGAGCAGCAGAGGGAGAGGGAGAAGCAGGCTCCCCACTGAGCAGGGAAGAAGGTTTGTGTCTTAATTATTAGGACAGATCTGAGATAAATGTAGCTGAGCTCATCTTGCAGAATCAGGAATGACTTGGAGAAAGTTGGTGTGACATTATCTACATCCTGTTGTCACTTCCCTGGCTCAGCTACCCAAAGCCTGGACCAGCCAGGGATTAGGCATACCATCCTGCAGAACATCACCTGAAGCTGTTTTAGGGACTAGAATGGTATTTGGCCTCTTAAATTCCTTCTCCATAATTTAAAAAAAAATTATTTATTAGAGAGAGAGAGAGAGAGCACAAGTGGTGGAGCAGCAGGCAGAGGGAGAGGGAGAAGCATGTTCCCCGCTGAGTAAGGAGCCTGATTTAGGGCTCAATCCCAGGACCCTGAGATCATGACCTGAGCCGAAGGCAGTTGCTTAACCAACTGAGCCACCCAGGCATGTCCCCCATCCCCAATTTTTCTCTGTGTAAGGATGTTGGATCCCTGTTGGGTGGGCAGAATATTGATGGCATTACACTACAGGAGATGTGGCCCCCACTAGAGTACTGTAGGCTAGGCAGGGACGCGACTCCTGTCTACATGACATACCATTTCTCAGATATTCCACGAGTTCAGAGAATCAATAGTAAGGAGAAGCTGGAATGCAGCTAGACCAAGGCTGCAGTGAGTAAATGTGTCTAAGAATCAAGGAGTTAAATTGAGAGCAGTAGGTATCAGTTTGTCCCCTAGTTGTTAGCCATGACATGAATGCCTTGAGTGTAGGGTTGAGAACCATTTGCATTCCTTGCCTGTTAATTTCCTGGTTTATCCTTGTCTTGTTTCCCTTTGGAAAAATAGATAGGTTAAAAAAAACAAACAAACAACTGGTGTGTGTGTGTGTGTGTGTATTTATATATTTATTTTCCCTTCTTCTTAGCTCTCCTTCTTTCTCATAGAAGTCCTTTCTTATGGAAGTGATAGCATAGTACATATATGCTCCACCTTACTATTTTTCCCTAGAACTCAACTATCAGCCCATGGAGATCTTCCTCATTCTTTCTTATAGTGTATTATTCACATAGTTACTTATATCATATTTTTGGGTATTTTGGTCATTTCTGATATTTTGCTGTTATAAACAAATGTTTAGTGAATATTTTCTAAACCTTTGAATTGCAACAGAGACAAGTCCTGCAGGCAGCCAAGCACAAAAAACACAGGCTACCTACAAAGAAAATCAAGTTGATTTTAGATTTATATAATATTGTACCCAGAACAAAGACTGACACATAGTACTCATTTTGTTTAAAATTCATTCTTATTTTTAAGTCTTTCATGTACAAAATGATGTCCAGCAATTTTTCTTTTAATAATTTTGTAATTCTTTTCACAACTATTTCATATTCGTGTATTTGGAAATAATTATTTTACAGTTATTTCATAATTTTTTCATAACTATTTCATATCCATATCCATGTGATATTGCATACATTACACTTTCTGGTTTTGCACCCCTGAGTAAAAAGTCAACAGAGACAACACCTCCTTGCTTGTCCTTGCCACTACTGTGGGATTTACTCTATGATATATTTTAGCAGCTCTCTCCTATTTGGGACTACCAATCCCTAGAAAGCTGGCATTTTAGCACTTAATAGAATTCCTGGCATGAGTAGGTACTTAATGTATTTATTAATTGATGAGAGGGCTTTAAAAATCATTATAGTTTTAGAAAACAGTGAATAACAGGAAACTGTGTTCATTTCCTATTTTTCCAGTAAAAGTACACATCTGTTTTATTCACTTTTCTCTTTGTGTTTTTCTCTCCAAATTTAGTCTGTGCTGAGACCTATAACCCTGATGAGGAAGAGGAAGATACTGATCCAAGGGTAAGAACTGCTGTGAAGGCCTTAGGTGAATTGTTTATTCCCCACTCACCCCTTCTCCTCATCTACATCCTCAACAAGATGCTATTTTTTTAATCTACCAGAATGACAGATATTAAGAAGAATGAAAACAGGAGTGGTTGAGTTTATGGTAAGATGGGGTACCTAGCTGTAGCTCTCAAAGCCTTAAACACAGTCAAGCCAATTGACTCAGCTGTTACCTGAAGGAGAAGTCATCCCTAACACACAGCTGGATCCTTCCTGAGGATGTATAAACAGAGATCATCACAGTGTCGTCATGGTAAAAATGGGAACGATGCCCCCAAATAGGGGATTGCCAGGGGCTAAATTATGGTACACTCAAATCAAGAGAATTTGCAGCCATTTTCTAAAATAAAAAATAATTTAAAAGATTTATCTGGGGTGTCTGGCTGACTCATTTGGAAGAGCAAGTAATACTTAACCTCAGGGTTGTGAGTTTGAGCCCCACGTTGAGTATAGAGATTACTTAAAAAAGTAAATAAACTGGGCGCCTGGGTGGCTCAGTGGGTTGGGCCGCTGCCTTCGGCTCAGGTCATGATCTCGGGGTCCTGGGATCGAGTCCCACATCAGGCTCTCTGCTCAGCGGGGGGCCTGCTTCCCTTCCTTTCTCTCTGCCTGCCTCTCTGTCTACTTGTGATCTCTCTCTGTCAAATAAAATCTTTAAAAAAAAACTAAATAAACTTTTATGTATATATATTTATCCATCTGTCTAGTAGTTATTAGTACAAAGAATTATTTCGGAGGGATTATATCCCACATGTTAATAGTGATTGTGGCAGGACTTCGGTTCACTTTTGATCTTCTTTTAAAAACTCAGATTTTTTAAACTTTTGTACAGTTACCAAATTATTTTTATAAAAGTGTATCTGAACCACCATTTTTAAAAGATTGATATTATAAAAGAAGCTTTAATGATCTTTCAAATATGCCTTAAAATGAGCAGCCCATGAAAGACTTCTGAAGCATTCTAATAATAAAATGCTACCATTGTGTGAATATAATAGATATGTAAATTAAAAAATTTATTCTGGATATTATAAAATTCTTGATGACTTTTAAAAAGTTAAAGCAGTTAAGCAGTTTTTTGGGAGGGGCAGCTGGGTGGCTTAGGAAGTTAACTTAACTCTTGATTTCAGCTCCGACCATGATCTCAGAGTCATGAGATAGAGCCCTGCGTTGGGCTCCGTGCTCAGTGCGGGGTCTGCTTGGGATTCCCTCTCCTTCCCCCTCGGCCCTCCCCCAACCAAAAAAATTAAAGCAGTTTTTTACTAACTTTTTAATATTACAAATTTAAAACACTTAATCCTTTGACATCTGTTATTTCTCATCAGATTAAGAAATATACTTCTTTTTAGGGCTATCTTTTCAGATAATCTCTGAATTATAACAGCAATACTAAGCACTAATTTTTTTTAGTTTAGTGAACTATTCAGTAACAGTACAAATAATGACAGGTTTTGAGCACCTGCTAAATACCGGGTACTGTTTTACATACTGCATGTATAACTTACGTAATCCTTCTGACGACTCATTTAGCAGACGGCACCACTTCTACTAAAGTGTGGATATTTGAAGTCCAGCACGCACAGCCGTTGTTGACTTGCCGTCTGCACTTAGATTTCAGTAGGCACCTCACGCTGAATGGGAGCTTCTGATGATTTCCCTTTATGTTCTTCTCCTCCCACAGTCTTCCCCAGCTCAATTCATGTCAGTTCCATGCTTCCAAGGGCTCAGGTCCAAAACTCGAGGGTCACCCTCAGCTGCTCTTATTGTTTTCATACCTATGTTCAGTTTTCCAGCAAATCCAATGGGCTCGGTCTTCAAAACACATCCAGCATTCTACTGTCTCAGCACCTCCATGGCTACCTCTCCTACCAGTTCTCACCACCACCATCTGGCACTGGAATAATCATGGTAGTTTCCTGGCTTCCACTCTTGCTTCCCTCAAGGCTGTTCTTCACTTAGTAGCCACCCGATGTGGTCTCTTCCTGACCTTTCACCCCATGCTCTGCCTGAGTCACACCCATCTCCTGGTTCTTTCTCAGACCCGCTCTTCACCTGCCACAGAGCCTTGTTTTCACTTACTCTTCCCTCTGCTCGAGGTGCTCTTCCTGAGGAGATGCCCACGTGACCCACTCCCTCAGGTCATCCTCATTTCCTTTAGATCTTAACACAGATGTCACCTTCTCAGTGAGGCCTCATCTGCCCACTCCACACACACAAACACTCTTTTTTTTTAAAATCACCCTTCCCTAACTTATTTTTCTCCTTGGCCTTGTCACTCTCTAACATATTTTACAGATTTATTGGATGAGAGCAGGTGTTTTTATCTGTGCGTTCCCCATGTCTCCAGACGTGAAACAGTGCCTGGCACCTAGTAGATGCTTAGTATCTGTTGAGTGAACCGATCAATAGCCCTCCGCTTCACAGATGATGCTGAGGCTCCCGGGGGGGTAGCTTACTGCTGCCAGTCACACGGTCAGTGAGTGCCCCCATCCCAGTGCCCCGCCATGGTCAGGGCCCTGCTTGGTATTTGTATAGAATTAAAGTCCGTAAACATGCTCTTAATTTTCCCCACTTTTTAGGAGAAAGAAATGTACCGATCTGTAAGTAAAGTCGAATTTTAAAACGGAATAAAAATATTTCCCTGGTTTCATTTGGCTTGACAGGTGATTCATCCTAAAACTGATCAACAGAGATGCAGACTTCAGGAGGCTTGCAAAGATATTCTCCTTTTCAAAAATCTTGATCAGGTAACATTGGTTTTTAAAGAATATTTTTGTCTTTCAGCTTTTCTCCTATTTGTCATTGAAACAGTTTTTGTCATCTTAGCCTCAGCCATATGAGGCGTAAAACTTTAGAATCATCCTACTTACAGATGTTTTCATTGTGTTGACAATCATAATTCATAATGAGCATTTCAGATGACTTCTAGTATTTCTCTGAACTGCTTTGGTACTTCTTCCGAGAATATACCATTTGAGGATCTTGCAGTTTGGTTGTCTTAAAAAGAAATGTTCACGTTCACATGACCCTGGCTTAGTTTGGAGGGTCTGAATTTATGCTGCAGAGTAATTTCTCCAAAGGTGTTAGTTGTAGAATTCTCTTCTCTGGTGACAGTTAACCCACTGGAGGTGTGTGACTTCTCAGGCCTTAGATGTGGGACATGTCTTGTGATTACTTCTCAGCAAAGACCTCAGACACGGGGAGTGGTGTGTGGCTGCAGGGCTCTGGTGTAGGATCTGTGCTTGCACCTGTCTTCCCTCCCTTGGGTGGAGATAGAGGGCAGAGGCTACCTCACGAGCACAGAGAATCTTCAGATTTCATTACTTCTTTACTTTGAGAGCCACACGCCGAAGCTGCATGAGTGGATGAGGTACGGGGCCTCCTGGAGAATCCTAGAATGTGCGGAGACAAGAAGGATGGGGTTAACATTCCCCTCCAACCCAACTCCTGCAGAGAAGTCTTTTAATGACATCCTCACAATCATCCCTGATATCTATAAACCAGTCATTTGGTAGCTGTGTGGGTATAAGAATAGCCAGAACTTTAGTCAGTTTTGTTAGTCTCAGGTGAATAAAACAAGGACCATGACATCAAGGAAAGGCTGGTTTTGGGAAATACTGGTCTGTATCTCCTGTTTTCCCTAGAAGATCCATCTGTATCAGTGTAAAGAAAATTTGCTTTTACCTACTGAACAAAAACCCCTTGTAAATTTTGTGTCATCAGATGTTCTAAGGGAGTTGCTGTGTCAATCTAATATTCAGTTTTCTTAGTGTTGAAGAAAACCATTTTACCATTTTACTCATAACTAAAATGTCAGATGTAATGACTTTTTTCTAACATTTTTGTCACGAAAGTACTCAAATACAATAAAGTTGGAAGACTTCTGCAGAACACACATTTATCCTCTGCCTTTGATTCTATGATTAACATTTTACTGTGCTTGTTATATTATATACCATCTACCCATCTTTCAGCAAAGAGGTCAGTAAACTTTTTCTTAAAGAACAAAGTAGTAAATGTCTGTCACAACTACTCAAGTCTGTTATTGCAGCAGGAAGGCAGCCACAGACAGTACATAAATGAAAGGGTGTGGCTGTGTCCAGTAAAACATTATTTACAACAACAGGCAACTGTTTGCTGGCCTCTGACTTAACCCATCTTACTTTTTTGGGTTCATTTCAGAGTAAGTTGCAGATATCATTATACCTTCCTTTAAGAACTTCAGCATGCATGTCATGGAACTAGAGTTCAGTATTTATTTACAGTCTTTTGATACAAAGTTTGTATACAGTGAAATTGCTTGAGTTTTAAGTGCGTCCACTGAGGTTTGAGAAAGGTATGCACTTCGGTAATCCGAACTCCCCAACAGGTTATGGAACATTGCCCCACCCCAAAAAATTCCTTCGTGCCCCCTTGTGAACAGTTCTGGCCCCCCTCCTCTCAGAGGCAACTACTATTTTGATTTATTCTATAATAAATTAATTTCGGCTCTCCTAGGATTTCATATAAATGGAATTATACAATAGGCACTCTTTTGTGTGAGACTTCTTTCACTCAGCATAGTTTTTAAGGTTCATCCCTATTGCATGTATCAGTTCATTCCGTTTCCTTTTTTACTTTTTATATTGAATTCATTTTAGACTGATAAGAAAGCTGCAAAAATAGTACAGATTTCCCATATACCCTTCATCCAGTTTCCCCTGGTATTAACATCTTAACATAACCATAGAACAATGAGCAAAACTAGGAAATTAACATTGTTATAATACTACTAGTTAAACTGCAAACCTTATTGGGATTTCACCAGTTTTTCTCACTTACGGTTTCCTTTTTTCTGGTTTAAGGATCCAATCCAGAACCCCACATTGCATTTAGTTCTTATTTCTCTTCATTTTGTCATGGTTTTCAGTCTTCCTGGTCTTTCATAATCTTGACACTTTGAAGAGTATTGCTTCATTATTTTATAGAAAGTACCTCAATTTGGATTTGTCTGATGTTTCATCATCACTGGACTATGGACATATATTCTTGGCTTGACTGCTATAGAAATTACATTGTCTCTTTCTGAGGGCATCATATCAAGGGGTCGTGGTGTCAGTAGGCCTTATTGCTGGTGCTGTTACATCATTCATTTTTGTTGCTGAGTATTGTGCCATTATATGAAAATACTAGTTTGCTTATCCATTTTTTTTCCCTGCTGATGGATACCAGGCCGACCTATTTCTTGTTTTTAGCTCTTATGAATAATGCTGTGGACATTTTGTACAAGTCTTTTTTGTGAACTTTTTTCCCCCATTGCTCCAGTAAAATACCCAAGGGCAAAATTGCTGAGTCATAGGGTAGGTATATGTTTGAGTTTATAAAAATCTGCCAGATCTTTTTCAAAGCAGTTGTGACATTTTGCATTTCTTCAACAGTATATGAGATTCCCAGTTGCTCCATCATTTGATGGTATCTATCTTTTCAAATTTTAACCATTCTGATGAGTGTATTTGTTTCATTTTTAAAAATTTATTTACACCTACATTGGGTGTAAAGCTTACTTAAAAAAAAAAAGAACAGAAATAAAAATAAATAAATAAGTAAAATAAAAATATATTGCCCAAATTTCTGGTTTTAAAATTTCAAATTTACAAAAAAGTTGAAAGAATAATACCATGAACCCTCATGTACCCTTACCTAAACTGACCAGTTGTTAACATTTTGTCACATTTATTTTCTCTCGTGTGTGTATGTCCACACATGTAAGTACAGGTGAACTTCTTTTTTTCTTTTGTTCTGAGCCATTAATGAATATGTTTAAGACTTCTTGACACTTAGCCACTAAACACCTTAAGATGTATATTCTAAGAATGAGGTTATTCTCCTACATTAGCACAAGACCATTAGTAACAGTGATGCAGTAGTGTTATCTAACACCCACTCCATATTCAGATTTTCCCAGTTCTCTACAGCTTTTTTGTTTTATTTTTCAGTCCTGAATCACATGTTGCCTTTGGTTGTCATGGTGTCATTTTAGTCATCTCTAATCTAGAATCCTCCCCTTACTCCTCACTCTATCTTACGTCACTGATGTTTTTGAAGAGTCCAGACCAAAAGAAGAATAACTCAGAACGAGAGGCTGCCAGTGGACAGCCCACAAGCCAGTTACAGCTAGTGTGTGTTTGGTCTGTATTGTACATGAAAATTTGAATTGTTACCTGTATTTGAACATGAGATTTCTGGCAACACTGGGCTCACATTCCATGTGAGTTTGGAATGCACGTGACTCTCACTTCCTTTTTAGTATTTCTCATCTTGTTCAGCATTCAACAGATATGGAACTATGGAACTAGAGATGCTTTTAGTGACAGTTATTTTAGGTAGCACCGTCACACTGACAGACACTAAATCATGTGGCAGTAAAGTTTTCCCTTGCCACATCTGCAGTCCACATTCTTCCAAGCAGAAAGTCGTTCTTTGAGCTGAAGCTGGTATTCATTAGTACCCCCTGACAGTCACTGCTCTCCCTCCCCGACAGGATGCTGGCCCTAGACTGAGACCACTGTTTTGTTAAAATTTAATAGCATTGTTTTGTTTTCACTGTACTTACCAGTACAGTTAGTTACCTTCCTATTAGAGCGGGTAGTGATAAGTAATTGTATGTGTTGTATATACATGTTTGAAGCAGTAGTAGTTGTCCATTAATGTCAGTTTTTGAGTCCCCTTTTGTGATACTTCCCTTAGATTTTTCTTTTTTAGTCATAAAAATTAATGAGCTAGAAACTATTAAATGTTTTTAAAAATATGAATTAACGGAGGCTCAGAGAGGTTCAGTGATGCGCATGGCTAGTCAGAGCAGTTGTGCCTCTTTGTGAGGTAGCTTCTCGTCCCTGCCCTTTAGATTTGATGATACTGTTAAGATCAACACCTGTAGTAGGGGCACCTGGGTGGCTCAGTGGGTTAAGCCTCTGCCTTTGGCTCAGGTCATGATCTCAGGGTGCTGGGATCGAGCCCCACATTGGGCTCTCTCCTCAGCTTCCTCCTCTCTCTCTGCCTGCCTCTCTGCCTACTTGTGATTTCTCTCTGTCAAATAAATAAATAAAATCTTTAAAAATATATATTAATTTAAAAAAAAAAAAGATCAACACCTGTAGGAAGGTGACATCACGTGGCTTTACAGATGACACAGCAGAGCCATCAAGGCACCTGACAGTCATGTGGGTGCAACTGGGAGGAGACACACCATGACTTAGATGCCTGTTTTTGCATACATTATGAAATGTTGTTTAAAGCCCTACTGTCTCAGAAAAACTCAGCAACTGTGCTGTGTTCATGGGGGTACAAAGCTGAATGTTTTGTTTGTCCCTAAAGCTGTTGGAAACCTTTGTTTCCAACTGCTTTAGGGATTTTGCCTGAATATGGAGAATAGTCTGATATAAGCACTTCCACTATGTAATCGCAGACAGAGATAAGCATAGTCATTTTTACCCCAGCAAATGTCAAAGCCATCTTCTCTCTTCGTGTGTATACCCACAGGAACAACTGTCTCAAGTCCTTGATGCCATGTTTGAAAGGACAGTCAAAGCTGATGAGCATGTCATCGACCAAGGAGATGATGGAGATAACTTCTACGTCATAGAACGGTAGGAGATGGAGCTTTGCAGATGTGTGGCTGCCCTTAATGAGATTCATAATGCAGGGCATGTACCTCAACCTGTGCTTTGTTCAGCCCAGAGAGGGCTTAGGACCAGGTGTGCAAGCTTCTTAAAGCTTGTCCCTCTCCTTACTCATATGTGAAATTTAATAAACAGAGGATCATAGGGGAAGAGAGGAAAAAATAAAATAAGACAAAATCAGAGAGAAAGATAAAACATAAGAGACTCTTAATCACAGGACTCAAACAGGGTTGCAGGAAGGGAAGGGTGTTGAGGGGATGGGGTAACTGGGTGATGCACATTAAGGGAGGGTATGTGATGTATTGATTACTGGGCATTATATAAGACTGATGAATCACTGACCTCTACCTCTGAAACCATAATACATTATATGTTAATTAACTGAATTTAAATAAAAATAAGTTTTAAAAAGGGGAAAAAAGAGTTGGGTGCTTAACTGAGCCACCCAGGCAACCCAAGAACTTCTCTTTATAAAAAGATTTCAAGGAGCGCCTGGGTGGCTCAGTGGGTTAAAGCCTCTGCCTTCAGCTCAGGTCATGATCCCAGGGTCCCGGGATCAAGCCTCACATTGGGATCTCTGCACAGCAGAGAGCCTGCTTCCCTTCCTCTCTCTGCCTGCCTCTCTGCTTACTTGTGATCTCTGTCAAATAAATAAATAAAATCTTTAAAAAAAAAAAAAAAAGATTTCAAGAAGGGGGGGAAAAAAAGCGCTTGTCCCTCTCTGTCCACAGCCTGCCCCCCCAATCTAGTGCTGTCCCCAGTCCTCAGTAAAACCCATATTTGGGTTGCCATTATCAATATAGAGTCTCCTTGGGGGCGCCTGGGTGGCTCAGTTGGTTAAGCAACTGCCTTCGGCTCAGGTCATGATCCGGGAATCCTGGGATCAAGTCCTGCATTGGGCTCCCAGCTCCACAGGGAGTCTGCTTCTCCCTCTGACCCTCTCCCCTCTCATGCTTTCTCTCACTGTCTCTCTCTCAAATAAATAAATAAAATCTTTAAAAAAAAAAAAAAAAAGAGTCTCCTTTACAATTAAGCAAGATGGGCTTTATAATTATTTGCCAGTGTTCAGGAAGCCATTTTGCTATATTGTCATCTGGATCTTTCGGTCCCAGCCTAATTTTACACATGAATACACTGCCTTAGCTCTGTTCCAGGTGTAAGCCATGTTGGGAGACATGAAGTATGCGGGTTTGACCTTACTGGCCTTAGTGTGTCGTAAGTTCTTGAGCCGTTACTGTTGTCTTGGGGGCTCCTTCTGACCCCCCCTCAGACCTGAAAGGAACCACCCTTGCCAGATTACCTCCTATAGAATGCCTAGAAATGGCATCACTGGTAAAGGGTCTCTTTGAGGAATTTTTTTAAAAAGATTTTATTTATTTATTTGACAGAGATCACAAGTTGGCGGGGGTGTGGGGTGGGAAGCAGGCTCCCTGCTGGGCAGAGGACCCCCCCCCCCCAATGCGGGGATTGATCCAAGACCCTGGGATTATGACCTGAGCCGAAGGCAGAGGCTTTAATCCACTGAGCCACCCAGGCACCCCAAGGAATTAACAATATATTGTTAATTATCTTGCAGAAACATTGATGTATTTAAGTTTGCCTCAGTGGTTATTGAGAGTGCCTCTTTGTCTAAATGTTTGTCAATTCTGAATATTCTTTAGTAGTCATTACCAGTCATTAGGTAGAATATTGTACCTTTTGGTTTCTTTATTTTATCTGTTCTCTATCCTAGTTTTCAACAAACTACAAAAGAAGACCCATACAGTCATTTGAATCCCTTCAGGAAAAACATTTGACAAAATTAAACATCTTTTCAATGTTTTTTTTTTTTTAAAGATTTTTTATTTATTTATTTGACAGAGAGAAATCACAAGTAGTTGGAGAGGCAGGCAGAGAGAGAGAGAGGAGGAAGCAGGCTCCCTGCCAAGCAGAGAGCCCCATGTGGGACTCGATCCCAGGACCCTGAGATCATGACCTGAGCCGAAGGCAGCGGCTTAACCCACTGAGCCACCCAGGCGCCCCAAACATCTTTTCAATGTAAAAACTCTCAGCAAACTAGGAATAGATGTGGTTTTTCACCAATCAGATTAAAGGAATTTTTTTTAAAAACCTATGGCTAACATCATAGTTAATGGTGAAAGAGCAACCGTTTTCCCCTTAAAATCAAGAACAAGACAGGGATATCGGCTCTCATTACTTCTATTTAGTATTGTACTATAGGTCCTGGCCAGTGCAAGAAATCAGTGAAAAAAGAAGAAAAAGGAGGCAGGAAGAGGGAGGGCATATAGATTGCAAAAGAAAAACTGAGATTATCTTTGTTTGCTGATGACATGATCCTCCCTAGAAAATCTCAAGCTACAAAAAAAGCTGTTAGAACTGATATGTGAGTTTAGCAAGGTCACAGAATACAAAGTCAAAATACAAAATCTCTTATATTTCTCTATACCAGCAAAAATCTTTTGGAAGTTGCCTGTTTTATATCATATGTACCTTCTATTTCTGAACCACCTGCCAGGTCTAAAATTTGTTTTTAGAAATAATAAATGAAGTTATTTCTTGTTACACTTCCAGGGGAACCTATGATATTTTAGTAACGAAAGATAATCAAACTCGCTCTGTCGGTCAGTATGACAACCGTGGCAGTTTTGGAGAACTTGCTCTGATGTACAACACCCCGAGAGCTGCTACTATTGTCGCCACTTCGGAAGGCTCCCTTTGGGGACTGGTGAGTTAGAGAAGTGATTCCCCTTGTATAGCGTGGTATTAATTCCCCTTACTTCGCGGTTTTCTGTCCTTGGGCTGTTGGTTCACACTATATAGCCAGTTCTCTGAAGGACATTGTGAAACATCCTGTACCAGTGTGTTTTTCCATTTCTCTAAAATGATTTGTCAACAAACCATTTACTCCAAATTACAGGGAAAAGACTGGGTCTTATGACCTTGTAGTCATGTTGGTTCTTACTATGCTTTTCTATTTATGTTTTTATCAGACAGGTAGAGACAAAGGGATAATTCTCTATGCAAGAGACAGCCTAGAAAAATAATTATTGTGGAGAGCTATACAAACAGTGTTTGCCATCTCTAGCTGTCCCAGGACTAACTTTTCTCTTTGGCCAGCCATCCACTTGTGCATTGGTCCATGCCAATATCTAGTAGGTTTAGATGACTAGAAAGGCTGATGGCCATATTCCGGGAAAGAGAACTTTCTTAGAATGCCTATGGCACAACACTGCTGTGATCTCTTTCCTCTGTTATCTGTGGTCCACCTTGCTTCCTTTTGCATCAAGCTTTCAGAATCTATAACTGTCTTCCTTCTAAAATAAAATAATTATCCTCTTGCACAAATTCCAAAGTTCACTTTTTAAGATACTAACATCTGTGATAATTTGTTTCCATTTACTTTACAAGCAGAATTAAATGTATACCATAGCATTATCAGTATAGTTCCTCAAATGAAATCATACTTTTAAAACATAATAGAGCACTTTCTTGTGGTATATTGATGTAGAACTAAGAATGTCTTGTGAAATGAGTGATAGAATGGCTTTAGAATAGATCACACACTTGGGGACCTAGTGATTGAAAAATTGAAGGATGGAGCACCTGGGTGGCTCAGTTGGTTGACCGTCCAGCTCTTGATTTTGACTCAGGTCATGATCTCAGAGCTGTGAGGTCAGGCTCCACACCTTGCTTAAGGTTCTCTCTTTCCCTCTTCCTCTGCCCTCCCAGCCCCTACTTGCATGTTCCCTCTCTTTCCATCTATCTCTCAGTCTCTCAAAAAATGAAAAAAAAAAAAAACCAAAAAACTCAAGGATAGATCACAGATCAATAAGTAATGGGGGAAAATAAACCCGGTTTTAAAAATGTATTGATGGAAGGGCACCTGACTGGCTCAGTCAGGAAAGCATGTGACTCTTGATCTCAAGGTTTTAAGTTTGAGCTCCACCTTGGGCATGGAGCCAACTAAAAAAAAAAAAAATGTATTAATGACAACTCCTGGTTCAGGTCAAGATGAAATAGCCCCATTCCTCAGTAATTTTCTCTTTTATTATTTTTTTTATTTTTTAAAAAGATTTTATTTATTTATTTGACAAACAGAGATCACAAGTAGGCAGAGAGGCAGGCAGAGAGAGAGAGGAGGAAGCAGGCTCCCCGCTGCCAAGCAGAGAGCCAGATGCGGAGCTTGATCCCAGGACCCTGAGATCATGACCTGAGCCCAAGGCGGAGGCTTTAACTCACTGAGCCACCGAAGCGCCCCTAGTTTTCTCTTTTAAAACTAAAAAAGTCCAGGTATCATACAACAAACAAAATTAGGAAGACCCTGGAAGATGGACAGGAGAAGGTGGAGTGGCTAGGGATCTTGGTGACTTAAAGAAGGACAAGGGAGTGAGACCCAGATGGCGTTCTGGAAAAGCCTACAATCTAGATCCACCAACCAATTACAAACAAAAACAAACCCAAGAAAACCCTGACCCCTTTAGCTAAAGGAAAAGGGCAGGGAAAGGGCAGCCTAGCAAAACAGATTATATCGCCCTCTTCCAGCCAAATACCAAAAGAAAAACTGCTTCTTCCTCCCCACAGTGTCGCTGGGGCTAGCAGCAAGCTGAATTTATGGCCTCACCCAGCAGCAAAGAAGGCAAAATGAGATGCTTTGTAGTGTCACTAGTTGGCTCCCCACTTTCCCTGCCAGGGATACGTCAGTGGGTTCCAGAGGGGAGCTGAACATTCACTACCACATGTTCATGCACACTATACCTAATAGAGTGCCTGCAAAAGAAGTTTAAATTGGATACATAATTTCACAACATTATACCAAACCAAACCACTTGTTGCGGCACCTGGGTGGCTCACTTGGTTAAGGGCTGCCTTTAGCTTATGTCATCATCCTAGGGCCCTGGGATTGAGCCCCCCCGTTATCAGGCTTCCTGCTCAGTGGGAGCCTACTTCTCCTTCTCCTTCTTTTGCCCTCCCCACCCCCCACTCATGCTCTCTCTTGCTTGCTCTCTCTCAAATAAACAAATAAAATCTTAAAAAAAAAATAAAGAGAATAACTTTTTATACAGAGAACAAGGAAATTCTGAATCTGAGTGAGAAAAGACCATCAACAGATGCCAATACCGAGATGACACAGATATTACAATTAACTGACAAGGGTTTAAAACAGTTACCATATACCCAATAACGTAAGCCATCAACAAGCAATTATGGGCACACTTGAAAAAAAAAATGAAGAAAAAATATAAGTTCTCAATGAAGAAGTAGAAGACAGAAGGAAGATCCCATTGGGAAATTTTAGAACTAGAAAATATAATAACCAAAATAAAAATTCACTGAATGGGCTCAATAGCAGAATGACTGTTAAGAGAGGGAAAAAAAAATCTGTGAACCTGAAAGTAAAACAATAGAAATTACCCAGTCTGGACAACAGAAAGAAAACAGACTAAAGTGAAGTGAACAGAGTGTGTGGAATAATAACAAAAGATATAATATTTCATATCAGTAGACTTCCAGAAGGAGAGGAGAAAGAGTGTAGAACTAAAAGATTCTTCAAGGAAATAATAGTTGAAAACTTCCCAGTTTTGGTGAAAGATAATAAACCTACAGATTGAAAAAGCTGAGTGAACTCCAAATTGTATAAACACAAAGAAGTCTTTGCCAAGACACATAATCAAACTTCAGAAAACTAGACAGGAAAAATTTTGAAAGCCACTAGAGAAAAAAAAGTGCATTACCTCTAAGGGAACAATAGTTTGAATGATGCCAGATTTCCCAGCCGTGGAGACCAGAAAGAAGTGGTACAGTATTTTTCAATGTTGGGGAAAAAAAAAAAAAAAGAACTGTCAGCTCAGAATTCTATACCTAGTGAGAATATCCTGAAGGGATGAAGATATTCTCAGATCAAAGAAAACTTTGTTACCAGAAGGCCTACTGGTAACAGTAAAAATGGCAAAAGGAAGTTCTTCAGAAAGGAAGTAATAAAATAAGGAAATTTGGAACATGAAGAATGGAGAAAGAACAACAGAAAAAGTAAGCTATGAGGAGATATAAAAGACTGTTGTCTTGAGTTTTCTAAATTGTATTATATGCTTAAAGCAAAATTATTGTCTGATATGGTTTTCAATGTATATAGAGGAAATATTTAAGACAGTTATAGTCTAGGGGTGCCTGGGTGGCTCAGTGGGTTAAAGCCTCTGCCTTCAGCTCAGGTCATGATCCCGGGGTCCTGGGATCAAGCCCCACATCAGACTCTCTGCTCCACAGGGAGCCTGCTTCCCCCTCTATCTGCCTGCCTCTCTGCCTACTTGTGATCTCTGTCTGTCAAATAAATAAATAAAATCTTAAAAAAAAAATCTAAAATAAAATCTAGTTATAGTCTAAAGTGGGGGGTAGAGGAGCCCAAAAGGAAGTAAAGCTCCTACATTTTATTCCAGCTACTAAAATGTTGACATCAGTAGATCATGATAAGTTACATATATAAATATAATGTCTAGAGCAACCACTAAAATGATCTGTACAAAGGGATATATTCAAAAGCTCTATAAATCAAAATGCTAAAAAGTTTATTCCCCTAAGAAGACAGGAGAATGAAATGGAGGAACAACAGAAAACATATAGTAAAGTGGTAGACTTAAGTCCTCCTATATGAATAATTACTGTAAATATAATGATCTAATTATACCAACTAAATGACAGTGACAACATGGATTTGTTTAGGTGATCCAGCTCTATTCTGGTCTGCACCAAACTCACTTAAACATAATAACATAGGTAGGTTGAAAGGAAAAAGATAGAATTATATATATATGCCATGCAAACATTAACCAGAAGAAAGCAGGACTAATTATATTAATATCAGATAAGATAGACTTCGTAGCAAAAAGAGTTACAAGGGACAAAGAGGAACATTACAGAATAGTGAAAGGGTTAATCTACCAAGAATATATAGCAGCCCTCAATACATATATAGCAAACAACAGAGCTTCAGAATATGGGAAAAACGGTTAGAACTGACACAAGAAGTAAACAAATCCACAGTTACAGTTGTGGACTTTAACAGTCTCTCAAGAGTTGGTGGAACAATTAGAACATCAGGAAGGATATAAGAGGAATTTAACCGTACCATCAGCCAAACAGTAACTGAAATTTGTAGAACACTCCATACCACAGTAGAGTACCCACTGTTTCAAGCCCATGGAACATTCACCAAGATAGACCCCATCCTGGCATATAAAATAAAGCTTAACAAATTTAAAAGAATTGCAATCAGACAGTGTGCTCTCTAACCACAATGGAAAAAATCGAAAAATCAGTTAACAGAGAGGTAACAGGGAAATCTCCAAACACTTGGAAATTAAGTAGCACATTCCTAAAGAATCTTTAAGTCAGGTGCACCTGGGTGGCTCAGTGGGTTAAAGCTGCTGCCTTTGGCTCAGGTCATGATCCCAGCGTCCTGGGATGGAGCCCTGCAACAGGCTCTCTGCTCAGCAGGGGGCCTACTTCCTCCTCTCTCTCTGCCTGCTTCTCTGCCTACGTGTGATCTCTGTCAAATAAATAAATTAAATCTTAAAAAAAAATCTTTTAAGTCAAAGAGGAAGTCACAATAGAATTGTTTTTTAACAAATTGGGACTGTAAAGCCATCTGCCCCATAGTTGGGGTATGAGAATTTAATAGACATAAAAGGCAGCTCCCTCGGGGTCTGGCAAATGGTAGGGGTTTACAGAATGACGACACGCGCTCTCTATGGTTACAGTACTGCTTATCGCCATTCTCTTCCAGAAGGCTCCTCTTCTGAGATCCCTGCCTTGTGTTTCTGCGTCCTAACCCTATCCTTTGCAGTCTTTTCTTCCTTTCCCTACTGTCTTAAGCATCCTGTCAAGACGCCTTCTGGCCTCTGCTTTTCTCCTGCTTTATTCATATGCTTTATAGCCCAGACCCTCTCAGAAGCTTTAGTACCACGTCCAGGACAGTGATTCCTGGAGGGTCCTCCTCAGCCTGACTTCTTGTACCTTCCAAGGCCTTCAGAGGCCAAAGTAGGGAGGACTTGGAGTTGTCACTTGAGTTTCTCCAGTTGGATTCTACATTCCTCCTCTTCCTGGGGGCCGAGGCCACCATGACCATTACACTCAGTCTCTGCTCCGGTTCTCTCTTGCGAAAGTGAAAGTCAATAGAAACTGAGGAAACACTTGCAATCGCAGGAAAGTGTAGTATCCCTTTTCTCTTTTGAACTTCGGGCTGCATGCTCAACTCTGAACACGTGCTGCCTGAAGGAGCCATTCTCTCACAGTGGGAGTTTCCTCTTCACAGCTCCGCTGGAAGCTCCCTGAAAGCCAGGTTAGTGTCTGGAGCTCTTGCATGCCCTTCACAGCCGCAGGAGCTGGCCGTTCACAGCGTGAGAGCTCTGGGTAGGGCGGAAGTGTGCACAGAAGGGGTTGGAACGTGAATGAATAAGTCACTTTGAGAGATACCAGTTGTTTTCTCGTCGGCTAGAAATAGTTTGCTGTTGCATTTGTAGCAATCTTTGTGACACTGTAAGGGGATTTTTAAAATATTTTTTGACGGTGCCTACTCAAATAGAAGGAAGAGAACTTCATAATTCCCATTTTCTCACTTTTGATTGTCTCTTTTCATAGCACTCATGCCTAGATTGGCCCAGAGAACATGTAGAAATTGAATTCTAAGGATAATGGAATAATATTCCAAAGTATAACAGTAACATTTTAAAAGATACATCCCTAACCTTGGACTTTAAAAAAGTGGTGGTAAATCATGGAGCCCGTTAGAGCAAGCAGAGATCGAATGGCTCTTCTCAAGCAGACAGATGGAGAAGAAATGTGCTGAAGAGCAGATGATCTGTCCAGCAGTTTAGACAGAGGGCTGGAGTCTGCCGTAGCTCATGGTAGGAGTATGGCATGTAGTTAAGTGACTTTTCTTGTAAGGCACATGAAACATGGTATGGGCTAGGGGCTGGGGACTCTGGAAGTAATGGACTATGAGCCAGTGAAACCCATTTGGACATCTTAACTCAGTTGTCTTCTATGTGATTTCTCTACCCCACCATCACCCCATCACAGAGAATACTAAAATAGCAAATTTATGGTTAAACATGTCCTTACTGTGCTATGTTTCATTCAGCCAGCCTTGAGGATTTCATTATGTGCTTTCAAAGGAAAAACCAAAACAAAACACCTTTCCACTCCTGACAGCCCGAGGTGGACAAAAGGTACAATTAACTTAGATACAAGAAACCTAAAACTAAGCAATTAACATTCTTCCGGCTGTGTGTCCCTCTCCACACATATGTGCACATGTTTGAGAGAGCCTCACTGTAGCTGTGGTCAGCTCTCTCCTGATCTGAATCCATGGTTTGCTGGGGTCAAGGGACCTTTCACATTCCCACCTTCCACCTTGAGTTTCTTCCCCTCTCTTTCCATTAATTTAAATTCTCCCCCTCCTTCAGGTCCCTGCAAATTTATATTTTTTAAAAACTATATTAAAAATTTAAAAATGTATATGTTTATATATAATTTATATATATAATATTTGTTTGTTTGCTTAGGGCCTGAACTCATGACCTTGAGATCAAGACCTGAGCTGAGACTGAGTTGGATGCTTAATCAACTGAGCCACCCAGGCGGCCCACCAAAATTTATATTTTTGCAACAAAAATGTCCTTGATCACTCCAGCCTGCTGTGATCTCTCTCCCTCCCTCCTCAGAATTCTTGTGGCGCTTACTCTTCTCATCTTAATTGTTTACCTAGGACATTTTGTATTCTGTCTGTAGATTTTTTTATTCCCATATATTTTGTATTGTCTCCGTGTTGAGGGCAAGAGCCCTTTGATTGTTTTCTCTCTTTTTTTCAAAGATGCATCTTTTCACATTGAACAGTGACCGTGAGCTTGCAAGTGTTTGGGAGTTTCCTATTCTGTTCATGACCCATAGGTGGCACTCATGGAATACTGGATAGCGAGGAATTATACAGTGGACATCTGTCTGACACAGGCTACCAGTCTTTCTCTTCCAGTGGTGACTCAGATTAAAATGTCATTAAACACTTATTTGGCCCAGGACATTCCATAGTCCTCTAATTTTTGCTGTCATCCAGTTAATTAAACCATAGATGTTTTCTTACAGGGGCACTTACCAGAATTTTCATGTTCTTTCTTGTAGGACCGTGTGACTTTTAGAAGAATCATAGTGAAAAACAATGCAAAAAAGAGAAGGATGTTTGAATCATTTATTGAGTCTGTGCCCCTCCTTAAATCACTAGAGGTAAAGTGTATTTGAATAAGAGTCTGTTTATGGAGATTTAAGATTTAAAACTATTAAATTTTCATATTGGATTATTTTAACCCATTTCTGTGTTGTTTAGATCTTGTGATTTTCAATTGAGATCTTTTCCTTGTAGTTTATGGGTATGTCCATTGTTTCAGGTGTCAGAACGAATGAAGATTGTGGATGTAATAGGAGAGAAGGTCTATAAGGATGGAGAGCGCATAATCACGCAGGTGAGCAGGTCCCTGTGCAGCACTTTCCTTGAGAATCACCTCCTGAAGGATGGATATATCCCTTGTCCTCTCAGTTTGGTGGGAGCTCATGTTGCCAGCTGCTGGGACACACTTCCTACAGAGTCTTCTGAAGCCCATTGGCGTTCATGTCGTAGACACATGCACATCTCTTGCCTCCATTTCCTTTTTGCTGGTTTCTTATGTTTGTTCTTTTGGACATCATTCTCTTCTAACCCTTGAGTAAGCTTTATCCATTGGTGATAAAGCCTGGAGAAGGTCTAAAGGTTGTGCCCTTTACCTTCTATGTTTGGAACAAAGGTGCCCTCTTAGCTAATTCAGCATAAGCCAGGATCTTCAGTCTTCAGTGATTGACCAGATTTCTAAATTGTCTTTAAAAAAAAAAAAGAAGAAGAAGAAGAAGATTTTATTTATTTATTTAACACAGAGAGAGATCACAGGTAGGCAGAGAGGCAGGCAGAGAGAGAGGAGGAAGTAGGCTTCCCGCCAAACAGAAAGCCCAATGTGGGGCTCGATCCCAGGACCCCGAGATCATGACCTGAGCCGAAGGCAGAGGCTTAACCCACGGAGCCACCCAGGCGCCCCATCTAAGTTGTCTTTAATGTTTCCTTTGTGCCTTTCTCTCATGTTATTTTTGGGTGCTGTAAGGATCACCACACAGTGGCCTGGGTCATTGTGAGTATTGTGTAATAATTTTCCTTATCTACTATGCTTACGTCTTTAATTATATGTAATTAAAGGTGTAAACTTCTCTGCCTGTGGTTCTGGCAGGAACACTGACAAGACTCCTGGTTGGTTTGGGTTGGGTAATGTTTCCATCATGAACCCAGAGCTGGAGCTTGGAGGAGAAAAGACTCAGATTGGTCAAACCTAAGTCCTGAGCCCATCCCTAGGGCCAGTGGGTAGAGTTGGCCCAACCAGCCCTACAAGGACTAATTCAGGCTTATTATCACAGAAGGAGAGAGAGAAACTCCCAGAGAAAAAGGACTAACAAAAAAACTATGAGTGGCATCTCTAAATGCCTTTGTTTCCTGGGTACCCCTACTGTTAATAATTTCTTTAGTTAGAAATTAGTTTGATTCTCTATAGACATTTATTAAGATACGCAGGTGGAACTAGATATAAGCACTATAATGAAGGAACACATGAGGCATCTGGGTGGCTCAGGTCATGATCCCAGAGTCCTGGGATCCAGTTCCGCATCAGGCTTCTTGCTCAGCGGGGAGTCTGCTTCTCCCTTAGCCTGCCACTCCCCCTGTCTATCCTCTCAATTTCTCTCTCTCTGTCTCTGACAAATAAATAAAATCTTAAAAAAAAAAAAACCACATGAATGTCAGTGTTGGAATGTAGGAAAGGAAGTATTCCATATGGTTTTGTGGGGAAAATACCATTTGGGGCTGGGCTTAGAATAAGTGCAGCTTCAGTAGTTGAGGTCAGGAAAAGGTCTTTTAGGACAAAGGAACAGTATGAGCAAAAGCCTGTGGGTGTAAGCTGTGTTCCAGGGCAGGTGTCCTGGTCTGTTAAGAATGTCAGGCTGAGTTGTAAGAATGGGACATGTTGACAGGTCGAATTTGCTTCTGAATCTGAGGTGCTTTAATTTACTCCCAAAGGACCCCTAGTTCATTCTGAATGTCCCAGGCCCTCAGGATGTGTGCCAGGAGGTATGAGAAGCTGTGGTGTTTTCTGGAGTGTCTGTTCTCTTGAAGATAAGAACACTAGGTGGTGGCACAGAATGGGCAAGAATTAGGATGATCTCAGCTTATTCTAGACCCCTTTCACCAGTGTCTCTAGACGGGGGGGTCTCCAAGTGAGGTCCCAGGAACAGCAACATCAGCATCATCTGGGAATTTGATAGGAATTGTTAGAAGTGCAAGTTCTTGGGAGTCAGAAACTACTGTTGTATGTTGTTCTGTTTGTTCCTTTTGGTCAGCTTTGTTACTATATATATATATATATATATATACACACACACACACACACACACACATATATATATATATGGAGAGAGAGAGAGAGAGAGAGAGATTTCATTTATTTATTTGACAGACAGAGATCACAAGTAGGCAGAGAGGCAGGCAGAGAGAGAGGGGGAAGCAGGCTCCCTGCTGAGCAGACAGCCCGGATGCAGGGCTCGATCCCAGGACCCTGAGATCATGACCCAAGCCGAAGACAGAGGCTTTAACCCACTGAGCCACCCAGGCACCCCGTGTTACAGTATATTTTATATAAAATAAAATCACCAAGTATACAATTCTGGAGTTTTATAGCCATTCCTACAATCACAGAATCATAGTATATGGCATTTCCATCACCCCAAGAAGTTCCCTCATAGTCAGTCCACTGCTCCACCCCTTAACTCTTGGAAACTACTAATTTGTTTTTAACACTACAGAAATTCCTTTTCTGGAATTTCATATGAATGAAATCGTAGCACATGTAGTCTTTTGTGTCTGACTTCTTTCTCTTAGCATGATGTTTTTGAGATTTTTTTCATGTCATATGTGTCGGTGGATAGTTCCTTTTTATTGCTGGGCACTGTTTCACTGTATGGATGTACCATAATTTGTCTTTCCACTCATCAGTTGAGGGACATTTGAAGTCTTTCCAGTTTGGGGTAATTATGAATATAGCTGCATTGAACATTCTTACACAAGTCTTTGTGTGGACGTATGTTTTTGTGGAATTGCTGAGTCATATGGGAAATGTATGGCTAACAAACTGCCAAGCTGTTTTTAAAAATGGCTCTACCATTTTGCATTCCCCTAGCAATGTACTAGAATTCCAGTTGTTCTGCACCCTCATCAACATTTAGTATCAACAGTCATTTTAATTTCAGCCATTCTAGTGGGTAGGAAGTGGTAATTCATTTTGGTTTTCATTTGCATTTGCCTAACGTCTAATGATGTTGAGCATCTTTTTCCTGTGGCTGCTTGCCATCCACATGTTTTTTTGATGAAATTGCTGCGGATCTTTTGCCGTATTTACAATTAGGTAATTTGGCTTCTTATTATTGAATTGTAAGAGTTCTTTATGTGCTCTGACTACAAATCATTTATCAGACATATGATTGGCAAATATTTCTTCCATTCTGTGGTTATAGCTATGGTTTGTCTCTTCATTTTCTTTTCTCTTTTTTAAAATTTTTTAAAAGATTCTATTTTAATTGAGAGAGAAAGAGAGAGCCTGAGCTCAAGAGAGAGCAGGAGCAGGGGGAGGGGCAGAGGGAGAAGCAGACTCCCTGCTGAGCAGGAAGCCTGATGCAGGTCTTGATTCCAGGACCTCAGGAAAATGACCTGAGCTGGAGGCAGACTCTTAACCAGCTAAGCCACCCAGGTGCCCCATTTTCTTTTCTTTTTTATTTATTTTTTTTCCAAACTTTTATTTAAATTCTAGTTAGTTAACATACAGTGTAATATTGGTTTCAGGAGTAGAACTTAGTGATTCATCACTTACTTGTAAGACCCAGTGCCCATCATAACAAGTGCCCTCCTTAATCCCCATCACCCATGTAGCCCATCCCCTACCCACTTCTCTTATCCCTTCACTTTTTTTTTTTTTTAAGATTTTATTTGACACAGAGAGAGAGAGAGAGAGAGAGAGAGAGAGGGAATATAAGCAGGGGGAGTGGGAGAGGAAGAAGCAGGCTTCCTGTTGAGCGGGAGCCCTGTGCGGGGCTTTACCCTACTAGGATCATGACCTGAGCCGAAGGCAGATGCCTAATGACTGAGCCACCCAGGCATCCCATACCTTTACTTTCTTAATAGTAGCTTTTAAAAACCAAAAGTTTTTCATTTTGAAGAGTCTAGTTTATAATTTTTTTCTCTTGTAGTTCATTTATTCTCATGCCCTATTTAAAAACTTTGCAAGTTCAATAAGACTTTCTCCTAGGAAAGCACTATTAAATAAATATTATGTAAGATGCATATGTAATTTAAAATTTTTTAGCAGCCAAATTTTTTTTTAAAAGTGAACTTAATTCTAATAATATGCTAGATGTATCTTTATCTTTAAATAACACCATTTCAACATCTAAGTGATATAAAAATTCAGTGATGAAATACTTTCCATCTTTTTTTTTGGTATTCAGTCTTCAAAATTTGATGTGTGTTTTATACTTAAAACACATCTAAATCTATAGAAGCCACATTTCAAGTGCTCAGTAGCCACATGCTACTGTATTGAACAGGGCAGTTGTACATATTCCATAGTTTTAACTCATACATTTAGATCTGTGATCCCCCCTCCTTTTTTTTTTAAGTATGCTCCATGGCTAACATGGGGCTTGAACTCATGACCCTGAGATCAAGAGTCACATGCTCTGCTGACTGAGCCAGTCAGGTATCTCTGATCTGTGACCCATTTTGAGTTAATTTTTGTACATGGTGTAAAGTTTTTTACAGGGCTTTGCGTATAGATGTCCAATTGTTCCAGAGTCATTTGCTGAAAAGATTATCCTATCCAATTGCCCTGATAGTTGTATTGAAAAATTTTGGCTGTATGTTTTTGGGTCTATTTCTGGTCTCTGTTTTGTTCCATTGAAAACTGCTGTGTTTTGATTATAAAAGCTTTTTATACTACGTCTTAAAATCAGATAGTTGAAGCCCTCCAGTTTTTTTTTCTTCCTTTTCATAATTATCTTGGCTATTCTGTGCTCTTTTCATTTCTGTATATTAGAACCAACATAACAATTTCTACCAAAAAAGCCTGCTGAGGTTTTTTTTTTGGGAATATGTTGAATCTATAGGTCAGTTGGGGGAGGAATTGACATTGTAACAATAGTGAGTGTTTTGTGTCAGTCTCGGGCCATCAGTAGTGATGCTGTCAGCTAGGAATGCCTGGGGCACTCACCTACTCCTAGCAAGCCCCCACAGACATTTCTCCAGAGCCAGTATTATGACTGGACCAGCCCTTGTGATTCTTATTATGACTACAAGACTTACCTCAGCAACAATCATGAGAGAACTTTGAAAAAACAGGTTTATTACTCACAGATCCTGGAGGGTATATAGCACATCCAGAGCCACACAGTGAAGTCACAGAGTAGGGTGGGGGACCTGGAATTCTGTCTTTATGGGGGATGAGGGTGGAGTCCCTAGGGTTTGGCAGGTTCACTCTTTATTGGTGAATTTAAAATATCAGAGCAGGAATTAAGGAGTGTGAAGAGAAAAGTGGGGTCACTCAAGTGGTCAGTTTTCTGTGTTTCCCAGGGCTTTCTAAAAGGGAAACTTCATAGGTGGAAGCAGCCTGGCTTTTTCTCTAGTTGTATAACTGGCAATGTGTTTATTCAAGATGGGTGTCTTTGAAGTGGTTGCCTCAGTAATCAAAAGTTTAATGTCAGTCATTTACATTATAATAAAAAAAGCTTATTGTCAGAAACATACATACATTGTTCGTGAACATAGATATCTATAAAGGTTTTTTTTTTAAGATTTTATTTATTTATTTGACAGAGAGGGAAATAGTGAGAGAGGGAACACAAGTAGGGGAAGTGGGAGAGGGAGAAGCAGGCTTCCCACTGAGCAGGGAGCTCCATGTGGTACTTGATCCCAGGACCTTGGGATCATGACCCAAGCTGAAGGCAGATGCTTCACTGACTGAGACACCCAGGCGCCCCATCTATAATTTTTTAAATTTTTCTATATGTTTTAATTTTTCTCTAATATTTTATATTTTCAAGTCTTACACATCTGTTAAAATTATACCTGGATCTGGGGCACCAGGGTGGCTAACTCATTAAGCCTTTGCCTTCAGCTCGGGTCATGATCCCAGGGTCCTGGGTTTGAGCCTGTGTCTGCTTATCCCTCTCCCTCTCCCCCTGCTTGAGTTCCCTCTCTCACTGCTGTGTCTCCTTCTGAAAATAAATAAAATAAAAAATTTAAAAAAAATTTATACCTGGATATTTCATACTTTTAACATTATTCTAGGTGGTTTTCCTTTTTTCAATTTTTAATTATTTATTGCTAGTGTATAAGAATACAGTTGAATTTTGCATATTGATCCTGTGGTATTTATAACCTTGCTAACCTCACTGATTTTAGTAGCTTTTTTGTAGCTTCTTGGGATTTTCTGTAGAGATGATTGTTTTGTTTAGGAACAAGTACAGTTTTACTTCTGTATGCCTTCTTTTTCATTTTTTGTTAAGATTTTTTATTTATTTATTTGACAGAGATATCACAAGTAGACAGGCAGGCAGAGAGAGAGGAAGGGAAGCAGGCTCCCTGATGAGCAGAGAGCCCAATGCGGGGCTTGATCCCAGGACCCTGGGATCGTGACCCAAGCCAAAGGCAGAGGCTCAACCCACTGAGCCACCCAGGCGCCCAACCTTCTTTTTCATTTTTAATTAATTTACCTTATTGTATTGGCTGGGTCCTCCAGTACAATATTGAATAGAAATGCTGAGAACAGACATCTTTGTCTTGTTACTGATCTTGTTATTGATCTCAGGAGGAAAGTATTTAATTGTTCACCATTAAATATAATGTAAACTGTAAGCTTCTTTATAAATACCGTTAATTGGGTTAGGGAAGGGCCCTTCTCTTCCTGGTTTTCTCAGTTTTTATCATGAAAAGTTGTTAAATTTTGTCAGATGCTTTTGCCATTTTTATTGAGGTGCTCATATGGGTTTTCTTTTTTAGTTAAAAATAAAAATTACATTGCTTGACTTTTTTTTTTTAAGATTTTATTTATTTATTTGACAGAGAGAGAGCACAAGTAGGCAGAGAGGCAGAGAGAGAGGGGGAAGCAGACTCCCCACTGAGCAGAGCGCCTGATGTGGGGCTCCATCCCAGGACCCTGGGATCATGACCTGAGCGAAGGTAGAAGCTTAACTCACTGGGCCATCCAGGCGCCCCTGCTTAACTTTCTTTAAAAGATTTTATTTATTTATTTGACAGAGATGAGATCACAGGTAGGCGAGAGGCAGGCAGAGAGAGAGGGGGAAGCAGGCTTCCTGCTGAGCAGAGAGCCCAATTCGGGGCTGGATCCCAGGACCCTGGGATCATGACCTGAGCCGAAGGCCGAGGCTTTAACCCACTGAGCCACCCAGCCTCCCCGTCCCTTTACTTTTTTTAATATTGATTGAATTTTGAATATTAAACCAAGCTTCCATCCTGGAGTGAGCCCTACTTGGTCATGATATATTATCTTTTTTATTTATTATGGAATTTAATTTAAAAAAAATTTTTTTTTAATTTGAAGATGTAATTGGCTTTATTAAATAATTACCTTATTAAGCAATAATAAATTAAGTATTAATTTACTAAGTGAATTAGGCAGCATCCCATCTAGTATGTAGTGGGTAACTCCCTTATTAAGGACTTCTCTGTTTATAAAGGATGTTGGTCTCTAGTTTTCTCTCCTTGTGATGTCTTATTTTTTTTTCTTCTTTTTAAAGATTTTATTTATTTGACAGACAGAGATCACAAGTAGGCAGAGAGGCAGGCAGAGAGGGAAGCAGGCTCCCTGCTCGGAGCTCAGTCCCAAGACCCTGGGATCATGACCTGAGCCAAAGGCAGAGGCTTTACCCCACTGAGCCACCCAGGCACCCCCTCCTTGTGATCTCTTTGTCTGGTTTTGGTATCAACAACACCTCCAAACAATTTTAATGTTTGCTAAAGTTTGAAAACCACTGATACAGACTATTCCAAGACTGGTAATGCCCTTGCACTAAGAATACTTGGTGGAAATGTTTGAGAAGCACTTTCAAAGATTTTTAAGAGGAAGGATGACACTATGAGAATTGTATTCTCAAAGCATAGTTCTGGCATCAGTGAAAAATGAATTGGCTTCAGCCTCATTGAGTAATGAGGAAGTGCAAATTAAAAACCACAGTGAGAAATATTTTTATACCTGTTAACTTGGCAAAAAGTAGGAATCTGAGAATTCCAAAATGCAGCAGGAAGTTTTATTCACCATTAATAGAATAACTTAGCTGAAACCCTTTTGAGAGAAATTTATCCTTATCCTGGAAAGCTGAATTTACTCTATAATCCAGAAATATATTTTCTAGGTATTTTCAGAGAAATACCCTTACACCTCATGAGTTCCTTCCTAGTCACAGCCCTCCTACCTCCCTTTCTGACCTTTATGGTAGTCATGTATTTACTTTCCTTTGTAGTTTTGCCACTTAGGTATCCATCCTAAATAATACGGCCCCATCTTGCTATTTTTTTAAATTTCTACATTGGAATTAGAAAGTCGTCTTTTACTTGCATCTTCTTTTGCTCAGCATTCACCCACATTGCTGTATGCAGCTGTAGGTTGTTGGTGTGCTGTACAGTGTGTCAGTGTGTGAATAAACTGCTTCCCACTGCTGAGGGACATTAGGGGTGTTTCTAGTTTTTAGCTGTTATGAAGGAGGCCTCAGTGATTACATTGATTTGATTTTGAAATGTGAAAATAGACTTTTGTTGCTGAGATAAAATAAACCAACTTGGTCATTGTGTGGTATCCTTTTCATATGTTGATGAATCCAGTTTCTTAATATTTTGTTTAAGATTTCATGGCTATATTCCCAAGTGAGGCTGATCTGTAATTTTCTTTTCTTATAGCAGCTTTGTCAGATTTTTATATCAGGATGTTAGACTCCTAATGTAAGCTGGGATTCTGTTCTCTTCCTATTATCTGAGTTTGTATAAGACTAGAATTCCTTGGGTGGTTGTCTGTTAAGCATGTGGTTTTGACTCAGGTCATGAACCCAGGTCCTGGGATGGAGTCCCCCACTGGGCTTCCTGATCAGCGGGGAGTCTGCTTCTTTCTCTCCCTTTGCCTATTGCTCCCCCTGCTTGTGCATGCTCTCGCTCTCTCTCTCTCTCTGTCAAATAAATAAAATCTTAAAAAAAAAAAAGAAAGAAAGAAAGAAAAGGCTGGGATTTCTTGGTTATCTTAAGGAACTTACCAGTGTTTCTTTTGTAGGAAGATTTTTTACTACAGATTAAATTAATTGTTAAACTATTTATGCTTTCTGTTTCATCTTTGTCTAAAATTCAGTGTTATTGGCACAAAGCTTGGTCATAATGTTCCTATGAAACCTTTTTTTTTAAATTTTTGATTTAAATTTTCCGTAGTTAACATAGAGTGCAAAATTAATTTCTGGAGTAGAATTCAGGGATTCATCACTTACATACAATCCCCAGTGCTCATCACAAGTGCCGTCCTTTCTGCCCATCCCCCATCTAGCCCATCTGTCCCCACCTCTCTCTCCATCAACTCTCCGTTCTCTTTCGTTAACAGTCTCTTACTGTTTATTTTCCTCTCTCCTTTCCTCCCACTCTTCCCAATATGTTCATCTGTTTTCTTTCTTAAATTCCACACATGAGTGAAATCATATAGTATTTGTATTCCTCTTATTTTGCTGAGCATAATACACTTTAGCTCCATTCATGTTGTTGCAAATGGCAAGATCTCATTCTTTTTTCATGGCTAATATTCCTGTGTGTGTGTGTGTGTGTGTGTGTATACCACATTTTCTTTATCCATTCATTGGTTGAACATTTAGGCTCTCTCCATAGTTTGGCTCTTATTGACAATGCTGCTATAAACATTGGGGTACACATACCCTTTTGAATCTGTATTTTTATATCCCTTGGATAAATACCTAGTAGTGCAATTGCTGGGTCATAGAGTAGTTCTATTTTTAACTTTTTGAGGAACCTCCAAAACTTCTCCAGAGTGGCTACACTAATTTGGATTCCCACCAACAATTCAAGAGGGTTCTCCTTTCTCCACATCCTCACCAACACCTGTTGGCTCTTGTGTTGTTATTTTTAGCCATTCTGACAGGTGTGAGGTGGTATCTCATCATGGTTTTGATTTCTATTTCCCTGATGATGAGTGATGTTGAGCATCTCTTCATGTGTGTGTTGGCCATCTGGATGTCTTCTTTGGAAAAGTGTCTATTCAAATCTTCTGCCCATTACTTAACTGGATTATTTGTTTTTTGGGTGATGCGTTTGATCAGTTCTTTATGGATTTTGGATGCTAACCCTTTGTCCCATATATCTTCTCCCATTCCATAGGCTGCCTTCTAGTTTTGTTAATTGCTTCCCCATAACACCTTTTAAATATATACATCTAGAACGATGTTCCTATCTTCATTCCTGATACTGTTGTTTGTGCCTTCTTCTTTTTTTTTTTTTTTCTTGCTCAAGTTTGCAAGGGGCTTATCAATTCTTTCAGTCTTTTTGAAGAACCAGCTCTCACCTTTTATTAATCCTATTGAATATTTCCTTTTCCATTACTTTCTGTCTTTATCTTATTTCCTTTCTTCTGCTTTGATTTTGGTATCCCCCCCCCCAATTCTCTTGAGTTGGTTGCTTAGCCATTTACTTTCTAGCCTTTCTTCTTTTTCCATCATGGCATTTTAAAAACTAGAAGCTTTGGGGCACCTGGGTGGCTCAGTTGGGTTAAGCTTCTGCCTTCGGCTCAGGTCATGATCTCAGGATCCTGGGATCGAGCCCCGCATCGGGCTCTCTGCTCAGCGGGGAGCCTGCTTCCCCCCCCTCCCGCCTATCTCTCTGCCTACTAGTGATCTCTCTCTCTGTCAAAAAAATAAATAAAATCTTTAAAACAAAACAAAACAAACAAACAAAAAAAAGAGCTTCCCCGAATCCCTAAAGATCGGTGGTGATGGTCAACATTTAGAGACTGCTGCCTGAAGTCCCTCTTTACAGTTGTGCTCTGACTGCTATGGCTCTTTAGCACCAACATGCCACTAGCCCCTTCCTGCAAACCAGCTGTTCTTTACATGTGAATGTGCCTGAGGGTGGGAGCCTCACTTAGTGCAGGTGTCCAGTTAGGGCCCAGATGCGATCAAAAGAACAGAAGCCACCACCTGTTGCAGAGGCTTGTGGGATGCTAGTGTACATTTCAGCCTGTCTCTGGGTGTTCTCTAGACCATATGTGCTGGCAGGGGAGCCTCTGGCGAGCTTCTCCCTTCAGAGTTTCTCTTATTATAGCCTTACACATTTTTAAAAAGGTTTTATTAATTAGTGAGAGAGAGAGAGCACGAGAACAGGGGTGAGGGGCAGAGAGAGCTAAGCAGACTCCCTGTTGAGCAGGGACTCAATCCTGGAACTTGATCCCGGGACTCCAGGATCATGACCTGAGCCAAACACAGACACTTAACGCACTAAGCTACCAGGCACCCACCCTCCATAGACTATTTTCATCATTCATGGTTTTATTTTAAATTTTTCTTCTTAAATTGTTTGTAAACTATGATAATCCTTTCTGGTGATATATTAGCAAATTACTAAAATTAAAAGCATCAGAGATGGTGCTTCCTCTGGTCTAGAGAAAGAGAAGAGCTTTTTTACCTAAGCAAGCCTATTAGTCCACGTGGTCTTGCTAATAATTCCTTCCCATCTCCTCTCAGTTTTGAATCCACCAGCTATTCCCTCACCTCCTATGGCAAAGTTATTTACCTTTTGAGCATGTGAGGGAACTCATCTGTAAAACGGGATAGCAGTAGTACCAACTTTATTGACTTCTCAGGTGATTATGTGAAGCAGTGTACATGCAGTGCTCTCCAGCGTGCCTGCTGGGAGTAAGCACACAGCACCGTTAGCAGATTCTGTTTTATTTGGGCTCCCTGTTCATCACACTCATTCTTTCGATCCTGTAGAAATGCCCAAGTCACTCACATTCCTCCACTCGCTCTGTTTTACTCCAGCAACCAGCTTATCCCTTTCACAGGCAGGCATATGCAAAGTGTGGGCTCGCAAGGTGGACTGGCAGGAGCCAGACACAAAAGGCAATGTATGATTCCGTTTACATGAAGTTAAGGAACAGCCTTCCTTTCCTTAACAGAAGTTAAGGAAAATTACAAGGACAGAAGTCAGAAACAGTTACCTAATAGTGAAGTCATGGTGGTTTTGACTACAAAACACTCTGTAGGGTGGAGGCCAGAAAGATTTTCTGTTTTGATCGAGGGGGCGGTCACACAGATGCATACATGTGTGAAAGTTCATTGGGCTGCAGCCTTGAAAAATGAGCACATCCATCCTAACAAACAAAAAGAGCTCAGGCACCACTCTTCACCACCTGTCCCTCCTTTGGCTTATGGCTACCACTCACCCAACTCTCATCTTGGTCACCAGAATGTTTCCACACATGTGAATCATTACTACTCTTGACCTCCCAGTAGTACTGAACACTGGTAATCACATCTTCCTTTATGAAACTCTTCTTGGACCTAGAAACCACTCTTCCTGCTGGTGATCCTGCCTCTGGATCCCCCTGAGTTTCCTTCAGCAACTCGTGTCAGGGAGTTAATTTGTGTAATTCTACAATTTCATGTTGATTTGGCCTGTGGGTACAGGGTACCTACCCGACACAACAGCGCAGAAACCCAAGACCCCCCTTTACAGAGCTGTGGCTTCTTCTCACATGGAGCGATGATTGTTATGTAGTGAACTGAGACTAGACTCACTCAGGAATGGCGGCCTCCGCCTTAGGATGTCCACTTGGAGTTCTCTGCGGTCATCAAAGTTGAAGTCTTTTGAAAATTCACAAGTGTAGATTCTTCTGAAGACATAGGACGCACATGGAATGAAGACACAGGATTAGTACTGAATTACCCAGCCTAGATGATTGTTGCTCCAGATGCTACGAGAGAGAGGTCGGAGACGGAAATGGGCTTCCGTCTGCTTCCTGAACTCTTGCCTCATTGTAGCCTTTGCTCAGGTTTTACCACCTTGATGAAACTCTGCGGTATACTGTAGCCATCTCCTCCCCCAGCCCTCCAGACCCCACAGTGCCTGCTCTGCTTTCTCCCCTGAGTACTTAATTGCCTTCGGACACAACAGTATCATTTGCTGATTCACCATGTTGATTGTTTATAGTTTGTTTGCCCTTTCAGACTGTGATTTCTACAAGGGTAGGGATATTTGTTTTGTCCACGGATGCGTCTCACATGCTTAGAACAGTGCCTTGGCACATAGTAAGTACTTAATTACTTGTTGAAATACCTGAAGGACTGGTTCAGCCAAGTGGTTTAAAATCAAAAAGCAAGCAAAAGAAAAGCCTGAGACTCGCAAGAGTGACATCAACCCACATCAAAGTACCTCCCTCACCAAGACAGGGCTTTCTCCAGACCCAGGCTGTCCTCCCGAGGGGCTGCACTTGATGTTCCGGATTATCCCTGGGCCCTAAGCTCAGGGGTAGCCAGGAGTCACCTTGATATTTTCTTTTTTTTAAAGATTTATTTTTTATTTGTTTGACAGAGAGAGAGATCAGAAGTAGGCAGAGAGGCGGAAGCAGGCTCCCTGCCAAGCAGAAAGCCCAATGCGGGGCTCCATCCCAGGACCCTGAGATCATGACCTGAGCCGAAGGCAGAGGCTTAACCCACTGAGCCACTCAGGCACCCCCACCTTGATATTTTCTATAGCAGTCTTGCCTCTTGGTCCCCCTGCGCCCCCTCCCCTGGTCACAGGTTTCAATAGCAGACTGACCTGAGCAGCAGCAGCAGTGATCTGTGTGCCGCCTGGGCATGCTCATGGGGAGAAATGTGACTATTCCATGTTAGGAAGTGAGAGACATGCGTCAGTCGTAGTTGGACTGATAGTCCCAGTGACCAGGATCCTCTGGTTTTGTGCTGAATTTGTCAGCCCTTGGTTAATTTGTAGAGCTGGCAAATAAATACAAATCAAGGCAACGAGAAAATGACGTGTCTCTCGCCAATACATATGTATAGCTCTAATGACCTTCTGTCCCTTTCTAGGGCGAAAAGGCTGATAGCTTCTACATTATAGAGTCTGGTGAGGTGAGCATCCTGATCAGAAGCAAGGTGAGTCTCTGTGTGATGGTGCACGTTCTGCCAGGTGCGTGCCCAGAAAGTAGCTGCTGGCTTTAAATAATGTGAAGTGTGTCTAGTGTAACAAACCATCATTCTGTGAGGTATGTGATTGGCAAAGACCCACGTGTAAGAACCTCCAGTGGTGGGGACTTGGTGCAGTGGTGGGGACTTGGTGCATTTCTGCTTGTTCCTATTGCCTTTGCCTCTGTGGCATCATTAACATGAGAAATACTGGCCTACAAATCAGTAAGAAAAAGATAAACTCCATAGTCGAAAGTGAAGGAATTATGTGATAAAGGCATACACGTGGGTGTTGAATATGAAAAAAGCTTCCTTTCTAGAGCACTGGGGAGGAGGTTTGTAGGACCAATATTACTGTGCCATTTCATGGATGGGTGAGGCCTGGAAAACTGATGGCCAGTAGGTGGGAGGAGTGGTCTTCATAATAAATCCATCGTCACCAGATTTCCCTATTCCAATTTTTTTTTAAGAATGTAGAATTTGTGGGACGCCTGGGTGGCTCAGTTGGTTAAGCAGCTGCCTTCGGCTCAGGTCATGATCCCAGCGTCCTGGGATCGAGTCCCACATCGGGCTCCTTGCTCTGCAGGGAGCCTGCTTCTCCCTCTGACTCTGCCTTCCACTCTGTCTGCCTGTGCTCGCTCTCTCTCTCTGACAAATAAATAAATAAAAAATCTTAAAAAAAAAAAAAAAAAAAAGAATGTAGAATTTGTTAAAATAGTTAAATATAATTCTAACCTAATATGAAACCTTTTAAAGAATATCTTTAGTAAAAGTTAAATATGGAGAAAGAAAAACATGATTACCGCCTCTGTTAAAAATAGATTTAAAAATATTAAATCTCTATTAAAGATAGATCTGTTTCACATGAAACAATAGACTGAAACATCTATGGTCTTTTACTGATTGTTTTTGGACTAGTGATAGATGTTAGTACATTTCTCAAATACTCATTGGCACCTTCTGATCACGGATTAGTATTAGGTATGTGGGACCAGCAGCACTGTGGCCCTGGGGTTTGGGGAAGCTCCTTAGGAATCCAGAGGCTTGGCCTCTGCCCTAGAACCCTGAGTGAGAATCCACATTATAACAAATCCCCCAGGGGGCTGGCATTCATGTGACCGTGTGGTAACTGCTACTCTAAAGAAGGAACTAGGTGGGCACAAACTGCCGTCCTAGAGAATGCTACGGTAATTGGAAGGAGATTGTTGGCTCTGATGGAGCAGGTCAGCTTTGGAGCAAACAGGTTGGGGCAGAAGTGTAAAGGGAATTATCTGCATGTAACCCAAAGTGACTCTTAGAGATTGAGACTAATTCTTACCAGTAATTCTCAATAATTCTTTCCTGAGATTATTGCTTAGTTTAGCAGATGAATTTGTTTAAAAAAAAAAAAAAGAGAGAGAGAGGAAACACTAGATATTACATAAAATATGCCACATTATTTTCTGTAATTTGATAAGCACAAATTATAACCTGCTTGATTTCTTTTTTTTTTTTTTAAGATTTTATTTATGTGTGAGAGAGAGAGAGCACAAGTGGAGGGGCGTAGGGAAAGGGAGAAGCAGAATACCCATTGAGCAGGGACCCCGATGTGGGGCTCCATCCCAGGACCCCAGGATCATGACTTGAGCTGAAGGCAGATGCTTAACCAACTGAGCCAGCCAGGCACCCCCCTTGCTTGATTTCTTAATACAGAGTTAAACCGCTAAATATCCAGGTTGAACATTATAAAGAAAAGTTTTTTTTTAGTCACTCGGCTCTTCTAAAAATATGTGTGCGGTGTTGGAGGGAACCATTAACTTAAGAAGCATATAGGACCTAAAAAGATTTGTTACTATATTGTTCAAGAAAGGCATGGTATCGAATCAAGGAGTAACCCAGGATTGTGACTTTACCTAAGAGAAACGTTGACATCATTCAGCAGGAATTAGCAAAAGTAGAAGTAGAAGTCAGCATCTACCAAAAGGACAGCATTCTTTTATATATATATATAATGTAAATGTATATAATATATTTAAAAATATATGTATTTTATGTTAATATATAATTGACACTACAGTATGATCATATATATCGACATAATATATATATGTTATAATACATACATATTTTTTTCCTTTGGAAGATATATATAAAACCTTCCAAAGAAAATGGTCTGCTCCTTGCCTCTCGATATTTAGCCATTACCTGAACAGTGTTGGGGCTTGGATGAAGCCCCAAGTAAAAGCCAACTCCTCTAATTAAACCAGAGCGCTGAGATGAATTAGCCTGTGCAGTGTACATGGTACAGTTAGTGCCTCCGCAAAGTGAATTTCTCAGTAATTGTGTTTTAAGTGTCCTGAGAAGGGAATGGAAGTGCGTGTAACTGGACGTGCTCAGCTGTGATTCTGAAATCAGCCTAGGTCATGTCTTCTATCTGCTCTAGACTAAAGCCAACAAGGATGGCGGGAACCAGGAGGTTGAGATTGCCCGTTGCCACAAGGGGCAGTACTTTGGAGAGCTTGCGCTGGTCACCAACAAACCTAGAGCTGCTTCGGCTTATGCAGTGGGAGATGTCAAATGTTTAGGTAAGAAAAATAAATTCTTCTTGCACGAATACTTTTTTCCCCAACATGCGATATATTTTTTTTCTCTCAGAAAGCCTCGACTCATTTCACCAGTTCTCACACACATCGAGGCTTGAACAGTCTGTGGGACCAGCTAAAAATGGGCGGATGTACCCCTTGAGCAAACACTGCTGAGCACTGAGTGAGGATAGCCTGTGACGGGCAGTCTCGGAGGCAGGTGTCCGGGGCTCCGTCGGGACAGAGTGAATAGGTGCTGTCGGGCTCTGCAAAGTCGCAGACAGAGGATAGAGTCCGGCTGCCCTCACAGAGACACACCCATCCTTCCCCAGCGCCCAGCCTCCCCTAGTCTGGTTCCCTAAGGTGAACTGGTATATGTGAGAAAAGGTTTGGGTGAGGGAAGTGACTTGAATTATTGGTGTAGAGAATTCATTCTCTCTCGCGCCTCTTTTTAACAACGCAGTGATGGATGTACAAGCATTTGAGAGGCTTCTGGGGCCCTGCATGGACATCATGAAGAGGAACATCTCCCACTACGAGGAACAGCTGGTGAAGATGTTTGGCTCCAGCCTGGATCTGATTGACCCCGGGCAGTAGGTGTGCCACACCCCAGAGCCTTCTCAGTGTGACACCAAAACCTTCCGGTCAGCCACAGAACACACACACAAGACAGACACGACAGAACCGTTCCTGCTGTTGCCCCCGCCGCTGCCATTGCTATGGCCGTGGGCATTTAGAAAACTTGAAAGTCAGCACTAAAAGATGGGCAGAGGTTCAACCCACACCTCCTCCACTTTGCTTCTGAAAGCCCATTATTAGACCACTCATAATGATTATTCCAACCCAGCTGTCACATCTTTGGTTCAAAATGGCATGTCTCTCCAACAATTTAAGTGCCTGATACCAAGTCCACAGCGTCATCATGTTCCTTTCCTCTCTGGCTGCTACTGTTGCTGTTGAAAGTCATCACAGGTCTGCACAGACCCGTGCTTAACTGTAGACTCCCGCCCCTGATCTTTCTCGAGGGAGGAAATGTTGTAGCCCTTGATCTTCTCATTTGTCCTTTGAGAAAGTCCACATATGTTCACACTCGTAGTTCAGTTTTACAGTAGAAGATGGCGGCAGGTAGTATGAGGTCTGTGAGCCTGAGGCCCTGTACTGTCACCTGACAGCTGCGCCCATGACAGCTGTCTCCAAACTCCCAGCGATGCTGAGGGAAAGGCCCTACCCCAGGGCCTAGCGGGTCAGCACCCCAGAGCACACTGATTGGTCGTGAGGACCTGTGTTAAAGCAAAAAATCTGGGTTCAACACATTCTTCAGGTAGTAGAGAGCCAGGGAAGGTTTTCTGGGTTGGGGGTTTTGGTTTGTTCTGTTTTGTTTTAGTAGATTTTATTTTGTTTTATTTAATCTCTGTGTGGTTTGCCTGAGTGAACTACTGTCCATTTCTGAGGAGCCCGGGTCTGGATGTGCCATCACTTTATCTGACCCAAATACTTCCCTGGGCAACTCCTGCCATCTTGTTTCCAGTTGCCCCACCAGCCAATAATGGCAGTGTGCCAGCAAGAGGTCATACTACAAAGAGAGCCCTTTCCTTCTACTCCAGTGTTGTTACCAACTTTGCTGTTGAACTGTCAATTTTTAAACTCTTTAAAGAAGAAGCAGCTATTTTTTTGAAATTTAAAAAAATGTTATTTCTGTATGTAGGGAACTCCTGTTGGACCTATTCATATGCTTCAGTGTGTCAGCTGACTCGGGCATTCATCCTGAAGATCAATTCTTTGTTTTTAAAAATCGAATCCTTTGCCATTTCATAGAATTACTGCAAAGAGCTGTTCTAATTAAGGTGTTGGGATATTTGGGGTTCCAGTTATTAACCCCAGAGGAAAGTAAATTAGCTTATATTTCAAAACTTTTTAACCTTTTAATTATATCAAGCAGAATTCTGATGAATTATCTCAACTAGATATATTTCAGGATGAATGACTTAGAACCAGATGCTGCCAGAGATCCTAAGAGCAGTATGAAGTTTGCATAGAGATGAATTTGAATATTGTAGCCAAGTTTATATTAAAGCAAGAGGCCCTTTCCAGTATGATTTACTTTTTAAACTTGCATAACTCAGTAAATCGCTGAGAGACTGCATGCTGGGGCTTGAGTCATTCCTGTTGTAGGATAACGATGGAGCCCACATGGTCACTTCCATTCTCCACGGAAGCCAGGCTCTCTGCTTTTTGCCATGGACTGTGCAGTGGAGAGATTTCCAGAGTGGTGACTCACCACAACCTTGGTCAAAGTCTCCCTTTTTCTTGTGTTCTGTGAGGTGAAAGCAGGAGACTGCCTTCAGCCTGCCCTAGCGAGGTAATCTGCATTGCAGCTCCCAGCATCATGAAAGGTTGTAACTAATACTCCAAAACAGGCAGCTAGCGCTGGGAAAGCCCATGTGGTTTTCTTCCCACGATTTTCCAAGGTTGTTCTTTCTAGGGCGTTGTTTTAGTATCAAATAAGTTAAGAAAGCAGATCTTGTACTTTAGCAGACAAGAATCACACCTGTTTCGTCCAAAAGTAGCAAGTACATGGAGCTTTAGGGGTGTCACAGAGGCCTAGCCCAAACTACGTGAGGACTCTGTTTAAACACTGAGCAGATGCTCCCTTGTACCCCCCATGCCAGCATCAGTCAGGGCCGGCTGGGTGCCTAGTGTCCTGAGTCACTCCTCCAGGCTGTTAGGCATGGGCCTTCTCATGCGGCCTTCTTGCACATCCCAGTTCAGTCTTCCCCCTCACAGAAGCCTCTTTGATACCCCCAACTCACTGATGGTCACTGTTTTACAGAGTAGAAGTCATCCAGGTTTAAGCCCTCCAGCTCTAACTACAGACTGACATACGGATCACGAGTCCAGACCCTCACTGCATACAGGGCCCCTTGGGGGTCTGGCTTGAGGAAGGAAGACTTTAAAGGGACCAGCGTGAGTGAAATAGTGCCAGGAGTCCGACAGTGTTCCGGTTCTCTTCACAGCGTGGGGAATCTGAGGTGGCAGACCAAGTTCGACTGAGGGCTCTGGTGTCTACATTATGCCCGGCAATCCCTGCACTTTTGGTTGGGCCTCGAGCGGAGGTGTGTGTTGGGAAGAGATCCCTTTTATGTTCTCTTCCGTGGGTTAGAGCTTCACGCTGTCTTTCCTGGCTTTGCTGTGGATTTGGGGTAGTGGAAAATACTCCTTGAGCCTTGACGCCCAACCTATAGTATTATCCTTCTTTCTAAGCCCAGTTTATCATGCCCACCCTCTTCATTTGGTCGTAGTCTCTGAAGAAGGGCGTCATGTGTGCTGTCCTCTTAGTTGACAGTCTCACATATAATTGCAGTAGGTTCTCAGAAGTCAGAGTGCAGCTTTTCTTTGAGCAGTTTAATGAGTGAATTCAGCAGCAAAGTGGCAAGAAGTGGTTCTCCGGCCCGGAGAGGTCATGTTCATCCTCTTAATGCCCAGATTCTCTGCTCACAATGGTAGTCAGTGAGAGGTGCCACTGGTGCCCAGCGGCACCCTGGGTACACAGCATTTCCATGTCAAGTCACAGTGTACAAACAGCCTTCTCTCATTTAGAAAAAGTGAAAGAGCATTTTTGCACAGAGAAAAAGGAAAAAGACCCATGAATGTCATCTTTTATCTTTTGTTTTCGGTTGGCTGATGTTGGAATTTTTGTTCTTGACATACATTTGTAAACCAGTCTTGCCAAGATACAAGTTGTTTTGGTTTTTCACTACAATTACCTCTTGTTCCTCCTGTCTTGACTGCTGACGTTCCTCAATGATTCTAATGTCTATTTTATGGGAAGCAGCCTTCCCCTGTGGGTTTCCTTTTACACACTGCAGGGCTATCTTTATACTTTAAAAAAAAAAAGAAAAAGAAAAAAAAATTCTGTCACTAACCTCATGGGGGATTTGCAGAAAACCATTTAGCCCACCTTGAGCAAAAGGTAGATTTCCTCATTTTTTTCTTAAGCTCATTGTAATAAAGGAGATCTAATTCAGCATTATTATGCTACCTCAAAGGTAAAATGTTTTAAGGTCTTTTTTTGGTCCTGAGTTCTACACATTGTGTTTGAAATGTCTTTCAATTGGAATTGTTTTTAAATCATTGGGGAGAATCTTATTTTAACCGTTTTACACTTGTATATTAATCTCAGAAGAATAAGTGATTAGAAAGTGATCAAGTCTTGCTCTGTAGTATTGAACATATAATTAAATCATTGTTTGCCATAAACAAGGTTGGGTTTTTTAAAAGGAAACTCTAGGGCTCGGCTTTGCTCTTGGTTAATAAAGGCTGACAAATCATGTCTGACTTTTTGGTGTGGCCCTGTGTTGTTTGTCCTCTCATTTTAGGGTTCCAGGCCATCATAGTACTCATCTGGCAGATACATTGCTGGGACTGGGATGTGAGCTCTTGAAAATTAGATAGAAGGCCTGGACATGTGTGTTAGGGTTCTCCAATAAGAACCAATAAGGAATGTGTCTCCGTGTGTGTGTGTCTGTGTGTGTGTGTGTGTGTGTGTGTGTGTGTGTTTGTAAAGAAATTTATTATAAGAAATTGGCTTATGCAGTAATGGAGCAGGCAGGTCTCAAGATCTGCAGGATGAGTTGGCAAACTGTAGACCAAGGAGAGCTGATAATTTCATTCCAGTCTAAATGTGAAGGGTTGAGAACCGTAAGAGCTGATAGAGTAGTTCCTTTTAGAAAGTTAGCAGACTGGAAACCCAAGAAGAATCAATACCTCAGTTTGAAGGCAGTCAGGCAGGAAAATTCTCTTACTCAAGAAAGAGTCTTTTTGTTATGGTTGGACCTTCAACTGATTAGATGAGGCCCACCCACACTGGAGAGGGCTATGTGCTTTACTCAGCCTACTGATTTAAATGTTGAGCTCATCCCAGAACACCCTTACAGAAACTCCCAGAACAATGGCTGACCAAATATCCCCGCCCCATGGCCCAGTCAAGTTGACACATAAAATTAACTGTCCTAGGGGCACTCAGTCAGGTAAGCTTCTGACTCTTGATCTCAGCTCAGGTCTTGATCTCAGGGTCATGAGACTGGGCATGGAGTCTACTTAGAAACTAAAAAATTTAGGGACACCTGGGTGGCTCAGTTGGTTAACCATATGACTCTTGATTTTTGGCTCAGTTCATGATCTCAGGGTCATGAGATTGAGTCCCACATTGGGCTCCACACTGGGTGTGGCTTAGGATTCTCTCTCTCTTCCATTCCCTCTGCCCTACCCCCACTCACATGCTGTCTCTCTAAAATAAATAAAATCTTTAAAAACGAACTTAAAAATTTAAATTTTTAAAAAATTAACTATCCCAGCATGGTATTTGAGTTGTCGGGTCTGCTGTGGAAGGGCGTCAAGTCTGTCCCTTGCCAGGATAGATAAACTCCCCAGTGAAGCCCAGCAGACAGCATCTCTGTCTGACAAGATTACTTCTATCATTTCCTTCTCAGTAGCATGGCTATCACGAGAAGGAGCAATGACTCTGTGATAACCTTGTGTACCTAACGTTTCTTTCCAAGTGACCAAAAGAAGCTGTTTGGCAAAATCATGTTCCCGTTTAATCTTGCTTAACCTGGTAGTACAAAAGAGTCAAGTAGGGGGTGAACATTTGAGATAGCCCACGGAGCTCAAGAAACTGGTAGCTGAGCTGTCTCAAAACCAAACAGGCCTTATTTCGAGGCTTTAAAAATTAAATACGACTTGGCTTTTGTAGTTTTAGTGGTGGTATCACTATGAACAGTTAAGAAGTGCCAGGACAACAATAAGATCATGTCCACAGTCTCAGCCTCAAAGGATTCATGTGACATGAGGACTTTGCCTTCTTGTATGTTCTGTACTTATCCTCAGTGATCTTAGAGCATCTATTTTATAATAACAGAATTAAACCAGTTTATTTACACTGTGATTAAGGAATCTGTGTTTGTTTCACAAGGCCTCGTGTTAAGTATGAATTTTGCTTCCTTTACCCATACCCATCCTCTCTGTGGACAACTGCCCCATCACAGATGATGGCACGGATATTGTTACCTCGCTATTCGGGGATATGCAGATAAAATGCTGGGTGTAGACCAGGAACTTACTGAGCAATGACTTGTGAATTTAGATGAGTATTATCCAATTTCTGAATTAGAATGTCAGAAATGAGTTATTCATGCATTGAATAAATTTTTTTTAAGGATTTTATTTGAGAGAGTGAGAGCAAGCACAGGGATGGAGGGGCAGAGGGAGAAGCAGACTCTCCCCTGAGCAGGGAGCCTGACATGGAGCTTGATCCTGGGACTTCAGGATCATTACCTCGGATGAAGGCAGATACTTAACTGACTGAGCCACCCAGGCACCCCTCATGGAGCAAATTCTGATGACCTCCTATGGACATTCCTGACACTGTGGTTTTTTGTTTTGTTTTGTTTTAAAATTTTTATTTCTTTGAGATACAGAGAACAGGAGCCAGGGGGTAGAGGGCGAAGGAGAAGCAGGCTCCCCAATGAGCAAGTAGCCCAACGCAGGGCTCCATCCCAGTACCCTGGGATCATGACCTGAGCCAAAGACAGACGTTTAACCAGCTGAGCCACCCAGGCACACCATGACACTGTTTAAACCACAGGAATTATCAAGAATGATACTGAGGTCCACCAGGGCATTCTGGACCTTTCTTCTGATGACGGAGCTTATCCTCCATGTTTCTGGACTCACATAGACAGCAGCCCTGTTCTCCTATTTCAAGGATGATCATGCGCCCAGTGCCTTGTTGTTGCCCTTGGTGACGCTGCCCTTCTTCAGGGCAGCCACTGCCTCTTCGTAAAGTGAGTAGTTTGGACACGAGGTGTGCATTGTCCCTTTCTGCTCTAGCCTGCATTGTGTAATTCTGGCTGCACAAGTATCTGGGGCACTATAAAAGTGTCTAGTCTAGAAAGACTAGACTTGAGGGTGTTTTTTTTTTTAAGATTTTATTTATTCGGTAGAGACACAGCGAAAGAGGGAACACAAGCAGGGGGAGTAGGAGAGGGAGAAGCAGGCCTCTCGCCAAGCAGGGAGCCAGCCCAGTGTGGGGCTCAATCCCAGGCCCCTGGAATCACAACCCAAGCCAAAGGCAGACACTTAATGACTGAGCCACCCAGGCGCCCCTAAACTTGAGGTTTGAAGGAGACCCCCTCCAGGTAGGGATGTCTAAGAAATTGTCACCTTCATCCTAGTCATCCTAAACATCAGGATGAAACTTGGCCAGAGATGAGTTTTGGGTCTAGGTTGCGTTTTGTGATGTCATGGGCTAAAAATCAAACTTCTGAAAGTTAGTCTCTTCTGTGTGACATTCTACCCCTTCCTCTTTGACTTTTTCCCAGCCAAAATCCTTGATCCTGGGAGCATTTCTTTCTCTCCTATAAAACCAGTAATGAGCTTGTCTTTTTTTTTTTTTTTTAAAGATTTCATTTATTTATTTGAGAGAGAAGAGTGAGAGGAAGCTCAAGCAGAGGAGGGGCAGAAGGAAAGGGAGAAGCAGGCTCCTGGCTGAGCAGGGAGCCTGACATGGGGCTCGATTGCAGGACCCTAGGATCATGACCTGAGCTGAAGGCAGACGCCTAATTCACTGAGCCATCCAGGCGCCCCAACTGGCTTCCCTTTAAGTATGTCTTTTTTTTTTTTTTAAAGATTTTATTTATTTATTTGACAGGCAGAGAGAGATCACAAGTAGGCAGAGAGGCAGGCAGAGAGAGAGAGAAACAGGCTCCCCACCAAGCAGAGAGCCTGATGTGGGACTCCATCCCAGGACCCTGAGATCATGACCTGAGCCGAAGGCAGAGGTTTAACCCACTGAGCCACACAGGCTCCCTTAAGTATGTCTTTAAGTAAAGTCAAGTGGTGCCTAGCCCATTTGTAGACCGCAGGGCAGGAGGCTGGCCAGGCTGAACTGTGAAACCAAAGGAGCTACCACAGACACTAGGACCGCACCAATCAGTCCATCCTGACAGGCAGAAGAATGGGCATTGTGGGCCAGCTCTTGGGGAACACAGATGAAAATAGTACCAGCCAAATCTCTGTGGCCTTCTTGGCCATCAGCCCACCACTTCCTCCCTGTGCAGAACTGCACTGAGCCAGGGATCACAAGTCGCTGTGTATGCTACTGGAAGCCAGGATCCAGCAACCCCCTTCTTGGCCAGGTCCTCCTGCCCCCAGAATGAGGAGGGAGGAGTGTTCAGTTGTGTGTTTTGTTTTGTTTTGTTTTGTTTTCTTAGTAAACTGGTAAAAAGGAATAGCTAAAGTCTAGATCCACCAGATAAGCAAATCAGCACTTGCCAGCATAACATCCAAGCATAGTTAAACTGGACGTTTTCTTTTTTCTTTTTTTTTCCTTTTTCTTTATTTTTTAAAAAAGATTTTGAGAGAGCAGAATGAGAGAGAGAGAGCACGAGTGGGGGTGAGGGGCAGAGGGAGAGGGAGAAGCAGACTCCCCACTGAGCAGAGAGCCTAACAGAGGGTTGGATCTCAGGACCTGGAGATCATGACCTAAGCCAAAGGCAAACATTCAACTGACTGAGCCACCCAGGTGCCCCTAAACTGGACATTTTCATTCTGAAGATGAAAGGCCTAGGCATGCAGGGACACCCGCAGCACACTCTCCCATGCCTGTCATGGGCCCAGCCTGGGCAGCTAGAGGAGAGGGGGACCCGAAGCTGAGGCTTGGATCTGCACAACAGTCAGGGCAGAGGCCTTTGGGACCACTGTGCATTGATTCAGGCGAGCTGGAATAGCACAAGGGCCAGGCTGGACTCCTGGCGTCCTGTCCTGTGGCCCCTGGCCCAGGATGAGAAATGAGGCCACACACAGGCTCCTATGACCCCAGACGGGGGGCTGTTCCCCCCGCTGAGAGCTGCAGCCCTGGCAGCTCTGGAAGCCAGACTGCTTTCCTACCCAGGACAGAGCTGGAGGACAGACCAGACCCCCAGATCCCCACTTCAGGCACTGCCCCTACCTCAGAACTCAAGATGGTTCCACTGGGCTGGCAGCTCCGGGCTGACACTGGTGAGATGAGGATGAGTTGGAGATCCTCCAGCTCCTCTGGAAAGAAGGAAGCAGGCTCATGGGAGGGCATCCACTCCGCTGCCCTTGGCTGCCCATGTGTGTTGGCCCAGTGGAATTCTAGTCTGACCCTTCACCTGCCTGGACTGGACCAAGGCCCAGTCACAGGAGGCCAGGCTTCGGTGGGAGGCTGGGGTTAAGGGGCTGGTGTGGACTCTTCTCCTTGTGCTCACTTCAAGCTGGCCATCTCTGGCTCACAGTGAAAGCAGGCCCTACTCCCTGACAGAGAACTGGCCTCCCAAATGAAAACCTATGTGAGTGATTCTCATACCTGATAAACAGATATAACTAGTTTTATGTCCCAGGAGGGCTAGCTTTGTACCTGGGAACTGGTCCAGGGCTAGGTTTACAAAGTGAGGCAAAGGTACACAAAGCATGCCAGAGTGGGGCTCGCTGAGACCAGGCGAGCACAATGGGAGTTTCTCAGTGTCCTTCTAGGCTCTTTGTGGCCTGGATGCGGTGGGGACAGGGTGTGCATCCAGCATGATGTGCTGGGAACCGCCTCCACCCTGGCCCTGTGGGATCTTTTTCTTGGTAATTTTCCTGCCTTTTGTTCCGTAACAACAACAAAAAAATCAGGAATGACTTGCAGCCAGCCCCTCCCTGTGTGGCCCACTTCCCAGGGCTATGGAAGCAGGGGAGGGGGTAGGGTAGCGGGGGACCTGGGTCCTGCCCTGTCCTGGTGGGAACATCGTGTTCTGGACTGGGAACTACCCATCCAACCCTTGGGAGCCGAGGGCCTGAGTGGGTGGTGTGGAGCGAGAAAGGCCAGCTTGATTTAAGAAACAGGCAGGGAAGGGTTTTCTGATAGATCCCTGAGCCCAGGACAGCTCTATCCATGCACTCCCTCCTGACCCTACCCTTGGCCCCGGCCCTAGCAGACCATGGCTCTTCCTTCCCAATCCCAAGCCAGGCCTGCGTGGGAGGAAAGAAGGGATCCCCAGCTGGGATCTTTAGCACAGAAAGGCTGCCTCCACCTCCTGGTCCAACTCTCCTTCCCTCCACTTTTGGACAACCTCTCTCACCCTGGCTGACTCCTGCCTGGGGCCTGGCTTCTTAACACCCCTGAGGCGAGGTCTCCGCTCAGCACCTCCTCCACCCTTCATCGCTTGCTGCCTGGCCCTTAGCCCATACTCTAACCTGTTGTGCCTCGGCCCTCCTCAGCAATGGCCTCACCTCATTATGAGAAAAAAACCAGAAACATGGGCCAGAACCCCCAGGCTGCTCCTCTGCTCTCCGTGTCCCCCTCTAGCTCCTGCCCCACTGTTCTCCTTTCACAGCAAAAGCCTGAGACTTCTGGACAGTTGCCTCCCGTTCTGGCCATAGCTCACCCCTGTGGTCCTCGGAGCCCGTTCAAGTCACCGTGGTGGACCTGTCTCTCCTGCTTCGAGGACCGCCCTCTCAAGGACATCTAGTTCTCTGGGTTTTCTTCTCAGCTCTGTTGCCAGCTTTAACCCAGACTACAGTTAAACATCGGCATGTCCCAGGGCTCCATTCCACTCCCCACCCTGGGAGCTTTTTGCCAGAAGCAGCATGGCTTTCGGTGTTCTCTCCATGCTGCTCACTCCAGATATATACACTGCGCTGGGCCGAGCTTCCAGTGGTCTGGGCTGGGATCCCTCTCCCATCTCTTCACTCCACCCACTGAGAACCTTCTGGAAAGTTTGCTTTGCCTTTTTTTGTTTTTCTAAATTTAAATTTTTGTTCAAAGTGTGGAATATAATGAATACAGAAAGATGCATAGAACAGACATTCTGCTCAGTGATTTCTCACCCCCACTCCCAAAAAACAGAGCCCAGAGGAAGGATACTGTTGGCGCCCTACAGTAAGGTGGTCATTACCTCAATTTTCTTGATGGTTACCACCTAAACATGCCTCTCTGAAAAACCACTTTCTTGGGGCACCTGGCTGGCTCAGTTGGTGGAACATGTGACTCTTGACCTGCAGGTCAGGAGTTCAAGCCCCACACTGGGTACAGAGCTGACTTAAAAACAACAACAATAAATAAATAAATAGGTAACTACTTTCTTCATACAGAGGCATCAACACCTGTAATTAAATGCGTAAGGGAGAAGTCATCCTAACTGCTGGGTTTTAGCATGGTCTTTATCTTTTCCTCTTTTGTTTACACCAGGCCTCTCCCTTCTATCATCATCACTTTCTGGAAAACCATGGTGACATGGGGCACTTGGGTGGCTCAGTCCGTTAAGTGTCCGACTCTTGGTTTCAGCTCAGATCATGGTCTCAGGGTCTTGGGATCAAGCCCTGGGTAGGACTCTGCCCTTAGCAGGGAGTCAGCTTGAGATTCTCTCCCTCTCCCTGTCCCTCTAGCCCCCTCCCCGTGGTCGTGCTCTCTAAATAAACAAAATCTTAAAAAAAAAAAAAAAGATACGTGTTTCCATAGTTCTCCTTGCTTATATAATCATTATATATATACAGTTAATCCCTTGAACAGCATAGGGATTAGGGACGCCAACCTCCTGCACAGAATAAAATCTGTGTATAACTTTTGACTCCTCAAGAACTTAGTAGCCTACTGTTGATTGGAAGCTTTAGCAATAACATAAACAGTCGATTACCCTGTTTTGTATGTTCTATGTATTGTATACTGTATTCTTTTTTTGGATACTGTAGTCTTAAAATAAAGTAAGCTAGAGGAAGGAAAATACATATTCAGTACTGTACTGTATTTATATGAAAATTTGCAAATAAGTGGAGTTCAAAGCTGTGTTGTACAAAGTGCCAATCGTACATGTACACAGCGTGGTCTGTCTTTGTTGTATACACTAGATCATTCCGTACACACTTCTCTGCATCTTTCCCACTCATCTCAACTTCTTGCAGTCCCTCCAATTCAGGTGGTGGCAATTCTAATTCCTCCTTTTCAATGGAGCCGTAAAACCTGTTCCCCAGACTTTCTGATCCTCCTCCCACAAAAGGTGGAGTCTAATTCCCCTCTCCTTGAACACATATGCCAGCCCTACTGTGTATATCCTGAGTCTGAGTTAGAAAGGCAATATAGGGCGCCTGGGTGGCTCAGTGGGTTAAGCCGCTGCCTTCGGCTCAGGTCATGATCTCAGGGTCCTGGGATCGAGCCCTGCATCGGGCTCTCTGCTCAGCAGGGAGCCTCCTTCCTCCTCTCTCTTTCTGCCTGCCTCTCTGCCTACTTGTGATCTCTCTCTGTCAAATAAATAAACAAAATATTTAAAAAAAAAAAAAAAAAAGAAAGAAAGGGGCAATATAGCTTCCACCTGCCTTCCTCTCTCGGGATAATCATCCTGGGAACCTAGCCACTATGTTGGGAGGGCTTATGGAGGTCAATATTGGGTGTTCCTACCTCAGCCCCAGGATCAGCTGACAGCCAGCATCATACTCGCTTCAAGGGACGGATCTTCTGAGGATTTCAGCTCCAGCTTCCAAGCTGCCCAGATTGATGCCACAAAGAACAGTTGCCACTGAATCTTGCTCAAATGGCAGATTGGTGAGCACAATAAATGTTACTGTTTTAAGCCACTAAGGAGAGTTTAGGGAATTTTTTATACAGCATAGTAGCCAGAACAGTGTGCAGGTACCAGAATGTCTCTAACCGTGGCCTTGTGGATAGGCCATCACTTTGCAATTTTTCCCCCACTATACATGATGCATGAATAAATATCCCTGATCATATAAGGCACACCCAGTGCTCTCATTTCTATAAGTGAGAATCCAAACTTTGGGACCATAGGGTCCAAAAGTGTGTGCATTTTTATTCTACTGGAGTTTGCCAAATTGCTTCCCCAAAAAGGCTGTGAACAGCCTTACCTTTGTCAATAATGTCTGGATGAATCCGTTTCCTTGCATCCTGGAAAACATGAGTTGGTGCAGCTCGTTTTAACATCTGCGGGTGTACTAAAGAGAAAGTGACAGCTCATTTCCCTTTATTAAAAAAAATTGAATAGTCTTTTTTTAAATAAAAGAGTGGTTTGGGTTCACAGCAAAATTGAGTGGAAAGTACAGAGAGTTCCCATATATCCCCTCCCTGGCCCAACAAACAGCCTCCCTCCCCATCAGCACCCCATATCAGTGTGACATGTTTGTTACAATCAGTGGACCAGTGTTGACCCATCATCAACCAAAGTCCAGAGTTTACATAGAGTTCATTCTTTTTGTTGTACATTCTGTGGGTTTTGACAACTGTATAATGACATGTATCCACCATTAGAGTATTAAATAGAACAGTTTCACTGCCCTAAAAAAATTCCGTGCCCACCTATTTATCTCTCCCCCTCCCTCAAATGCCTGGCAACCACTCATCATCTTATTCTCTCTGTAGTTTTGCCATTGTTACATTTTTTTTTTTTTTAAAGATCTTATTTATCAGAGAGAGACACAGCGAGAGAGGGAACACAAGCAGGGCGAGTAGCAATCTTCCTGCTGAGCAGGGAGCCCAACGTGGGGCTTGATCCCAGGACCCTGGGATCATGACCTGAGCTGAAGGCAGATGCTTAACAACTGAGCTACCCAGGCGCCCCGTCATGGTTACATTTTCACTCTGATTTGCATTTCTTGCCTTCTGATATACTTGACCATTCCTTCATGTTGTGAGGTTCTGTTGGTTGCCTCCCAATCCTTTTTCTTCTTCATCTTTGCTAATAAATCCAGATTTTGTCCAGAGTGGCAAGTGTCCAGTCTCAAGTGATGGATGAATCCTGACCCCATTCCCTCTGAGACTCCTAGCATGATTTCCTATAGGAAATTTACCACTTAGAACAATTCCTATACCTTCCATAATTATCCCCAAAGATTTTATAGTTCTGTTATTGTTAGTTATTTAGTAAATTAAAAAAAAATAAGTACGTTCCATGCCCAGTGTGGAGCCCGATGTGGGACTTGAACTCATGACTCTGAGATCAAGACCTGATCTGAGATCAAGAGTCAGATACTTAATTGACTGAGTCACGCAGGCACTCCTGGAGTAAATTTTTATTTTTATTTTATTTTATTTGAAAAGATTTTATTTATTTATTTGAAAGAGAGAGTGAGAGAGCACAAGCAGGAAGAATAGCAGAGGGAGGGGGAGAAACAGCCTCCTTGGGATCGAGTCCCTCATCAGGCTCCCTGCTCAGCTGGAAGCCTACTTCAGGACTGGATCCCAGGACCCTGGGATCATGACCTGAGCCAAAAGCATATGCCCAACCATCTGAGCCCCTAGGTGCTCCTTTATTTTTAAAAAATATTTATTTATGTATTTATTTATTTACTTATTTTAGAGAGGAGGAGAGCACAAGTGGGTGGGACAGAAGGAGAGGGAGAGAGAATCCCAAGCAGACTTCAAGCAGCGCACAGAGCCTGATGTGGGGGCTCGATCTCACGACCCTAAGATCACAACCTGAGCTGAGATCAAGAGTCGGATGCTTAACCAACTGTGCCAGGTGCCCCATAGTAAATTTTTAACATATTTTTCTTGTATTGATCACCTTAACATGTCCTCTTATTAACTGTAGTTTTCAAAAAAGTCCTTTGGATTTTTTAGATTTCCATTCATGACATTAACTAAAAAGATAGTGCAACCTCTGTCTTTTCAATATTTTTTTTAAAGATTTTATTTTATTTATTTGACAGACAGAGATCACAAGTAGGCAGAGAGACAGGCAGAGAGAGAGAGAGAGGAAGAAGCAGGCTCTCCGCTGAGCAGAGTCCGACGCGGGGCTTGATCCCAGGACCCTGGGATCACGACCTGAGCCGAAGGCAGAGGCTTTAACCCACTGAGCCACCCAGGAGCCCCTGTCTTTTCAATATTTAAAACATTTTATTTTCTTGTCTTACTCCACTTGCTAGAACTCTAAAGCATTGTATAAGGAGAATAGTGTTAATACTGATCCTGTCTAGCTCCTGATTGAAACAAAAAGTAGTCTTAGTATCTGGTGTTTGTTGCTTATGATTATGTTACATTTTATATTTTTTTCATGAACTGTGCCTCTGTTAGATAATGACCATCTTTATTTTTCTCAGTGCCTGTCACCTTAAACCCTACCTTCTCTGGTGTCGTGTGGCTGCTCTTGCTGTCTTCTACTTTATGCTGGCCTGATCTTTCTCTCTGCCAACTCCTTTATTTTTGGTCTTTTCTTCTTTCTTTTCTTTTCTTGTGGTTTCAAGTATCTTTGTTATAAACAGTATGTATCTTTTTTTTTGTCTTTCTAACCCAGTCTCTAGATTTTTAATGGGGGATCAGGGTATTGTTGTTTAGAATGACAAAGATGTTTGCCATTCCTTAATTCCTTTATGTTTACTTTTTTATTATTTTTAAAAGATTATTTATTTATGGGGTGCCTGCGTGGCTCAGTGGGTTAAAGCCTCTGCCTTCGGCTCAGGTCACGATCTCTCAGGGTCCTGGGATCGAGCCCCGCATCGGGCTCTCTGCTCAGCAGGGAGCCTGCTTCTTCCCCCTCCTCTCTTTCTACCTGCCTCTCTGCCTACTTGTGATCTCTATCTGTCAAATAAATAAATAAAATCTTTTAAAAAAAAGATTATTTATTTATTCAACAGACAGAGATGACAAGTAGGCAGAGAGGCAAGCAGGAGTAGGGGGAAGCAGGCTGAGCAGAGAGCCCGATGCGGGGCTCGATTCCAGGATCCCGGGATCACAGCCTGAGCCGAAGGCAGAGGCTTAACCCACTGAGCCACCCAGGCACCCCTATGTATATTGTTTTTTATTTTGTGATTTTATCTTTTTATTCCATTGAACTATTTGAAACTACCAACTACCTACTACTTTCCGATCTTCTCTAAGATGTCATTCATTTCATTTTTTCCCTTGGTAATTTGGAAATTCTAGTACTTTTTTCCATTCCATTAATGGCTACCTCTTCCCTTCCAGGCATAAGGACTGACCCTTTACTGCGTATAAGTGGCAAATAATTTACCTATGTTATGAGGGAGAGTTTAAAGCCAGTTGGCCCTTCCTCCTTGGTAGGTAACTTGTTCTATCTATCTATGAATTTGTACAATGTTCTCTTTCTCCTTGGAGTTGAAGAATTTACTATCATCTTTCCCTTCCATACTGCCTGGGAATGAGGTCAGTACCTCCCATCTGCAGACACAGCTTTTTCTTCATGTCAGAAAAGTTTTCTTCTCTAATTTATTTGGTTCATGCTTCTATTTCATCCATCCCCATTTTTCCCTCTGGAATTCCTGGTTGTATATCGGGATTCCTGGATTTGGCCTCCAGATCCCTGGTCTTTCCTTCATGCCTTTGAGCTTTCCATTGAGCTCTGAGCTATTTTTTCCATTAGACCCTAGAACATTCTTCATATTCCTCTAACATGCCAAGCTTGTTCTGTCCTTGGGGTCTTTGCACTTGCTATGCTTTCTTCCAGAAATGGCTTCTCTTAGATCTTTCCATGCTTAGCCATGCCTCTAAGTTCATCTTAGCTAGATGTCTCCTTCTCAGATACACCTTTCCTGCTACCTCAGATGTAAACAACATACTCTGCACATCACCCTTGTTCCTTTCTCCATTAGTCACACTGTCCATAATTAAGTTGGGTTTTTCTTTTAAGAGTTTATTTATTTATTTGAGAGAGAGAAAGAGACGGCATGACTTGGGGTGGGGCAGAGGGAGAGGGAGAAGCAGACTCCCTACTGAACAAGGAGCTCTAAGCAGGGCCTGATTCCTAGGACCCTGAGATCATGACCTGTGCCAAAGGCAGATGCTTAACCCACCGAGGCACATCTTAAGTTGTTTATTTTACTGTTATACTCATCTTTTACTTCCCCACACTCCTCACTGTGGGGCAAGGACTCTATAAATCATTCGAATTCTTGCTGTGTCCATTCTTGCTATGTACCCAGTGTCTAGCACAAGTTAGCACTTATGGAAGAAATATAAGAGCAAATTAATGTCTTCCCCAGGGAGACCCCGCCCTGTCCAGCCTCAACTCCACACACAGGAGTACTGGAATGGGAGAGTGGGGAGAGGGCAGAGGAAGGTGGGGCAGTACTTCCCTGTGAGGGGTTGAATGACTGGTCCCTCTTGGGCTCTTTTTTTTTTTCTTTTTAAGATTTTTATTTATTTATTTGACAGAGAGATCACAAGTAGGCAGACAGGCAGGCAGAGAGAGAGAGAGAGGAGGAAGCAGGTTCCCTGCTGAGCAGAGAGCCCAATGTGGGACTCGATCCCAGGACCCCGAGATCATGACCTGAGCTGAAGGCAGAAGCTTTAACCCACTGAGCCACCCAGGCACCCCTCTTGGGCTCTTTTTATTCTGTGGGTACAGGCAGGGAACAGGAGCAGAAGCTGGACTGGTCTTCGTAGCAATCCTGCTGGGCGTGGGGGCCTTGGGCCTGACCCAGGACTAGCTTTGATCTGGGATATTCTCATTCTGCCCCAACCTTCTGCTGCCCCATTTTAATTTATCATTTAATACCACAAGACATCCGGGGCGCCTGGGTGGCTCAGTGGGTTAAGCCGCTGCCTTCGGCTCAGGTCATGATCTCAGAGTCCTGGGATCGAGTCCCGCATCGGGCTCTCTGCTGAGCAGAGAGCCTGCTTCCCTCTCTCTCTCTCTCTGGCTGCCTCTCCGTCTACTTGTGATTTCTCTCTGTCAAATTAATAAATAAAATCTTTAAAAAAAAAAAAATACCACAAGACATCCTTCTTATTCAGTCAGCCAACAGGTATTTCTGGAGTTTACTTGGTATTTGAGGTGCTCAGGATCTATCCATGACTAAAACAGATTCTCACCTCACAGAGCTCTTACTCTAGTGGAGGAAGCCAGGCAATGCCATATAAGGATATAGAATGCCTCCATGAGAAAAGTAACTGCTATGAAAAAAAAGTAGAGCAAGGGTAAAGGGATAAAGGTGATCCCATGTGCTGGCTGAAAGGTACAGGCTACAATCTGAAATGGGGGGCTTTGAGGGCATTAGGTTATGGTCCTGTGGAAATCTGTGGAAAGTGCATTGCAGGTACGGGAACACCTGGAGCCCAGCCCCTGAACCAGGAGAGTGCACAGGGTGTGATCTGTGAGAAACTTAAGGTTGCTAAGCAGTGGGGCTGGAGATGAACAGAGGACATGCAGTCAGAGTAATGGGGAATCACAGGGTCCCTGTCAGCTCTGACTTTTTGGGGGGGAGGTGCTACTGCAGGGATCTGAGCTGGGCATGAAGGATTCTGATGTATGTATTCATAGGCAGATGTGTGGAGAATGGAATGAAGGTGGCAAGGGCAGCAGAGGGCCTTGTGGCTTTGACATTGCCTTAGGGAGAGATGGTGGTGGCTTGGACTGGGTGGTGGCTTAGACCGGGAGAGCACAAGAAGTGCTCTCATTCTGAGTAAATGATGCCATGGAAGAAACAGGACATCTTGAATGTAAGTGGGAAAGCAGTCAAGAGGCATTTCGACCGAGCAATCGAAAGGACTAAGCAGCCATCCCTTTAAGACAGAGTGAGGGGGACACAAGTTGAGTTTGAGATGCCAAGTGGAAGTCAGTGCAGATGCCTAGTTTACAGCTGGGCACTGAGTCAGGCACTCAGGAAGGATCTGGACTGGACATACACCTCTGGTAGTGATGGGCGTGTAGGTGGAATTTGAAGCCATGAACCTGGATAAGGTTATGAGAGAATGTAGATAGAGAGAGAAGGCAAAGAGGAAGAACCAGTGAGGTGAGAAGCATGAGGGCATGGAGGCCTGAAACACACAGGGAAGGTGCTTCCAGGAGAGAAGAGATCAGCTGGTCACAGGAAGGCTTTCCTGCCTACTCTCATAAAGGCAGCACCCCCCGACCTTTTTTTTAAAGATTTATTTATTTGACAGCGGAGATCACAAGAAGGCAGAGAGGCAGGCACAGGCGGGGTTGGGGGTGGGGAAGCAGGCTCCCTACGGAGCAGAGAGCGGGATATTGGACTGGATCGCAGGACCCGAGATCATGACTTGAGCTGAAGGCAGAGGTTTTAACCCACTAAGCCACCCAGGCGCCCCCCCATTTTAAACTGTTTTTGTTCACTGCTGCATTTCCAGCACAGAGTGTGGGTGCTTAGTAAATACCTGTTGAATGAACAAGCATATGCATGAATGCACACCTCTAAAAACCCCCCGTGCACATGCAGCAGGGGGCTGCCATGTTGGCCTCCTTTACAGAAAGAGGGCAGGTCAGGTAGGAGGCTCTGTCCACTCTCAGTGGCACCTCCCTCCTCCCTCCAATTTCCCAGCTTCACTCACATCCATTCAGGTGGGAGCCCTTCTCGTCATCTCATAGGACCCAGGACAAGCCTTAGACAAGACCCGCAGTGTGGAGGTTGGCAGGACCTAGGCTGGACACAGGGTCACCTACCAGTCCCTAGAGAACTCTACAGCCATTCCCCTCTACATCTAGTCATCTATCCACATGTGCATATAACCACTCCTTTACTCACCGTCTACAGTCACTCTTTTGTCCGTCTTTCCATCCATCCCCGTCTAGTCCTCTGTCCGTCCTTCTGGTAGGGTGATGAAATTCCCAGTTTGCTACAGATCATCTCAACGTTAGCCTTGAAAAATCCACACCCCGGGAAACCCCTCGGACCCTGGAAAAATGGGACAGTTGGTTGAGCCATCCGTTCACACAGGGATCCCTCACTGCCCCCACAAGCCCAAAGCCCATCCGTCCACCCAACCACCCACCTGACCTCCCAGGCCATCCTCCCCTGACCTCCCAGGCCATCCTCCCCCTGGAAGGCACGCAAGGTCCCGCCCCACCCCTGGCCCCGCTCCGTGCCCCGCCCCGTGCCCCGCCCCGCCCCTCCCGGAAGCCGCTGCCAGGGTTCCCGGCGCCCTAGCAACAGCGCTTTTCGGGCTGCCCAGTCCACGCGCCGGGCTCCCGGTGCGAGCCAATAGCGAGGGGCTCCGGGAGCGAGGCGCGGGGGGCGGGGCTCAGCGCGGCCGCCGCCATCTTGATGGGAGAGAAACAATAGGACGGAAGCACCGCGGGACGGGCTGAGGCCGCAGGTAACGCCCGCCTTGTCCAGCCTATAGCTCTGCCGTCCCGGTATATTTCGAGGAGGGTGTCTCCGGGCCGTTCAGGGGCGAAGTCTCTGCTCATTAGGTTGTCCCCGGGTTATTTGGGGAGGGGCTCCCCCGCGATCCCGGGGGCGGGGAGATCTCCCCGGGTCTTCGTAGGGCCGGATACCCCCCGGTCGTTTGAGAGAGGCGTTATGTCTTCGGGTTACTGGGGGGGGGTGCTATTTCACCTGATTTTGAGGGGCAGAATCTTCTCTGGTCATCAGGGGGGTCTCCCGGGTATCTTGGCCGTGTGGAATCTCCCCCGGTCATTGAGGAGCTTTACCCAGGTCTTTGTGGGGGAAGACCTCCTGGGTCTTTACTTCCCAGGACAGCGGCGTCCACGGGCTCCCGGGTTATTGAGGGGGGCTTCTCCTTGAGTCTTCGGGTGGAAGAGCCAGCCCACCGCCTCAGGTGCTGTTTACCTGGGGCCGGCAGATGTGCAGCCATTTTGAGCGTTGAATGCCAGTTGGGCCTGTCAGCGGGTGTCTGGTGAGGCAATCTGCACATCTTATTATCCAAAAAAGTCCTAAAATGGATCAGAGGACGGCTTCTTTAATAGCGGTAAGCTTCACCGTGGGTGGAGCTTTCATTTCTTTCGTATTTGCTTCAAGACCTATTTGCCTCCCATCCTAATGATTTTGTATTACTCGGTTTCCTCTGTTAAGAAAGCTGCACTAGCAGAAAAATGAGGCCAGACGTTGTGAAAACAAAAGGTAGAAAACAGCAAAACCTAGTGCTCTTAAATACCAGGGACATAGAGCTAGTTACTGCTTTGGAATGAAACGTTTTGGGAGTAAAATGTACATGAGACCAGAACAAAATAAAGTCTTCAAAAAGGATAGTTTTAAGGAAAAGTACTGAAACTTTTGAAGAGCGTTAACAAAAATGTTCCAGTTCACCAGTTCTGTGATTTTTTTTTTCATAAAGCATCATGATTACAGTAATTTTGATGAACTCTAGTATTTAAAATATTTGCAGTATTTACATTTTTAGCAGGGTTACATTTTAAGTGAACTCAGATGCTTATTTACACAAGTTGCTGCTGTGGACTTTGGGTAATTGCATCCTGTAACCTGGTGTTAAGTATTTAAAGAGAAGTTTCAGGGTGGTGGTGTTATTGTTTTAAATTTAGCTACTATCAAAATTAGAAGCCCGCAAAATGAATACTTTATCATATTCGATATAAAAAGCCAGTTGAGGGACCCCTGGGTGGCTCAGTCTGTTAAGCATTTGCCTCTGGCTCAGGTCATGGTCCTGGAGTCCCTGGATGGAGCCCCCCATCCCTGCAATGTCGGGCATCCCAGCATCATTGGTGGGGGGGGGGTCCCTGCTCAGTGGGGAGTCTGCTTCTCCCTCTCCCTCTGCCCCTTTCCACTTGTGTTCTCTTTCTCGCTTGCTGTCTCACATAAATAAATAATCTTAAGAAAAGAAATAAAAAATAAAAAGCCAGTTCATCTCTTAGTAACTTTTTCTTTGGAGAAAGAGTCAGTTGGACTGTTAACTGTTACTCCCAACTGATTTATTTGCATTGTGACTTTAGAGTAGAATTCATAGGAATTGTTAGGAACCAGGGGCATGAGAACCAGCACCAGAGCTGATATAATTGTACAAGCCACTTTAGCAGACGGAATAGACTTCTTTTGTGTTTTGGAGCTTTACGAGTGACAGACCAGTACACTGTATACCAACCCCCTGTCTGTTGGAGCAGTGGAATGTAGAAGGAAGGAAGGAGCAACTGCTGACTGATGAACCTTAGCCAGTCTCCTTCTGTAAGGGCTGGAGATGTCACTGGTATCTAGGCAACAGGGTTGAGCCTGAGCCTCTGAGGCCAGCTTGCTGAGGTGAAAATTTTCCATTGTTTGGTTCATAAAGAGGATGCTCTGGGAAAGAATTTTCCCTTTAAGTGAAGTTATTTTACCTAGTGAGATAGTTGCCCTAACACATTGAACACATTTTTGTACAGTGGAAGGTAAGCAGATGATTTCTCTTCTTTGGTTACATTATAAAGAATGTTTTTGTATTTTAAATAATTATATTTTTGCCTACTTGGATATCGAGTAGTAAAAGTAACCAGTAGTATTATATTTTGCAGTATATTCTGGTAGCAAGAAAAGGTTCTTTTTCCCCAAATTGAATTTATACTCCACCTCAGAATCTGAAGGAAGAAAGTCTCTTAAGTGGATGAATAGTCGGATTGGGTCTGTCATCCATCACCAGTTGGAGTTACTGACTCCTAGTCGATCTTATTTCATCTCACTGCCTGTCTTCCCCCATCTTAAAAACAAACAAACAAACAAACAAACAAACAAAACTTGAGTTTTTTTAGGTGGCATAGCCTCAGGATGTATTTTTCCCGTAAGTATTTCATTGTGTATCTCTAAGAGACAAGGAGCCGCCCGTAGAATCTACAATACCATTACTCTGCTTAAAAACTAATGATAATACCTTTTTCCCCTACTTGAATACCTAGTTATGGTCAAATATCTCTTGGTTTTCCCATAATTTTTTTACAGTTGGTTTGTTCATATCAGGATCCAGATAAGGTCTGCACATTGCTTTTTTTTTTTTTTTAAAGATTTTATTTATTTGTTAGAGAGAGAGATACAGAGCGCAAGCACAGGCAGACAGAGTGGCAGGCTAGAGGCAGAGGGAGAAGCAGGCTCCCTGCCGAGCAAGGAGCCCGATGTGGGACTCGATCCCAGAACGCTGGGATCATGACCTGAGCCGAAGGCAGCCGCTTAACCAACTGAGCCACCCAGGCGTCCCTGCACATTGCTTTTGATTGAAGTATCTCTTTTGTTTCCTAAATTATATAGTCTCATTCTGGTTTTGGGTTTTGGTTTTTTTTTTTTTTCATTCTGTTTTTCTTGTAATTGTTTTGTTGAAGCAACTGTCATTTATCCTTTCGGATTTCCCCTATGCTGGCTTTTGCTGATCACTTCCTTTGCTTGAGACCTTTTGTCTACGGTGGCTGGGTTTGAAAGGGTCGCTCCTGTGTATCTTCAGTGAAGATGTTGTGAAGGCTTTGCCAAGGCTCCCTCATAACTGAGCCCCAAACCATGAACCCAAGGTCTGTCAGGGACCTAAAGGGCTACACAGTATAAGACCCTCTGACTCCCTCTGTGTCGTGTAGTCCCAAAACTGTGAGCCCTAGATTTTCCATGTGAAACTGGGAGGAGATTCTGTGACTTCCAGGAGATTGTAGATGTTCTGCCTCTTTGTCTCTTTACAGACCTCCTCTTCCACCCTCTGCTCCCAGGCAGTTCATACCTATGGGGTCCCCGACCCAGCGTTCTTCCTTTTTTGCACATTACTCTTAGAGTGTCTTTTGTCTTTCCTTTATAGGTAACCCCCCAATCTGTTTCCACATTAGGTTCACTCAAGCTTCAATCCCATTGTTCCCAACTATCTGCTGACTATTTCTTGAGTGCTTGACCATCCCCTTATATATAAGTGTCTGCAGCTCAGCGAAATGTCTTCTGAGCTGTTTCTGACTTCCTGAACCAAAACATCCTTGTTCTGACGTGGGAATGCTCAATATCTGACTCATCCCTCTAATTTGATTCCCCGTATTGGGTTCTGAAGATAGGGTCCACAGGTGCCCACACCCCAGTCTGTATGTGGAGTTCAGTGAGGGTGTGCATTTTTCAGGAGAGGCCCACAGACAGATGTCTCAGATTCTCCAGGGGGCCAGTAACCCCTGAAGGGTTAAGAAGAGTGGTACACCACCTAACCATCTACCAAATCCTGTTTCTCGATTCTCCCCCATCCTTCCTTAATTCCCTGTGGGGATTGGGCACAAAGCTCTGTGGGTACACTGGAGAAGGCAGGAGAATTTGAGTTGTCAGGACTCTTTCCTACCTCCCGCCCCAGGGATGAAGGAGGAGAGAACTCATGAGAGAAGGAAGCCCGTTCTGGGACAGGCTGGAGAGACCAGCTTGGTCTTGATCCTGATGGCCTCCTAGAGCTTGCAGTTCTGTTAGGGCTACTCTTGCTTTCATCTCCTTCCGCCTGCAAACTCCCAGGCTCAGGACTGTGAAGGCAGTGTTGCCTCCTCCTCTTTACCTTTGCTTTTGACATCTTCAAATACCCAGATTCTAAATTCATGAGCCCACAAGTTACCTGAAACACGTGTATAGGATAGCATGTAACAGAGTAGCTTGAGAGCTTTCTAAGAAGCTTAAATTTTTTTCTTCTCTCAAACCTCCTTTTTCACATAGGCTTTTAATGTGTATAAGAATTGTATCTCTTTGATTGCTCCTTAAGTAAGAACGTAGAAGACTCCTGTAAATGCTGGGTCCTGCTGCCACTGTCCGCCCCATGCCATCGGAGTAGAGATGCGCTGGGTGTCTGTGAAGCCAGGTTTTCTATTTCTCTCTGCCTGGTTAATTTTTCCTACAGAGAATGTCACTATCCTGCTCCACAATCCTTGGTGGCTCACAGGCATTACACAAAATAGTGAAACAGTGGGTTCAACCTCTGTGCTCTGTCCCAGCGATTCTTCTACTTCTAAGGAATTTTCCTACAGAAATACTTCCAGAAGAGTGCAAAGATCGCTACAGGGACACTCAACTGCATTATTATCGTGATAAACTAGTGTCAGTAGGGAAGTTAAAAATACATTATGATTTTGTGTGAGTAATATGCTGCCTTTGAAAGGAATTCTATAGAGACAGAGATATGGCTAAGGATATAGTTTAGTGGGGAACAGTGGCAGAACAGAACAAATGTTGAATGATCCTACTTGTATGAGAAACCAGAGTTGTCCGATTTGATTCATAGAGACAGAAAGCTGTATGGTGGTTGCCAGTGGCTTGGGGATAGGGGAACTGGGCAATTACTGTTTAATGGATACAGAGTTTCAATTTGGGAAGATGAAAAAGTTGTGGAATGGGTAGTGGTGGTTGTTGCACAACATTGTGAGTGTACTTAGTGCCACCAAACTGTACATCACAAAATAGCTTTAAAAGGTAAACTGTATGTTGTGTGTATTTCATCACAGTTTTTTTAAAAGGTGAGAAAAATAAAGCTGATTTTCATTGGGGGAGAAAAGCAAAACAGCACAGCCTGATCCTGTTTATGTAAAGAATAGAAGAGTGTATGGAAGCAGCTCTGCAGGGTGAAGAGTGCCACCAGTAACGGTGGTCAATTTATCATACTTGTAACTGGTTTAAAAATCTGGGTTTTCTTTAAAGGCCAGGCAGGATGTCCCATGGCATTCTGTTCCTCTGCCTGGCGTTGAAGCCTCCGCTCTTCTCTTTCCTTCCAGGAGCACAAGCTTAGTATGCCCTTATCCGCTCCTGTACCATCGGTCCCTCCTTGACCTCCGTCTCCCCATGGACTCTTTGCAGGAGCTGTAGGGCAGTGGGCAGAGGATAGCCAGGCAGGCGGCTAGGTGTTTTACTCTTGTTCCTGCCTCAGAGCACCTCTGTAAAACTGGACCATGTCTGGTTTATAGATGAACACAGGCACCAGGAGGAGGTAAAGCACCATGTATACCCTAGGATATTCAGGCAGGCCTGAATTTGAGATTTAAAAGAATTTTTTTTAAAAGATTTTATTTATTTGAAAGAGAGAGAGAGATCACAAGTAGGCAGAGAGGCATGCAGAGAGAGAGGAGGACTCTGAGACCATGACCTGAGCTGAAGACAGAGGCTTAACCCACTGAGCCACCCAGGCACACGTAAAAGAATTTTTTTGATACAATTCAAAAGTGTATAAACTTAGATGTACTTGGAAGTTGACTTTCCTACAATATTGGGGTTTTTTTTGTGTGTTTTTTTTTTAAAGAGTTTTTATTTATTTATTTGACAGAGAGAGGGAGGCAGGCAGAGAGAGAGAGAGAGAGAGGAGGAAGCAGGCTCCCTGCTGAGCAGAGAGCCCGATGCGGGACCCGATCCCAGGACCCTGAGATCATGACCTGAGCCGAAGGCAGCGGCTTAACCCACTGAGCCACCCAGGCGCCCCTCCTACAATATTGTTTTTAATTGCACATACACATTTAGTTATTATCTAAAACAACGTGTTCCTTTAGAAGTTAGATTTTTTTACCCACATATTTTGAGAATTAGTTCTGTTGCAGTTTGTCTGCGTGCATCTTTGGTGTTGTCATAGCCACATTTGGAGGTGCTCTCCTGAGCACTTGATCTTCACTCTTGGTGGCAGAGGTGTGACATTATCACTAGAGCCTCTACCCTGAGCTGGCTGTGATCTCTTCAGTGTGACCCTGTTAACTGTGTTGATTTTTTTTTTTTTTTTTTTTTCTATATAACAGCTTTACTGAGCTGTGGTTCACTTACCTTACAATGCATCCCAGAAGGAATCCTATGTCCCTCATCCCAGTATAGCTCCCCTCCCCACTGGCCATTAGGTCGTCCTGAAACTCTGCTCACTTTGGCCTGTTGTAAAGGCCACCACTGCACTCAGTTAAGCCCTGGAAATGGAGGGAGGAAGCAAGCTCTTCCTGCTGTTGGTTGTGGTAGTTTGCCCCAGAGGTGGTTGCCTTGGGACGGGGAGGCTGTAGCACATTACCATTTTGCCATTTTACATGGAGGGTTGGAGGGGAAATGAGGACATCTTACCCAGAGAGACTGTCTTGGACTTGAGCATCTGTGGTCCGCGGCTAGCTCAGATGCACCTTGGATTCATTTTCTGTTTATAGACCTTTTCTCCAGTCTGTTTCAAGATGATACGTTTTTGTTTGGTTGGGGTTTTTTTTGTTTTTTTTTGTTTTTTTTAAGATTTTGTTTATTTGACAGAGAGTGAAAGAGGGAACACACGCAGGAGGAGTGGGAGAGGGAGAAGCAGGCTTCCCACTAAGCAGGGAGCCCGATGCGGGGCTCAGTCCCAGAACTCTGGGACCATGACCTGAGCCAAAGGCAGATGCCTAACTGCCCTTGCCACCCAGGTGCCCCTGTGTGTGTATATATATATATATGTGTGTGTGTGTGTGTGTGTTTAAAGATTCTGTTTATTTATTTGATAGAGATTACAAGTAGTCAGAGAGGCAGGCAGAGAGAGAGGAGGAAGCAGGCTTCCCACTGAGCAGAGAGCCCAATGTGGGGCTCGATCCCAGCACCCTGGGATCACGACCTGAGCCGAAGGCAGAGGCTTTAACCCACTGAGCCACCAGGTGCCCCTGTATATTTGTTTTTAGTGTAAATTTTCATAAACAGGGATCTCTTCTCATTGAAATTACACTAATACAGTCTTACAGGTAAGGATTAAGCTATGGCAATGCACCAGCATTATCAGTATGTGGTGGCTAAAAGTTAATATTCTAGTAACAAGAAAGAATCTTTGTATTTAATGCCACTAAGATGCCACTTAGTTAAGATTGAAATAGTTGGGAGGGTGATAGCTCCTAAATGTGGTCTCCAGGTCAAACAGGTAGCAAAACACGTGTAAACAAACAAATGTTTGAACAGAGGAGTTGTGCCTTGATTTGGTTTTAAATGTTTGTGAAGTGTAGCTGTTGCTGAAGCTGTATGGTTTGCACCTACAGCACCCTGCCCACGGGAAAACAGAAACAACACTTCCAGCAGTTGCTCATGGGACGGTTACTATGGTAGGTCTTTCACTCTTTCACTTGGGTTTTGTTGTTGTTGCCATTGCCGGGATGATCTCATCCCACTCCGGACGGAAGGTGTCAGGCTTTGGGTAATGTTTTTGAAACCCTTGTGGTTTAGAGAAGGAGTTTCAGTACCTGCTGTCATAAACTCCGTGGGACAACTGAGGTCAGTCTGGGCCAGTTGGACCTCTTTCACAAACTTTCTCTGCACTGCTGGGTTTATTTGGTTGTTTGAACTCTTGTGCATGTATTTGACTGAAAATCATAGTTGATCAAACCGGGAGATCATTTAGTACTGTTGGTTCTATGTATCCATCCATTTATCTTACTGGAGACACTCAGATGTGTTTTAGAAATCGAGTGTCTCATCCCAGGCCTAAGGAAGATTGTATTTCTTTTCATGAAGTAAGATGTGTTAGAAGCCAGAAAGTCTAGTACTGCTGTTTCTGCTCCAGGCTTTTCTAGCCCCAGCTGCACACTGGGAAATGAGAGGCTCCGTGGACTGTGTGAGTTCCATCTTACTGTCTTAGGGAACGTAAAAATCTTGCACCTCCCTTCAAAGCTTATTTTATAAGAATAGTAGATTGTTTTTGTTTTACAAGTGTAAAACTAATGCTAGGTAGGGATTTGCTGCAACCCTCCTTCCTGCCTTTTTATCTGGGATTGAGATCCCACATCTGTGCAACTTTGGTGTCGTTGCTAAGGCTGCAGCAACGTTTGGTTAACCTAGCTCCGAGCCTGCCAGCTTTCACTCCGATGGCTATTTGTTCAGTGTGCTTGAAACTTGGTTTCTGAGGATTGCACCTTAGCTCAGTCCTCCCCTCTTATGAGCAAGAAGTGATGCTAAGTCTCTGTGGAGGTCTCATTTGAGCTGCTTTTACAGGGTGCTCTGTGGAGATGTGTGGACCAGCACATGTTGGTTTTCATGCTAAACAGAGTCAAGACTGTTTCCTTGAGAGACTACCTGGAGTTACTCAACAAAGGAAGAAGAAGGGTGGATGTAATGTATTTGACCGCAGAAGGTATATTTTTATGAGCTCGAACGACCCGACAGGGAACGCATACACCACTATTAAACCATTCAATTGCACATTGCTGAGATTATGGTCCTCCTAAATTAGTCAGTTCTTCATGAACATTTTCAGGTTTTCTGCTTTTATGCTGTACTCATGTAAGGCAGTGAAAGGTGTCCTTCCATGAACAGTGTCTGTTCTCTGAGGTGAGTGCCTCTAGAGGAGAGATAGTGAAGTTGGTTGCCAACTCCCTGCTAAGGGTTTGGGTTTTTCTTGCTCTGTGTTCTTACCAGAGAGTATGGGAACACAAGTATCTTTTCCCCCAGGTCCTTTGAGGTGCCCCTGCCCTTTGTAGTACCTGTGCTAGGCCTTATGGGACAGACATAGTAACACCTTCCCAGGGTTGCATGCATGAGGGCTTGTGGGTTGATGGGGATGCTGCATCTCCCTTGGGAGGCCAGGGGAGGACTGTAAGCCTCAGATGCAGGGTCCTGGGGCATTTGGAAGAGTGAACCCTGCAGAGGTCCCAGGGGTGGCATGTGACAGACTCTGGACTCTGAAAGACTGATGGACGTGGCCAGCCGGTCTAGGGCAGGTGAGGGGTGGGAAAGGAGGGGACAGGCTGGTCCTCTTCCAGGAATGATTGATCGCACTCTCAGAAGAGTGTTTTTACTTTAAAAAATACAGGAGGCTCTTTGTATAGACAAAGAAAGGGAACAAAAAGGTAAGGTGTCAAAAGTGGAAGTGCCCCCATTGGCCTTCCTTCCCAGTCCTCAGATGTGCTCTTGAGTGACTGAAATCACTGCCCTTCGCACAAGCTGGGGTGATTCTGAAGGAGTCAGCATCTGATTTGCTTCAGAACTGTGCGTGTATTTGAACTTGATTATCTCGAAATAAATATAGTAAATATTTTGCTATGCTTTATTTTGGAAAGAAATCTTAGGATTTCTGGAGGATGACTGGCAAGTGGCATAGTGTTGTAACCTGTACCAGTGTCAGGACTTTTCTCATACCCGTGGCTCATTCTTTTCTTGCTGGTCATGGAGGAACACTGACACTTTGCAGAGTGGTTTGTGATGAAAGCTGCCAGATTGGGGGATGCCTGAGTGGCTCATTCAGTGCCATCCTACTCTTGGTGTAGGCTCAGGTCACAGTCTTAAGGTCATGGGATTGAGCCCCACATTGGGCTCCTGGCATTGTGCTCCACACTCAGGAGGAAGTCTGCTTGAGACGCTTTCTCTCCCTCTCCCCCCAACTCTTTGTCACTCTCAAATACATAATCTTAAAAAAAAAAAAAAAAAAAAAAAAAAAAGCTTCCAGATTGGTGCTGTGAGCCGGGGCCACTTTGTAGACCCTTGAGGAGAGTATTTACCTGAGTGGGGTTTTTTGCAAGAAGCCAGAGGAAATTGTGCCCCTTGGCCACAGGACCTGGTGCAGTGCAGGACACACCTTGTCCCTTCATCAGCAGGTACAGCACTTGGGGTGCTGGCCTAGGCAGGTCAGGGGTGCTCGGGTTCTGCGGTTGCCCATGAGGACTGAATCAGTTTTGGCTCTTGTGTTTCAGAGGATACGTTCACATGTCTCATTTGGTTTGGAAGCCAGCTGAGAGAGGAGTAGGGTTAAACACCGACTACCTTCAGAGAGCGTATAATCTTGCCTAAAGCCAGTGAGTGGACTTGTTGGCACAAGAGAGAACTGTGACTCAAAGTAGGAAAGTCCCTCAGATTGAGACCTCACGGCCGTTTCAGCTGCAATGTGAGGTGGTCATTTCTGTATGTTTCTGTTGTGTATGTTCCCTACAGGGTGGTGGGAGTCCTGGACTGCACCGAGGAGGAGATGGAAGGGGTGGATGGCCCTTCAGAGAGGGGTAATGGGCTTTTTAAGGAGGACTGAAAAATTCTGGATTGTGTATGGAATACATTTAGTTCTTTATAAGAAAATGATACTCTGATAGGAGGTGTGACACCAGAGTTAATAATTTCAACTTCCTTGAAGGAGTGGTGCTACAGTTTTAGCTAGAAAAAGCTGCCTTTTTTTTTTTTTTAAGATTTTATTTATTTATTTGGCAGAGATCACAAGTAGGCAGAGAGGCAGATGGGGAGGGGGTGTGAGTAGGCTCCCTGCTGAGCAGAGAGCCCGATGTGGGGCTCGATCCCAGGACCCTGAGATCATGACCTGAGCCGAAGGTAGAGGCTTAATCCACTCAGCCACCCAGATGCCCCAGAAAAGCTTTTTTTAAAAAAAGATTTTATTTATTTATTTGTCAGAGAGCACAGGCAGGGGGAGCAGCAGGTGGAGGGAGAAGCAGGCTCCCCACTATGCAAGGACCCTGATGCGGGCCTCTATCCCCAGACCCTGGGATCATGACCTGAGTCAAGGCAGACACTTAACTCACTGAGCCACCCAGGCATCCCTAAAAAAAGCTTTTTAAGTTGCTATAACTTTGTAATTTAGCAGTGTAACTCTGATGAACGTACCTGTCGGTAGGCTGAAAGCTCCTTCTCATTTTCTTCCATCTTGGGACCCACTAGTCTTTCATTCCAGAAATCTGATCAGAGGCAGAGAGATCAGGCAGTGTGGTCATGCTGGCGGATCTAGAGAAGCATCTGAGAGGCTGCTGTTTCCCTTACAGAAAAGCTCGTCTGGATTTTTGGCACAGAATCTGATGTTTTATTTGTCCCTAAGCATTGGTGGAAGGATCTGCATTATTGTGGCTTTTTTTTTTTTTTTTTTCAGAATCTTTTTTTTTTTTTTTTTTTTTTAATATTTTATTTATTTATTTGAGAGAGAAACAGTGAGAGAGAGCATGAGCGAGGAGAAGGTCAGAGAGCGAAGCAGACTCCCCATGGAGCTGGGAGCCTGATGCAGGACTCGATCCCGGGACTCCGGGATCATGACCTGAGCCGAAGGCAGTCGTCCAACCAACTGAGCCACCCAGGCGTCCCTGCATTATTGTGGCTTTAATGAAATAATTTTATGGACAACTTAGAGCTTTTCCTTTATTAAAACTAGAATAAAATGTTAACGAGGGAGAAAATGAACACCCAGTGTTGGACCACAGGCATAGGTGTCGAATCGATGCGGAGCACTGTGTCTGGTCTCCCGGGCTCTGCTGCTTTGGCAGAGAATATTTGTTTAGTTTGAAAAAAGAAATCAGAAGTTCGCATTTCAAAAAGCAGAAAAATACTACAACCTGCAGTATTTTCCCCTACATTTTGGGGCAGCGTTTTGACTGCCTCTTCTGTGACAACAGTATTCTGATATTTCTATAGAAAGGACACACAGTTGCTTCCCTAGGTTGATGGCCATCTTCTTTCTATTATTGACAACTTAGAACACTTTAAAAAAAAAAATTTTTTTTTTTTATTTATTTGAGACAAAGATCACAAGTAGGCAGAGGCAGGCAGAGGTGCGGGGTGGGGGGGAAGCAGGCTCCCCGCTGAGCAGAGAGAGAGCCTGATGCAGGGCTCAATCCCATGAGATCATGATCTGAGCCGAAGGCAGAGGCTTAACCCACTGAGCCACCCAGATACCCCATTAGAACACTTTCTTTTAACTTCCTAATTCATCTGTGCCATATAAATTTTTAGGATTGTTGTCAAATTTGGGAAATCTGTATCAAGTTTCTTTCATAGGTGAGCTGGGAGACTTAAAGGCTTTCAACATTTTTAATGCAGTGACTACAGGGCTTTGGAAGGGGGCAGGCAGCCATGACCCCTGTGAGTAGCTGGTACTTTGTTTTTAGTTTTTGTGTATGTGGTAAAATATACATAACATAAAATTTACCATTTTAACCATTTTTTTTAAAGATTTTATTTATTTATTTGACAGACAGAGATCACAAGTAGGCAGAGAGGCAGGCAGAGAGAGGAGGAAGCAGGCTCCCCACTGAGCAGAGAGCCCGATGCGGGGCTCGATCCCAGGACCCCGGGATCATGACCTGAGCCGAAAGCAGAGGCTTTAACCCACTGAGCCACCCAGGCGCCCCATTTTAACCATTTTTTTTTTTTAAAGATTTTATTTATTTATTTGACAGAGATCACAAGTAGGCAGAGGCAGGCAGAGAGAGAGGAGGAAGCAGGCTCCCTGCTGAGCAGAGAGCCCGATGTGGGACTCGATCCCAGGACCCTGAGATCATGACCTGAGCCGAAGGCAGCGGCTTAACCCACTGAGCCACCCAGGCGCCCCCATTTTAACCATTTTTAAATATATGATTCAGTGGCATAGCTGGGACTTTTTGCTAGTCTTTTCCTCTGTAATTCTTTGGACCTAGTTTAGATAATAATAGCTTATACAATTTTATATCTTGCTTTTAAACAATTTTCTCATATTGCTTAAAAATCATAAAATTAGTAAGCAGACTTTTCGTAATATCCTGATAGGCCATCATGGCACTCTTCTGCTAGACATGGGAGTAAGTACTTTCACAATGGGGTATAAGAGATGTCTTGATGGGGACAGGGAGCGCTGGGCTGGCTTAGTCCGTGGAGTGTGCAATTCTTGATTGCAGGGTTACGAGTTTGAGCCCCACAATCGGGTATATAGAGTACTTAAAGATAAAATATTTAAAAAAAAAATGTTGAGGGGGAATGTCCTGATGGGGCTTAAACTCTGTGGCACAGTGGTAGAAGTTTTCCTGAGGTTGGTGTTAGTTCAATGCCCTGTACCCAGATGGGTCAGTCTGGTCAGCCCTTATCCTTGGCGTCTCCCACAAGACAAACATTGATAGCTTTCCTCTTCCTTCCTGGCGTTATTTTGCTAAAACTCCTTTTTGTATATTCATTTCGTTACCAGGAGTTCTGCGTCATTTTACCCAGCTTTCCAGTAAATCCAGGGCAAAGTGAGGAATGATTTTCCTTCTGCATTGTCTTGCTAAGACACCTCATTAAAAGCTGGAGGGCAGACCCACCAGTGTTGCTGAAGGGGGCCTTCAGCAGAGACCCACAACCAACCCATGGCCTTTCTTTGCTTTGCCTGCAAAAAAGATGGAAATAATTATCTTTTATTTATTTATTATTTTTTTCTAAAGATTTTATTTATTTGAGAGAGAGCGAGAGAGAACACAAGCAACAGTAGCAGCAGGCAGAGGGAGAAGCATACTCCCCACCAAGCAGGGAGTCTGTGCGGGGCTTGATCCAGGACTCTGGGATCATAACCTGAGCGGAAGGCAGATGCTAAACTGACTGAGCCACCCAGGTGCCCCAGGATAATTGTCTTTCTTTTTTTTTTTTTTTTTTTCCCCAAAGATTTTATTTATTTATTTGACAGAGATCACAGGTAGGCATAGAGGCAGGCAGAGAGAGAGAGGGGGAAGCAGACTCCCCGCGGAGCAGAGAGCCCAATGGCAGGGCTCAATCCCAGGACTCTCCCGCGACCTGAGCCAACAGCAGAGGCTTTAACCCACTGAGCCACCCAGGCGCCCTGGATAATTCTTTTAATGATAACATTGCAACCTGAAAACCTTGGGTGTTTGGGATGTGAACTCAGTACCAACACATAATTTCTGAATGCTAGTTAGTATATTTATTTTAAGTTACAGAATTTTAATCTTCTTGAGGCTACATTTTTTTTTTTTTTAAGGTAATCTCTATACCCAGTGTGGGGCACGAACTTACAACCCTGAGATCAAGAGTCCTGCTGTCCACCAACTGAGCCAGTCAGATGCCCTGAGGCCACCCTTTTTTTTTTTTTTTTTGAAGATTTATTTAGTTTACAGGGAGAGAGACGCAGCGAGAGAGGGAACACAAGCAGGGCGAGTGGGAGAAGGAGAAGCAGGCTTCCTGCTTAGCAGGGAGCCCGATGCGGGGCTTGATCCCAGGACTCTGGAATCACGACCTAAAGCCACACAGGTGCCCCCGAGGCCACATTTTTAAAGTTTATTCTTGAATGGCCATTCTTTTCTTGCCTGATTTTCTGCAAGAGAGAATTTTCTAAGAGATGGTCATTGCACTAGGAGCTTAAGTTTTGTTTCCATGAAATGTTTCCACAGCACCAGGTCCCAGATGAGTCTTTAGGTGCAGGATCCTTCATTTATACTCCCCAGTTAATGCAGCTTGATAGATGGGGAATTATAAATGCAAAATTAACACTAGTTCAGTGCTCAGAATACATTTGGTCAAGTGTGTTGCATGCCTCATTTTAATAGTTGTACTTGCTGTATGATTAGTTTGGGTTTGGATAATTGCAGTGGGTGCCTTTTGAGTCTTCTGTTATCTGTGTACAGCATGTTTTCATGACGCAGTAGTGACTAGAGGCACATCCTGTGAAGTACCTTCTCTGTGCTGGTGTTCTGGACTCTAGAGATTTCAGCAGTGAACACAGCAGTCAGAAATCTCTGATTTTATGGACTTTGTTTTCTGGTGGGGTCAGGATGGGGGATACAAAAAATAAACAAGACAAAGAAGACATGTAATATGTTAGATGATGGTGATAAGTGCTATAGAGAAATAAAGCAAGGTGTATAAGGCAGTGTAAACAAGGAGATATGGTCCTTTCAGATGGGGTAGCTTAGGAGGACCTCATTAAAGAAGTGACATTTGCATAAAGAGCTGAAGGAGGTAAGAGAGTGGGCCAGAGGGATGCCTGGGAAAAGAATGTACCAAGCAGAGGGAATGGCAAGCGCAAAGGCCCTGAGGTAGGCATATTCCAGGCATGCTTGAAAAATAACAAGGAAGCTAGAGTAATAGCAGATTTGATGCTGATTTTTCTTTCCTTATGGATTTTACAGAAAGGCTTATTGGACCTTTATGCTTCTGTTCTGCTTGTTTGCTTTGACTTTATAAGAATTTAAAAAGATAACCATGCAACTGGTAGAAGTCTGCTAATTATTAAGACCCTGATAAAAATTGGGCTTTCAGAGTGAGCAAATGGCTTTAGATTTAGCAGTGGGTGTCATGGATTTATGAGGGAAAACATGGCTGTCTCTGAAAGTCTGTACCATCTGGGAGTGCCTTCACGAAAAGGGGGAGTCCTTCCTTTGACCAAGATGGTGACCCAGGCATCTTGGCAGAAGTGGCTCAAGATGCTCAGTGTGAAGCAAATGAGCCCAGTTAGAATGGATGGGAAGGTAAATCTCAACCAAAGCATTTGCATATAGAAGCTATTTAACAGCTAATATGATCTTTTTTTTTTTTTAATAAGATTTTATTTATTTATTTGACAGACAGAGATCACAAGTAGGCAGAGAGGCAGGCAGAGAGATGGGGGAAGCAGGCTCCCCGTTGAGCAGAGACCCCCCTATGCAGGGCTCAATCCTAGGACCCTGGGATCATGACCTGAGCTGAAGGCAGAGGCTTAACCCACTGAGCCACCCAGGCACCCTAATATGATCTTTTTAAGTCTGTTTTTTTTTGTGATTATTAAAATAATATGTACTTATGAAAATAAGGTAAATTAAAAAGTGTAAGAAAAAATTTAATCCCTATAAATTATACTGAGGTATAATTTATATACAATAGGACTCATCAATTTTAAGCCCAATTTGATGAATTTTGACAAATTTATGCAGTCATGTAATTACTATCCCAGTCACAGCATATAACATTTTCATTACCCCTGAAAGTTCTCTTAGTCCCCTTGTGGTCAGTCCTATTCTCCTACCTCTGCAGCTGCTTAATCTACTTTTTAGAGTTGTGCTTTTTCTAGCATTTCTTATAAATCTAATCATATAATATATGATTGGCTTTTTTCACTTACGTGCTTTTATGATGAATCTTTATAATGAATCAAGATTCCCTTTTATTGCTGAATACTGTTGCATGATATGGATGTACCATAGTTTGTTTATTCATTCACCCATTTGATGGATATTTGGGTTTCCACCTTTTGGCTATTGTAAGTAGTGCCTCTAACTGAGATCATGTACAAGTCTGTGTGGACATTGGATTTCATTTCTTTTAGGCATATAGTATATCTATGAATAGGATTATTGGGTCATATAATAAGTATTTGTTTAACTTTCTAAGAAGCTGCCAAACTGTTTTCCAAAGTGGCTGTACCACCTTTTTTTTTTTTTTTTTTTGCGTTCCTACCAACAGTGTTTAAGAGTTTCAGTGATGTTGGTGGTATAGTCATGGATTGTGTAGTTGTGGGTTGTATGCAGATGCTGTATGGTGGTGGCCCTGCGGCTCACGCTCACGGAGAGGAGGTGTGAATGGTGAGTGTTGTTTTTCCACCATCAGGCTGGTGTGCCTCACACCATCCCCTGTGACTGTCCAACCCTGGGGCTTTTCTTGAGGCAAAGTAGGTGGCCCCAGCAGACCACATTTGTGGCCTCATTAACTAAATTCTAGATGAGTGAGCTAAGGGCTTAAGGGTTTTCATGAGTCATTGTTTTATTTGAAGTATTTATTTTTTTAAAAATTTTTAAAGATTTTATTTGTTTGAGAGAGAGAGCATGAATGGGGAGGGCAGAGGGAAAGGGAGAAGCCCAACAAGGGGCCACATCCCAGGACTCCATCCCAGGATCCTGGATCCTGACTTGAGCCGAAGTCAGTTAACCAACTGAGCTACATAGGCGCCACTCTTCGCAGTATTTTATTTTATTATTTTTTTAAAGATTTTATTTATTTATTTGACAGAGATCACAAGTAGGCAGAGGCAGGCAGAGAGAGAGGGGGAAGCAGGCTCCCTGCCAAGCAGAGAGCCCAGATGTGGGGCTCGATCCCAGGACCCTGAGATCATGACCTGAGCTGAAGGCAGAGGCTCAGCCCACTGAAACCACCCAGGCGCCCCAGTCCGCAGTATTTTAGAAGCAAGGATATTAAAGCATTGTTTCCAGCAGATCCTTAAACCAGTCTGACAGATTTAGGGGGATGAGCTGTGGAGGAAATCTATGTCCTCCTGTCTTAGGCTGAGTTATATTCTGTTTTCCTTACCTGTTCATAGTTTCATGGACCAATGTGAGACGATGTGGAAGGCTAAAATAGATGCTAAATCCGAAGACAGTATTCTGTGGTTATTCCCCCTGTCCCTAGGCACAGAGCCCACACATTTTGCATGGACTTCTCAGTAACTTCTAATACTACAGGATTCCTGGGACACTGGGCCTTAGACCTCAGATGTTTAAAAATCATTGAGAGCTCAAACCACGTGTGGGACAGAGAGAGTAGTAGGTGAAAAAGAACAGGTTTTGGGGCACTTTTCTTCTGGCCTGGTTGAGGTCATTAGAGAGGGAGCGGATCTGCTGTGTGTAATCCTTAGGAAATTTGATCCTTCATTTTCCCACAGAGATGCAGCCTCTAAGGGAAGCTAGAACAAAAGCTCCACTTCTTCATCTGCAACCCCAAATGTGAGAAATATGTGGTATGGTGAAGCCATACTTAACGTTCATATTGAAAGACTAAACATAATTGAAACAGGGGTGCACAAAGGAGCATCTGGGTAGCTCAGTCAGTTAAGCATCTGCCTTCTGCTCAGGTTATGATCCCAGGGTGCTGGGATTGAGCCCCCTGGCATCAGGCTCTCTGCTCAGCAGGGATTTTGCTTCTCCCTCTCCCTCTCCCTTTCCCTCTGCCTGCTGCTCTGGCTACTTGTGCACGTGTGCTCTATTAAATCTTTTCAAATTTTTTTTTTTTTAAATGGGGTGCCTGGGTGGCTCAGTCAGTTAAGCATCTGCCTTTGGCTCAGGTCATGATCCTAGGGTCTCGGGATCCAGTCCTACATTGGGCTCTCTGCTCAGCAGGGAGTCTGCTTCTCTCCCTTTGCCCCTCCTCCCACTCGTTCTCTCAATCTCTCCCTCTTTCTCTCTCAAATAAATAAAATCTTCAAAAAAAAATTTTTTTAATGAAAGAATCACAAAATAGGACTTACCTTATATGTACAATGCAGTTATACTTACTATTTTTTCCTATTTGATTAAAACAACTAGTTACCGCTCACTGATCGCATTATACCACGCACACAGTAGAGGTCTACTGCATGCCTCTCTTCTCCATTTTACAAACCAGAAAACCAGAACCCAGAGGGAACCAGGGACTTGGAGATGATCTCCAAGCAATTGAGTGGCTGAACTGGGACTAGAATCTGGCTCCACCTAACTACACAGTAATCTGTTGTCTCCCTAACTCCCAGCTCATATTTGGCAGTTTTCTCTGTCATTAGCTTGGCTCAGGCAAGGATTAGCCTTATTTTTCTTGCCTCTCTACCCAAGATGATGATGATTCTCCAGGGAGCAGTGTCCTGCGGACTGCCAGAGTTGGGTGCTGGGGGGAGGATGGCAAGGTGCCACATCATACCCAGCAGCTAATGAGTACACTGAGGACCTGGGAGGAGGTGATGGAGACGTTCACAGGGCCTGGTGGCCTCCATTCACACCTATGCACCGTACTCCAGAGAGTTGCCTTGAAGGACCCGTTTTTGTTGTAGATTTTGCTTTAGGGTAAGGATGGGTGAGAGAGATGCCCGGAGAGAGATTCTTCCACCTAACTGAATACACTTAAAGGAAGTTTGAACAGAGTTGGAAAGGGATTTGCATTGGTATTAATATTACTCTGACGACAAAAGCAGTTTATACTTTAATGAAAGGCTTGGATTGTGTTTCTAAAGCCTGGTCCATGAGGGGTGTCTTGTGCATTGACAAATAATCTTGGTACCTAGTTTGTGCTTGGGTTCTGGCAGACCGACTGTGAGTCAGTACAGTAGCTTTTCTTTGGTATTGCTCCTACTCCAGAGGTCTTTTCAGTGGATTAGTATGAACTAGTCTGTGTAGACCCGAAGAAAGGGCTGGTGTGGCCAAGTGTCTCAGAGCTCCACCTTCTGGAGAGGGTCTGGAAATGGCTGGAATGTACTCATCCTTGGAGCTTAGAAACCTCCTCAGCACATGTCCTGCTGAGGGCTTCTGTGGTCATGAGAAGGTGGTGCCAGGAGAGAAATCAGGACCTTTGGTTTTCATCTCTGCGTATAGGAAAGCTTATTGATTCCTAATCCTTGAGTCCAGTTGGGACCCACCGTCAGATCCTTCTAAAAAGAGATTAGCAATCAGTTTAAACTCTAAGAGAGGTTATGTATATAAAGAGAAAATACGCATGGTGAAGGCACCCTCTCACCAGGCTAAATGTCCCATGTAACATAAGAGGAGTGCTGTATCAGGGCACTAGTTTCAAAGACTCTGGGACGTAGAAGTGGCCCCCCCCGTAAGGGCCTCCAACAGATTGAGGTTCATTTGGGAGCTGTGGCTTATTGTCCCTGGCCCTGGATGAGTTTCCTCACTTCCCCAAATTAGCTTCATTGTTTGTAACAGAGAGAATAGTGTCTTCCTCACAGAAAGTATCCCAAGGACCAAATGAGGTAAGTTTCTGTAATGAGCCAGCATGTAGTAGGTGCTTTACTCACCCTAGAGGACAGTGGGCACATCTTCAGCAGACCTGTTCTCATCACCAGTATGTCACTTGGGGTAATGGGAACTGGAAGAGTTCTCAGTTAAGAACCCTACAGATAATGGCATGCCCCACACCCTATAAGAAGTGCTAGTAGCAGCTGTGTAGTCTGTAAATTACAGACGGAAAACAGAGAACTAGCATGAAGTCCCTTGAAGTCAGTTGCATAGAGGTTGCTTTGCTGAGATCTGGGGTGTTTAGGGATGCAAAGTCAGGTCTAAGGCCCTGAACCTCAGGAGAGGATGGGAGCCCTGATTACCCCAGGAGGGCAGCTTTGGCTTAATGGTGTGCCCCAGCTTTTGGAGATCAGGATAGAACTGATAAAAATAGTCAGTGACCTAGAACACTGTGTATCTTTTTAAAAGGAGTTAGCCAGCCCTGATCGGTTGTTTTTAGATACAGACGTTAATGATTAACGCCAGGCCCGAGCTCCACTGTTAATAAGGTTAATGGGGCTTGTCTTTGGCCTTAGGGTTGAGGGGGAGGAGTGGACACCCTGGGGGAGTAAATCTTACCAGATGGTGAGTAAGCAGGTTTTCCCTTAAACTGCATTTTATAAAAACATAATTAATGACTAAGAACCCTAATGTAATCTAGGATGATGAGTCAATGTAGGTTTCATCGTCTTTTATAACAAACCTACAACTCTGATGGGGGATATTGATAACCGGGAAGGCAATGGCATTTGTGGGGGCAGGTGTTTCTGTGGGCACTTATCATCCTCTCATTTTTTGCTCTGAACCTAAAACTACTCTAAAAAAATAAAGTATTAAAAATATGTATGTATGGGGGCGTCTGGGTGGCTCGGTCCGTTTAGCACTTCCCTTCCGCTCAGGTGGTGATTCCGAGGTCCTGGGATTGAGTCCCCCGGCCAACTCCCCTGTTCTACGGGGAGGAAGCCTGCTTCTGCTTCTGCCCCTGCCCCTGCCCCTTTCCCAGCTCGTGCGCTGGCGAATATGCGCACTTTCTCTCTCTCAAAATCTTTTAAAAAATGAAGTTAGTCTTACCAGAAAATGGTAAGGATTATGGGGCGCCTGTGTGGCTCAGTCGTTAAACGGCTGCCTTCAGCTCATGTCGTGATCCTGGGGTCCTGGGATTGAGCCCCACATAGGAGTCCCTGCTCGCCCGGAGCCCTGCTTTCCCTCTGCCACTCTCCCTGCTTGTGTTCCTGCTCTCGCTCTCTGTCAAGTAAATAAAATATTTTTTAAAAGAGAAAATGGTAAAAATTAATCTGAATTATTAGGTGTGAAATGGGACTTTACCATATCGTGGCTTGCATTTTTCCCGCCTAGTGGAGGGCACGGGCAGTTTGAGGACACCTGGGGCCAGTCCCTGCGAGTCGGAATCTGGCCCCGCCCCGCAGTAGCTCTGGCTGTTTGTTTCTGAGTGAGGAGGCGGGGCCGGGGTAGGCGGCGTGGGCAGGGCCCCGCCTGAGCTCGCGCTGTTTTTCTGCTGAAGTGCTCGCGGTTCTACGGCGGTTCCCAGGCCGCGTCCAATGCTATTGTCTCTCTTTGCTTTCGGCAGAGCGTCCTGGCCCGCGCAACCGAGGACTTGAGGCCAGACAGACGGACGCACGGACAGACGACAGACGGAGGACGCGCTGGCCGCTGGACCCCGCCGCCTCCCCCTTCTCCCTGCCGCCTGCGCCTGGAGGATGAGCCCAGCCTTCAGGGCCATGGACGTGGAGCCCCGCACCAAGGGCGTCCTGCTGGAGCCCTTTGTCCACCAGGTCGGGGGGCACTCATGCGTGCTCCGCTTCAACGAGACGACCCTGTGCAAGCCCCTGGTACCGAGGGAGCACCAGTTCTACGAGACTCTCCCAGCCGAGATGCGCAAATTCACTCCTCAGTACAAAGGTGAGCCCCCGCTGCCATAGGGGTCGCCATCGCCTGGCGAAGAGATGAGAGGCGGCACTGCCGTGGAAGGCCCGGGCAGCCATCCCGGGAGCCCTCACCCCTCCCCTCACTCTGTTTTCCCTCCTCCTCCTCTTGGCCCTCAGCCCAGCACCTCACACCCTCAGTTTGCAAGCCCTGGTAAGATTGCTCAATTGTTTTGTTTTGTGGATTTGTTTTGAGTTTATTTTTGGTGGAAGTGTAGTTGTGTTTTATGTTCAGGTGTCTCTTGATCTCAGTAACCCATAGGCCCCCGTGGGGGAACAGCGGGGGAAGACTTTGGGAGGATTTTACCCAGAATCCTTGCGGCCTGCTTTTTGTCCTCCAGGAAACCAGAAGCCCTGGTGATTAGGTAGGCTGGGAGCAGGGTTGAGTCAGATGGAATGCAGGAGTGGGAGGCCTGTGCTGATTAGCTGAAGCCCTTTGCTATTACGGAATGTCCCCGAAATTGCAATGTTATGGCAACCCTTTGATTCACATATGGTGACTCTCTCTTTCTTTTTATAATGCATTTTTGGGGGTGACATCAGCCACCAGCATGGTGTGGTCTTTCCTGGGGTGGGAGGATATTTTGTAAATCAAAGAATCCATTAAAGGAAATTAAATTTACGTTGCCTGGTTTTATACAAAAGACTCTTGAACAACTTAGGTTCTTCTGGGACTGTTGAAACATGCTGTTTGAAGACAGAATGTACTGGGCGCCTCTCTCTGTACTCTGAATATGCATGTGTGTTGTGGGGGGGGGTGGGGGAGTTGAGGGCCCTCACTTGGTCCTTCTCTGTTGTTTTTTCCAGGACAAAGCCAAAGGCCCCTTGTTAGCTGGCCGCCCCTGCCCCCTATTTCCCCCTGGTTCTTTCCCCGGGCCACAGGGAAGTGTGGTCCCCTGAATTCCCCACCCAAGCTCCTCTGCTCCTCTGCGCCCAGAGCCAGGGACCACCTCAGAAGTGTCATCTCTCTCTGAGCACGCATTCCCCTGCAGCGAGCAAGCGGGCGAGCGAGCAAGCGGGCGGGCAGCAAGGACTGAGCAAATTGAGTGATCCCAGGCCACAGAGGCCTGGGAGGAAAGGTGTTCAGCCAGTCGGTTGTAAGGCGCTCGTCGGCACCTGCTGAAACGCTCCCACCTGACAGCCCCCTCCTCAAAGACTGTCTAATTACACATGGCAGGTTCTAGAGACTCAAGGGGGAGAGCTGCTTTCAAGGCCACCACGCGTCTGTGCTCCCGGCCGGACCCTATTTGCCTTGTGTTCATTTTGTTCTTTTGTGACTGCAAAGACCAAATAAAGTAACATGTTTGAGGACAAAAGGCTTGGGGTGCCCACCCGTGTGGGGGTGCTCTGCAAGAAGCCTTTGCTAGGGTGTCTGTTGTGCTGTGTGGTTTGTTTTGTTTGCTCCTTTATTTTGTTTTGCTTGCCCAGTCTTCCCTTACCCTTGGATGCTTCTTACCCCTCAGGGCAAACCTTTGTTCCCCGTGTTAGGCTCTGCTTTAAGGCAAGCCTCAGGCCGTCGGAGTTTCTGTTTAGGGCATCAAAAATTCCCGCAAGATATAAAGAGCAAATGTTTTTACGTCTCTCTTAGGATTAGAAGAATTACATAAAACTTAATAAACATTTTCAATGATGGAAAAATGTGTCTTGTAATTCTTTGGCTCTTGCCTTGTTGAGTGCATCAGAGAGGAAGACTCTCGGCCATGTTTGCTCCCTAATCGCTTGTCTTGTGTGGTGTCATCTTTTCTAGCTGTTTTGATATTTGTTAGGTTTGCAGATGAGTTTGGGGCCTCTGGCAACATAGAGACTAAGGAACAGGGTAAGAAAAAAACAAATGTTACAATCATGTTATTTATAACACATCTTCTGTGGAATTAAAAGTTCTCTCTGCTCCTCACCCCCCTTGCAGGTGTGGTATCTGTACGCTTTGAAGAGGATGAAGACAGGAACTTATGTTTAATAGCATATCCACTAAAGGGGGACCATGGAACTGTGGACAGTGTAGACAATTCAGACTGTGAACCAAAAAGTAAGCTCCTGAGGTGGACAAACAAAAAACATCACGTTCTAGAAACGGAGAAGAGCCCCAAGGACTGGGTGAGGCAGCACCGGAAAGAGGAGAAGATGAAGAGGTATAAACTGAGGTGGGGGAGGACCCTGTACTCCGTGGAAGGGGAGGTGTCAGGGGATCTTAGTTACAGGCCAGTCTCTTGGAGCTAGGGACTCAAATGATGGACTTAGTTGTGCCTTGTAACTCAGTGGCCAGTTCCCACACGGCAGCTTCTCTTTAATGACTCTGGGTTACACTTTCGAAGTTTGTGTTAAATATTAGCATTTTAAGATCAGGATTTTTGAAATAGAAAATGGAAAAGATGTAGTAGACTTTTTCTTAATGTATTATAGGTGAAGCTAAAAGGCAATGCCATTTCTCTGTTCAGTATTGAGGTTACATTTGGATTACAGAGTGTCACCTTTATTTTTTTTAATTTTTCTTAAAAAAAAAAAAAAAAAAGTTTATTTAGGGGCACCTGGGCAGCTCTGGGTAGTTGTTAGGCATCTGACTTTAGCTCAGGTCATGATCCCAGGGTCCTGGGATTGAGCCCTGCATCGGGCTCTCTGCTCTGTGGGAGGCTGCTTCTCCCTCTCCCACTGCCCTGCTTGTGTTCCCTCTCTTACTGTGTCTCTGTCAAATAAATGAATAAAATCTTTAAAAAAAAAAAAAAAAAAAGGGGGCGCCTGGGTGGCTCAGTGGGTTAAGTCGCTGCCTTCGGCTCAGGTCATGATCTCAGGGTCCTGGGATCGAGTCCCGCATCGGGCTCTGCTCATCGGGGAGCCTGCTTCCCTTCCTGCCTCTGCCTACTTGTGATCTCTCTCTGTCAAATAAATAAATAAAATCTTTAAAAAAAAAAAATTTATTTAGAGAGCATGCAGGCACACGGGATTGTGCAGCAGGGAGGGGCAGAGGGAGAGGTAAAGAGAGAATCTCAAGCGGACTCTCTGCTGAGCTCCGAAACCTATGCTGGGCTAGATCTTGGGACCCTGGGATCATGACCTGAGCTGAGACTAAAAGTTGGACACTTAACCAACTGAGCCACTTAGGCACCCCAGAAATAACACATTTCTTTCATATTTTACATTTAGGACAAGAGATAATCAGTTGATTTTTCAAATACAGGTTGGGTGTGTACAAAAAGGGAGTTTTGTGCACTTCCTAAAACAAAAATGATTTTAACCAAATTTATGGAAAGCTGCATAAATATACACATATATATATATATATAGAGAGAGAGAGAGAGAGAGATTTATTTGAGAGAGACCATGAGTTGAGGTTGGGTAGGGTAAGGGGCATAAGGAGAGGGAGAAGCAGACTTCCTGAGGAGCAGGGAGTGGGACAACATGGGGCTCGATCCCAGAACCCTGAGATCATGACCTGAGCTGAAGGCAGATGCTTAACCAACTGAGCCACCCAGGCACCCCCATAAAAATGTTTCTTTAAAGACATTTTTAAGTGCATTTTTTTCTTTTTTAACTTTTTTTTTTTTTTTTTAAGTAGGCTCCATGCCCAGTGAGGAGCCCAGCACAGGGCTTGAATTTACAGCCCTGAGATTAAGAACTGAGCCTAAGATCAAGAGTCAGATGCCACCCAGGCACCCTAGGAATTAATTTTTATTTTTAAATTTTATTTATTTACTTATTTTAAAGATTTTATTTATTTATTTATTTATTTGACAGAGAGAGAGAGAGAGAGGCCTTGAGAGAGGGAACACAGTAGGGGGACTAGGAGGGGGAAAGCAGGTTTCCTGCCGAGCAGGAAGCCTGATGTGGGGCTCAATCCCAGGATGCTGGGATCATGACCTGAGCCAAAGGCAGACACCCAACAGCTGAGCCACCCAGGTGTCCCGGAATTAATTTTTAAATGGAAGTTATAAACAAAGGAGAGTGCGGACTTCAGATGAATCAGATTTGGACCATGTCACTCAATGCACTATATTAATGCAGACATGGAGCACCGGGTTGGCTCAGTCAGTTCAGTGTCCGACTCTTGACTTTGGCTCAGAGGGTCATGATCTCGGGATCGTGAGATCAAGCCCCTTGTCACGTGGAGCCTGCTTAGGATTTCCCTTTCCCTCAGTCCCCCTGCCCCCCTGCCACTCCCCTCAAAAGTAGACAAAATGAAGTCATCCAGTTCGTTGTTTATTCTGCCTTGTAAACGTCATTATCCTCTTGTTAGGTTATAACTTGCTAGTTCATTTATTTTGAAATAAAGTCTAATCATACAAGGTAAAAACAAACAGACTCTGGATTAAATTATGCCATTTTGGGTCAAGAGCCACGGTGGCAGCTCTGAAAGAGTTGTAGTTGCTCGTTGCTTCTGCGGCTACCCTGTGCCGCGTCCTGGGGATGCAGCAGTGACTGAGACAAGAGCCGTCCCTTCCCCTCAGGCTGCTCGCTGATGGTGAGAGACAAAAACGGTCCGTTGGGTGTCCCTGAAATGGAGGTTCCTCCACCTATACAGAGCCGTCCAGGTGCCACTCTTTGGCAGAGCTTATAAAAATACAAACAATATATATAAATTAAAGTATTTATAATGTAGCTAAGTAGGTTGGCTTATTCCCATGGAATTTTAGTTTGGCTTTTCCCTGGTCTCCAGCCTTCAGAATCTGGGAACCTGCTGTATCCGAAGCCGGGGCGGGGTGGGGGGCGGTGGTACCGCCTAGAAGAAGAGGGCAGTAAGGACTGCTTGGGAGGGAGTCGGGGGGGCGCCAGGGTGGACGCAAAGGCTGTTCTTGCATCTTGGGTTTTCCTTACTGTAGAAAAAAACAGTGAGCTGGCCCCTTTATTTTTTAAAAATCATCTTTCTTGAGGTATAATACACTAAACAGTAAAATGTATCCATTTGAAGTGTTTAGTGTGCACACTGAAACCACCACCCCATCAAGATCTCAAACTTCCCATCACTCCAAAAGTTCTCTCATGCCTCTTTGGCCCTGAGTTTTGATAAGACGTTGTGATTGGCTTCTTGTCTCCTTACAGCCATAAATTAGAAGAAGAGTTTGAGTGGTTAAAGAAATCGGAAGTCTTGTACTACAGTGTAGAGAAAAAGGGGAACGTCAGCTCCCAGCTTAAACACTATAACCCTTGGAGCATGAAGTGTCACCAGCAGCAGTTACAGAGAATGAAGGAGAACGCAAAACATCGGAACCAGTACAGTATCCTTTGCTCACAGAGTCTGTCAGCCTCGGGGTCGGAAGGGTGGGTGAGGGCCAAAGAGTGTAGAGAAGTTGGGTTTGTTTTCTAGCCATGGTTGTGCCAGGGCACCCTCTGTGGTAACCGCGGACAGATCTGTATTCCTGCAGGAGCGAGGGCTGGTCTGGGAATACAGGCGGTGGGGAAGCAGGTGAGTGGCACCTCCCGGAGGGAACAGCCTACACCAGGGAGGCTTTGGCCTAGAGTCCAAGGAGTTGGCTCATGTTTTTGGAAATCCCCTGCTTGCCTGCCAAGGGTGGGGTGGCAGGTGGGTGCCAGCCTTTCAGTCCTGATTCATCAAACTTGCACATGAAGCATAGCACAAGGGGCTTTCCTTTTTCCCCTTTCTAGCCCATGAAGCTATGTTTCACGGTTTTTTTTTTAATCTTGGGGGAGGGATTCCTCAGAATTGAGTATGCTTTATTCAATTTTTTATTGGGGGATATTTTTATTTAGTTAGTTAGTTTTATTGTAACAAAGCAACTTGTACACTTGCATCGTCTTTCCTTTCCATGAAACAAAAAGGAAATTTAAAAATAAACAGGAACAAAATTGTAACAGAGCATGTCCATTCCGAAGATCCTATAGGTTCTGCTGATTCTCCCATCAAGTGCCGGGGCTTAAGTCATCATTAGAGTTTAATTTTAAAAGTGTCATCTTAAACTGCAAGGATGTCCATTAAACATCACAAACATGCCAGAGGAAAAGCCATGTTGTCAAATAGCCACTTAACCCACCCAAACATTTCAAACCCACCCTTTGCTGACCTTCTGTAACCCCATTTTTTAAAGTTTTTTTTTTTTTTAAACAGAGAAATAGGTACATGTCGATAAATGCTAACTGTCCGTATTTACATAGAGACTCAGTGTAGTAATACACAGGAGGAAAAAAGCTAGAATTCTGTGCACTACACAGGGGCCTAGCAACCTCCAGCTTCCAGCAGAGCTAAGAGAGCAGAAGGGTTTTCTTTTATCTACTATGGGATATTTTAAACACGTTGAACATAGAATAATACTTGGAACTTAAAAGTACCTGTGACCCAAGTTCGGCAGTTCACTCACTTATGTCCAACTCCTGCCACGACTGTCTTAAACTTAGCACCACCAGCTGAGCTGTTCCTGAAGTGGCTCATGGATCTCCAAGAATATTTTAAGACATTATTACCATTATTGCTCCTTGAAAGTAGACAGTAATTCATTATCAAATCTAGCTTGTGTCCACATTTTCCTAATTGTCTCATAAATCTTTTTTTTTTTTTAATATTTTATTTATTTATTTGACAGACTAGTAGGCAGAGAGGCAGGCAGAGAGAGAGAGGAGGAAGCAGGCTCCCCACTGAGCAGAGAGCCCAATGTGGGGCTCGATCCCAGGACCTTGGGATCATGACCCAAGCTGAAGGCCGAGGCTTTAACCCACTGAGCCATCCAGGCGCCCCATCATAAATCTCTCTACTGATGGATTGTTTGAATGGGGATTCAGGTGAGGTTCACATGTTGCATTTGGTCGAAATGTTTAAGTCTTTTTAAATAAATACTCTTTCTGCTTTTTCTTCTTGGGAAATTTCTTGTCAGAAAACTGGGTCTTCGGGGTGTCTGGGTGGTACAGTCAGGTAAGACAGCTGACTCTTGGTTTCAGCTCAGGTCCTGATGTCAGGATCATGAGATCAAGCCCCAAGTTGGGCTTATACTCAGTGGACAGTCTGCTTGAGACTCGTTCTCCCTCTCCTTCCCACCCAATAAATAAATCTTAAAGAAAGGAGGGAGAGAGGGAGGTTGGTCAGTCAGTCAGTCTTCTGAAGTTTCCCACCATCTGGATTTTTTTGATAACATTCCTGTGGTGTCCTTTACTTGTTACTCTTTTCTTTCTCTTCCCTTTATTGATAATTTGATCTTCAGGCTTGATAACATTCAGGTTCAGTTTTGGGGTGGGGGCAGGAGTCCTTCTAAGGTGGTATTGTCCATCAGCAGTGCACTTTTTCTCTCCTGTATTGCTATCGCCTTAGGTCCATTTTTCCAACTAGGAAATTTCTTAGTTTTGTTGTTCCTTCTTAGCTGGAATCTGTAAACATTTTCTCATCAAGTATATGCTCATTCTGAGGTGTAGTTGATAAAAGAGAAAGGCAGGGTAAATGTTTCTTGTCTTTTATTTACTAAATACTTGGAGTAGTGAGTGGGTTTTTCAACATCCTCCAAAGGTGACCAGTGAGTTTTTCAGCATTGTTACACATCTGTGAATTTAAACATATTTGATGTGGTTTAGTCCATTGCAGTTTTTACCTTTACTGATGCACAAATTCTCCAATGTTTGATCTTTTAAAATAGGCTCTTGAGTCCTTCTGACAATCACGATAGTCTGATGGCTGTCTTGGTATAAAATGATGGTCCAGGGTCATGTATGTTTCCTACTCCAGATGTGAGTTCCTTATTCTTCTAAGGCAAGAGTGACAAACCTTTTCAGTAGGGGGCCAACAGTAAATGTTTTAGGCTTTGTAGGCTGCACAGGCTGTCACAGCTCTGCCACTAGGGCATGAAAGTTGCCATAGGTGATAATGTAAATGAATGAGCGAGATGTATCCCAATAAAACTACGGTCACCCAGATTTGCGTATCATTTACTTTTCATGTGTCATGAAGTATTATATAATAATTTTTTGAGGACTTAAAAATATAAGAACAATTTCTAGTGTACAGGCTATACAACAAATAGTTCACCAGTCCCTGCCCCAAAAAACTTCCTGGGTTTCTAGCAGGGAAATACACATTCCCACTGGGCAGAGAGCCTGATAAGGGGCTCGATCCCAGGACCCTGGGATCATGACCTAAGCTGAAGGCAGATGCTTAACTGAGCCACCCAGGCGCCCCAATGCACATTTATTTTATTTTTTAAAGATTTTACTTACTGACAGAGATCACCAGCAGGCAGAGAGAGGAGGAAGCAGGCTCTCTGCTGAGCAGAGAGCCTGATGTGAGGCTCGATCCCAGGACCCTGAGATCATGACCTTGAGCCAAAGGCAGAGGCTTTAACCCACTGAGCCAGGTAGGCGCCCTGATACACATTTATTTTAAAGAGAAATTTTTTCATGACTTCATACAGATACTTCCAGTTCACATATAAGGTTACGGGATTTACTTAATGTTCTATTCGTAACTTAGGACAATCTGGTGTGGAACCCTCTTCCCACACCTTGCTGAGTCCAGGAAATGGTGTGTGTGTGTCCCTCAGGCTGGACCCAGGTAGTTCCCTGACAAGAATTTGAGTATGCCTTTTAGCTCTCTAGTCAGCCAGGCTTTGGCTCCCTGTGTGGGGGGATAGCAGGACTCATGGGGCCCTCTGTGGACTCAGGCTTCTTTGAGGCCCTCTGTGCAGGCACTGAGCCCTAGGAGTGCCAAGGCCCCATGCAGCAGCACCTTCTCAGAAGGAGGATTGTCCTTAACCACTCAGAATTCATCTTACTGGAAAACCTGACTTCCCGCTACGAGGTGCCTTGTGTCCTGGACCTCAAGATGGGTACCCGCCAGCATGGTGACGATGCTTCAGAGGAGAAAGCAGCCAACCAGATCCGCAAGTGCCAGCAGAGCACGTCCGCAGTCATCGGTGTCCGTGTGTGTGGCATGCAGGTGAGGGGAATGCTGGGCTAGAGCCTGGGCTGGCTAGCACAGCCAGTAGCTGCCGCTCCCGAACCCTGGCATCCTGTTTTCTCAAGGTTCTAGTGTGACTGAGTCTGTCGTTCTCTGGTTAGGTAAAAAGCATGCATGCTTGGGTGAATCCTCTGGGGCTGACCTGGTTGACTGAGTCTAGAACCTCTGGACAGGAGCGGGAATTAGGGGAGGGAGGTTAGGCCCTCTTCACCGACCCATACACTCAGGAGGGGTCTGTGCACAGAACCAGGTCAGAGGGCTGCATCCTGACTGAGTGGTTGCTGATTAGAGAGGACAGTGTCTTGTGTGACGGGTGTACCTAAAAGGTTAAAGGCTCTGATCTGGGGCTGTCCTATTGCCGCTATTCCCTGGGGTTCAGGCTTTGAGAGTGGCGGTTAGTACCTAATCTGCCGGTCTCCCCCCCGACAGGTGTACCAGGCAGGCAGTGGGCAGCTTATGTTCATGAACAAGTACCATGGGCGGAAGCTGTCAGTGCAAGGCTTCAAGGAGGCACTTTTCCAGTTTTTCCACAATGGTCGGTACCTGCGCCGTGAGCTCCTGGGCCCTGTGCTTAAGAAGCTGACTGAGCTCAAGGCCGTTTTGGAGCGACAGGAGTCCTATCGCTTCTACTCAAGTTCCCTACTGGTCATCTATGATGGCAAGGAATGGCCTGAGGTGGCCCTGGACTCAGATGCTGAGGACTTGGAGGACCTGTCAGAAGAGTCAGCTGACGAGTCTGCTGGTGCCTATGCCTACAAGCCCATCGGCACCAGCTCTGTGGACGTGCGCATGATCGACTTTGCACACACCACCTGCAGGCTGTATGGCGAGGACAGCGTGGTACATGAGGGCCAGGATGCTGGCTATATCTTTGGGCTCCAGAGCCTGATAGACATTGTCACAGAGATAAGTGAGGAAAGCGGGGAGTGAGCTTGCTGGCTGCCCCAGCACTTGAGAGACTCTCTGTGTCCCAGGCACAGCTGTGCTGCGTCGGGGAGGAGGCCAGTATGGCCAGGCCGTTGGCCCCTGCAGCCTGGAGCTGATGTGCAGAGGCCTCTGTGAGTCCCAGCCTGAGCCAGCCCTAACCGCGTTCGGAGTCTTTTATTTATTTTAACTATTTCTTCAACATTCCACATTTGATGATGCAGATACCTCTTTCTTCCCTGAGTGTAAATGTTCTAATACAAATCTTTTTGTTAATTGTACACAGTACTGCTGTCGTTCTTACTAGGGGTAGGCAGCCAGCCCCTTCCCGACCCCACAGAAGCCGCACACGTGCTGTCTCCACCCTAGCCCAGGAATATTCTCCTGGCTGCTGCCCCCATCTCATAGACCTAAAGTCACCACAGCTTCTTGACTTGGCCCATAGGTCTCTCTGGGGTCTGGGCTGGGCTAGTATGCCAGCACCCCCTAAGCAAAGAACTTGATACAGGTCTTTGCCCTGCGCTCCACGCAGCTTAAGACAGAGTGGGGCAGCATGTATGCCAGACCTTGGATCCAGCTCCTGCAGCGAGATGTCAGATGTCCCAGAGCCAAACTGGGGCCTCAAGTAGCTGCCAAGCTCTGGGCTATTGGCAGCCATGGGCGCCGCAGCCCCGCCTTAGGAGGGGGACGGCCCCCGCGCCGATCGCAGCGCCCCCTGGCGGCTCCAAGCGGCGCGGCCGGGCGCGGGCTCGAATTAGCCTCCGGTCATGGTCAAAGGTCCTAGGAGGTGGGGGTCCCAGTGAGAAAGAGTGTTCCTCTTAATCACACCACGTGTCACCACTGCTACCCACCACAACTACGCTGGTCTCATCTACCCAGCTCAGCAAGTCTAGGAGGGTTCTGGGAGGTGTGGCAGGAGGTCTTGAACTGCAGAACCAGACACCAGGGAGAAGGGCACAGACCCGGTGCCAAAAAGGTAGGGTCTTGATGTCCAGTTCCAGCAGCCCCACACCTCCCTGAAACTCCCAGCCCCTCCTCTCCAAGGCCCACTATGCCTATGTGCACTATGTCCCGAAACCCAACTGTATACACTGGCCTGTTTGTGCCCACAGCCCCTGCACTGGGCCCAGACTTCCAGTGGGGAATGTGGCCGGCCCAGACCCTGGACAGGAATAGAAGGCCCCCCCGGGGAATAGAAGGCCCCCCCGGGGACGCTTAGAGCCTCTCCCCTGGGCCCCTGTGTCTCTCAGGACATCAAGGACAGGTCGGGGATGACTGGTCAAACAAGCTCTTAAGGCCACATAGCACCGCCCTCGCCACCCTCATCAGCTCTCCTGTCTGCTCAGAAATAAGATAATTCGGAGTTGTAGGTCCTATAAAGACAATAGAGCAACGTGACAGCGACTGGGAGCATAATGACCTTATGCTGTTGGCGGGGTGGGTGTGAGCCCCAAGGGAGGAAACGGTATGCAAAGACCTGTATTAGCGGAGTGGAGAGAAGCAAGAGCAGAGAGGAGGTGGTGGGCTGCGAGGGCTGGAGGATTTGGACTGGGGAATGGCCAACCTGGTTTCTGTGCGTGGTGCGTGCGGCTGGCAGTAGGGACTCGGTGGAGAGGGGTCACGCGGCCTGTAGACACCAAGAAGACCGCCCCCCGCGGGCGCCTCCAAGTGTTGGATCAGCGAGACGCAACGATGGGACTCTGCTACCGTTAGTAGGTCAGGACCCACTCTCCCGGCGTGGCGGCGACGCTCGGGACTAGAGCGCAGGACGCACGCTCTGCCGTTGGGCTGCGGGCTGAGCGCTCCTTCCGGAGGTCGAACGGATCGCAGCACCCGGGCTTGAGCGGAGGACCAGGCGGGAGAAGCTAGGATGGGGTTCACCGGGCGGATACGGAGCGGGGGCTCAGAGGCTCGAAGTCTTGGGGGTCCGGACCCGACCGGAGGCTAACTCGAGCCGCGCCCGGTCGCGCCGCGCCGCTTGGCGCCGCCAGGGGGCGCTGCGATCGGCGCGGGGGCCATCCCCCTCCTGAGGCGGGGCTGCGGCGACCGGCTGGTGCGCGCACGCGTCGTGTGTCACGGGCCGGGGCGGGGCGATCGCGGCGCTCCGGGCCTGGCGTCCTGGTTCCGCAGCCCCCGCCGCCTCCACTGCCCCGGCGCGGCCCGGCCCGGCCCCATGTATCGTGCGCTTTACGCGTTCCGCTCGGCGGAGCCCAACGCGCTGGCGTTCGCCGCGGGGGAGACCTTCCTGGTGTTGGAGCGCAGCAGCGCGCACTGGTGGCTGGCGGCGCGGGCGCGCAGTGGCGAGACCGGCTACGTGCCGCCCGCCTACCTGCGCCGCCTGCAGGTAAGTGTTCCCCTCCCCGGCCCGGCCTCCGCGGTCCCCCGACTGGGCCCCATCACAGGCTCTCGGTACCCACCCCGGAGCCCCAGCCCCGCCGGGACCTCCCGCAGATAGGGAGTTTGAGCACCTGACCCTGAGACCCCAGACTCACGAAGACTGGGACCCCAAGAGCCCGCACCCCTACAAAAGGCCAGGCCCTTGACAGCCAACTCTGAGGACTCCAGACCGGCAATCTAACTCTGGGACTGAGACTCCTTGGGATCCCAGACCCATTGAGACCCAATATCTGAAGCTCCATCTGAGTAGAATTCAAGACACAGTCCTGCCGAATTCTGATCAGTTCCTCGGATCACTGAAAGCTCAGACCCATAATCAGTCCTTAGTCCTTTCCCTGGATCCACCGGGTCGCACACTCTTGCCTCCCACCCTCAGACCCTCAGCTGGAGCCACTGCCTCCACCACGGAGACCCAGGCCACCCTGGACACCACCTGTTTCCTCAGCCATGCTCTATGTCCTCACTCCTCCACTGACCTCTGAAGCCCCTGGATGACCCTCCAAACCTCCAAGCCTTGAGACGTCTGTGGCTTTTGCTCTCCCGTATTCACCCACCCCCTAAGCTCTTCTTCAGACCACCCCCAACCATCTTGGAACCAAAGTTCTCAGCCCCTGTTGGCACTCCCTGGCACTACTCTCCCTGACACCCCTCTTCCCCATCCCAAGCCTCAGGCCCTGTCTTTTCAGACTAATTCTCTCTGAAATTGAAAAGCCTCATCCCTCCTTGTCCACAGCCTGGGGTGGGGACCTCTCCCGTTGTGAGGAAGTGAGATCTCTTCACGGCTTCCCCTGGTTTGACTATGGCCCTATTTCCTTCCAGTGGAGGCCGCATCTCCAGTTCCTGTTTCCCCAAGAATAGTCCTGCTGTGGGGGTTGGGGTGTAAGTGTCTCCAGCTGGTCTATTCTGACCTCAGGGGAAAGGAGGGCCTGGAGCCTCCAAGCCTGGCCTGTGCCAGACACCCCCGCCCCATCCTAGTCCCTAGTCTTTAGGAAACATCCTGTCCCAGCCCAGTTCAGGACAGAAATAACAGGATAAATTTGGAGATGTCATCTGGTCTTACCAGAGGGGATGGGCCCTGGGCCTTGGACCCTCAGTTTGCTCCCATGTAGGAGTGCCTGGGGCGTGACTGGGGCCCTGGACACTAGGGCTGCTGGCTTCGGAGGGAGCGTGTCAGACCCAGCCTCTCTCGGGTTGGGGGCTGTTGGAAGCCTCTTCTTCAAGGGCCTGTGAAGATCCTTTTCAGGGCTAGTGGGCTTGGGGCTTGGCAGGGGCAGGGAGGCTCCCATCCCCTCGTAGTCTCTTTCTGCATATCTCCCTGTCTCTGTCTCCCTAACTCTGTCTGTGTCTGCCATTCCGACTCTCTGCCTTTCTCCGTCTCTGGCTCTCAATTTCTTTCTGCGTTGTCTCCCTCTGCCTGTCTCTCCCTCTCTCTCCCTTCCTCCCTCCCTCTCTCCCCTTCTCTCTCTTTCTTGTTTCCTATGGATATGTGTTTCTTTTTTCTGTCCCCCTTTCTGTCTCCTGTCTCCCTGCATTCTGGCATTCCCCATGCTATCTGGACGGCTTTGCTGACCTCTGTATCCATTTCTCCGTCCCCGTCAGGGACGCTTCTTCGACCCTGCTCTGAGTGACGTCACCTCAGTTCAGAGACCTCCATGTACCCTGATGGACCATGACGGACAGGGGAGGGGTGGAGGTGGATGGTCCCACAGCGGCCACCCCCTACTCTTCACACCTTGCCAGTCTGGCTGGGCAGATTAGACCCCCGAGTTGCTGGGTCTGGCAGCACGGAAATCTGGGCCGGGGGCCAGGCCCCTCTCTTATGTCCATCCTTTGCCACAAACACAGACTGCTGGTTCCCAGGGCAAGACTGGAAGATTCCTGGAATAACTAGGGGGTATGAGGGCTAGAAGCAGGGATGGAAAGAGGAGACCCCTTTGGCCCATCCTCAGCTGGTCCCTCAGGCCCATCCCTGGGGTCTGCAGAAGGCTCTGTGAGGACTGGGCTATTCTGGAGTGTGACCTTGGTTTGAAGAAGGGTCAGCAAGATCCAGAGTGATTTGTTAAGGGTTCCAGACACTAGAGGCACCCTGCTTGGCATGCTAGCCTGGGCTCTGAGCCAAGCCTGGGGATAGACTAGGTATGTACTCATGGTCTCGAGCTGGGGGTCCCTGGGCTGTGTTTTTGCTCTAGACCCCTGGTGTTCGGAGACAGCTGAGAGCCTCACTGTGGGGCCTGACTGGGATCCCCATATGTAAAGCAGCAGCATGGGGCCACCCTGTGCTCAGCTCCCTGAGTGACACAGTTTTTGAGAGCCTTAACTTCATATTCTCCTTCAGCTTTCTGTGCTCCTGTCTAGCATTCCAGGATTTCACTGTAATGGGGCTCCATCCTGGGCTGGGTCAGGGCTCACCCTCCCTAGGTTCCCAGGTCTAACTTCTCACCCTTGCTCCCACCCAGGGCCTGGAGCAGGATGTCCTCCAAGCGATTGACCGGGCCATTGAGGCCGTGCACAATGCAGCCATGCGGGATGGTGGCAAGTACAGCCTGGAGCAGCGCGGAGTCCTTCAGTGAGTGTGGGGGGAGGGGAGGAGGACGGCCCCCCCCCTCCCTGCCGCCCCCGCCCCAGCACGGTAGGGTGGGGGTCCTTCAGTGAGTGCTGGGGATGTCTGGAAGGCAGAGTGGGGTGGAGCAGGAGGGAGATGGGAGCAGCCTGGGCTGGGAGGGGCCCCCGCTGCATCCCGCAGGGAGCATGTGAGAACTTGGGGAGTTTTAAGGTCACTTGCCCAGTGATTTCCCTGCCCCTCCATTAGGAAGCTGATCCACCACCGGAAAGAGACCCTGTCCCGCAGAGGCCCCTCTGCCTCCAGTCCCTCGGCTATGACCCCGTCCACCAGTGACCACCATTTGGATGCTGCCGCCGCCAGGCAGCCCAATGGGATGTGTCGAGCTGGGTTCGAACGGCAGCACAGCCTGCCCAGCTCCGAGTATCTCGGGGCAGACGGAGGCCTCTACCAGGTATGCGGTGAGGGAACCCTGGGGAAGGGAGGTGGGCGGAGCTTGTCTGGGTCCAGAGGCTCCAAGAGTCCACTCGGGTCCGGGATGCAGAGCAGTAGCCCAGCGCATGCCAAGAGCCCAGGGCCCTCACCAGGCCGGTACCCGAGTCAGCAGCCTGCCCTCCCAGATCCCGCTTCTGTCCTCCCAGATCCCACCGCAGCCTCGCCGAGCGGCTCCCACCACGCCACCCCCACCCGTGAAGCGCCGAGACCGGGAGGCCCTGATGGCCCCAGGAAGTGGTGAGAAGGCAGGGTTGGGGCAGTTGGTGGGGATGGGCACCCTGTGCTTGGAACGGCCGTCTGCTTGTGTCAGAAGGTTAGGGGTTCTGGGCTCGGCGGGGTGGGTCTGGCAGAGAAACCAGGCTGGGGCTCAGGGCCTGGAGGGGTAAGGGACCCAGGGGGGCTGTCCCAGCACAGCATCCGCTCTCTGCCCACAGGCGGCCGCAACACCGCGCCCTCCGGGGGCAGCTCTGTGTCCAGCGGCTCCTCAGTCAGCAGCACCTCCCTTGACACGCTCTGTACCGGCTCTAGCTCGTCGGAGCTGGGCCCCAGCTGCTCGCCCACGCCCCCGCCTGTGCCGCGCCGAGGCACCCATACCACTGTGTCCCAAGCGCAGCCCCCTCCCTCCAAGGCGCCAGCCCCCGAGCCCCCTACAGAGGAGGTGGCAGTTGATACGGCCTCAGCCCCCGATGAACTGGAGGCCCTGGGTGCCCTGAGCCTGGGGACCACTGACGAGAAGGCGGTGGCTGAGCCTGCCGTGCCCAGGACCATCGGGGCAGAGCTGATGGAGCTCGTGCGGAGAAACACCGGCCTGAGCCACGAGCTCTGCCGCGTGGCCATTGGCGTCGTGGTGGGTCACATCCAGGCCTCCGTACCGGCCAGCTCGCCAGTCATGGAGCAGGTCCTCCTCTCGCTGGTAGAGGGCAAGGTGAGGGTGGGCGGCTGGGCCCAGGGCCTCCCCGCCCTGGGGCCGCCCTGCCTCCCCCGCGCCATCCCTGCCCTCACCCTTGTGTCAGCCCTTGACAGGCATGTGCTGAGTTCTGGCTCGGCCTTCATTGTGCCAGGTGCTAGTGACCTTTGAACTGGTCCCTGGAGGGGAAAGGGAGAAAGGGAGAGAGAGCATTCCGGGCAGAGGCTCAGCCTGGACAAGGGCCATGAGGCAGGACCATACTTGGCTCGCGGGCGGAAGCGAAACAAGGCCAGCATGGCTGTAACATGGGGAGCAAGGGAACAGGCGGTGTGGGAGAAGGTGCAATGCGGAGCAGGTGACGGATGAGACCAGATGTGAGTGGCCCAGAGTCTTCTCTGGCTGCAGGGGGAGAGTGGACAGAGGGCATGGGAGAGGGGAGTGCCCTGCTGGCCTTGGCAATGGGGAGGAGTGGGTGCTTCGAGAGCTGTGGCGGAGGCCTTGGTGCTGACGCAGGTGTGAGTCAGGTGCGTGGGCGTTGTGGGGCCGGTGGGAGCCTTTGCCAAGGTTGGGGCACTGATCAGGAAGCAGGATTGGAGGGTAGCGAACCATCTCTATATGGGGACCAGATGGGCCCAAGGTCCCTCCTTAGAGCCCCAGGATCCAGCAGCCGTGTGCAGGGGCAGGGGGTGGAGCAGCAGGTCAGTAGGGTCATCTGTGCTGGGCACAGCCGGTGCTTGTCAAACAGGAAGCACCGGGAGACAGAAGGTGGGGAGATGACAAGGCCTGGTGGCGTGTTGTGCGGCATCCCAGTCACATTCAGGCAGTGGCAGAGTCGGGAGCCTCCCACACGAAGATGTTTACGCAGGGCTGGCATGAGAGGCGGGTTTTTGGAGGGCACCCCGCACGTGTGTCTCGTGCAGAATCTGGTCCCAGCAGGTTATCAAGACTGGGGGCGATGGAGGTACTTGCAGAGGGGGGATGGGATGGGTGGCGCGCTGCCCTTGGGAGTTTCCTTGTTGAGGTATGGGTCATGGGAGCAGGTGTTTAGTGGGAGCTCGAGGCGGGGCAGGGGGAAGGATGAAAGAGAACCAGGGGCTGGTCCCTCCCAGGCTTTGGAAGGACACGAACCAGGGGCAGCTCTGGGAGGTGAGGTGGGGGACGCTTGGCCTGGAGCTCATGCCTGTGACATCCTCAGGATCTGGGTGGACTTCCCAGCTTTGGGGGCTTCCTGGAGATGGGGATGGGCCAGGAAGCCCCCAGGAGTGTGCTGAATCCTGCCTCCTTCTCTCCCCAACCCAGGACCTGAGCACTGCCCTGCCCTCCGGGCAGGTCTGCCATGACCAGCAGCGGCTGGAGGTGATCTTTGCAGACCTGGCTCGCCGGAAGGACGATGCCCAGCAGCGCAGCTGGGCCCTGTACGAGGACGAGGGAGTCATCCGCTGCTACCTGGAGGAGCTGCTACACATCCTGGTGCGGGGTGGGGGCCCATGGGTGTCCTCCCCGCAGGGCTCAGGAGTCTCCCCTGCGTGTACTCCGCTCCCTCTCGTGTGACTGCGCGGCTCCCGCTGAGTCTGTCGCGCTTCCTCCTCCCCGCAGACTGACGCCGACCCTGAAGTTTGCAAGAAAATGTGCAAGAGAAATGAGTTTGAGTCTGTCCTGGCCTTGGTGGCCTATTACCAAATGGTGTGTGCGAGGCATGGGGGCGGGGCGTGGAGGCGCCGGGCAGACGTGGGGCTTCCGGGCACTGAGCGCACGGGGTTTCCCGCCAGGAGCACCGGGCGTCCCTGCGGCTGCTGCTCCTCAAGTGCTTCGGCGCCATGTGCGGCCTGGATGCGGCCATCATCTCCACACTCGTGTCGTCTGTGCTGCCTGTGGAGCTGGCGCGGGACATGCAGACTGACACGCAGGGTGAGATGAGGGGGAGCCGCCTGCCCCGTGGGGGGTCCCCACCAGCCTGACGGGCTCTCACCTCCTGCCTTGCCCTCCAGATCACCAGAAGCTCTGCTACTCCGCCCTCATCCTGGCCATGGTGTTTTCCATGGGGGAGGCAGTGCCGTACGCACACTACGGTAAGCGGGCAGCTCTCCCACTGCTGGGAGCCTGAGGGTCTGGGACCGCCTGCCCCAGCCTGACAGGAACCCAGGGGGTGGGTGCGTGGGTGGGGCTCAGACTGTGTGCGCCCCTCCCCCAGAGCACCTGGGCACGCCCTTCGCCCAGTTCCTGCTGAGCATCGTGGAGGACGGGCTGCCCCTGGACACCACCGAGCAGCTGCCGGATCTCTGCATGAACTTGCTTCTGGCTCTCAACTTGCACCTGCCAGGTGGGGGGTGGTGGCCGGCGGCGGGAAGGGAAGGGGAGGGCGGGTGGGGGCCGGCGTGGGGGGGGCTCTCCCCGCTTGGTGCTTGGTGCCCATGCACTGGTTTATACCCATGTCCTTCCTCAGCCCCGGACCAGAACGTCATCATGACCGCCCTGAGCAAACACTCCAACGTCAAGATCTTCTCTGAGAAGCTGCTGTTGCTGCTGAACAGAGGGGGTGAGGGCCGGGGAATCGGTGCGACACCACTGCCCTGTCATTGGCCTCCGTGACCCCTGTCACTCCCTGCAGTGCCCTGGACTGCCCCCCTCACCCCCCGCAGTGACCATCCTGAGCCCTTCCCCCCGCCTCCTAGATGACCCTGTGCGCATCTTCAAACATGAGCCGCAGCCGCCACACTCCATCCTCAAGTTCCTGCAGGACGTGTTCGCTAGCCCTGCCACAGCCGCCATCTTCTACCACACGGACATGATGGCGCTCATCGACATCACCGTGCGCCACATCGCGGACCTGTCGCCTGGAGACAAGGTGCCCGGAGTGGCTGGAGCAGGGGTGGGAGCTGTGTAGAGGCTGAAACGGAATGAAGCGGGGGACAGGCCATGGAACGGAGACGGGGGGTGGGGTGCAGCTGGAGCCAGGTCAGCGTGGGGGCCACTTAGGAACCATGGCGGGTGTGCCCAGACCCAAAGGAACCCCGGTGAGCGGTTGTGGGCCAGGCTGCCTGGATGGAGCTGGGGTGGAGGAAGCCGGGGGTCAGGCAGGAGGAGGGGCATTTCCACAAGGCCTCAGAGGCTGCGGCAGGAGTTCCTGATCTCAGAGGAGGGGATGTGACCTGACTGATACCCGACATGTCGCTTAGACTGTTTGAGAGCTCAGGGTTGGTGGGAAGCTTGCAAGGAAGCAGCCACGGCTGTCAGGGCAGCCTGTGTGGGCAGTGAGAGGCCATGGCCATGGGGGACGAGGTCAGGTTTGTGAATCAGAGGTGAGTGCCAAGCCTGCCGTGGCCTTCTGTTAGGCAACCGAAGTGTGATTGCGGTTGGAATTGCCCCCCAGAGGCCAGAGGTGACTGACAAGCAGTATCCGCAGAGTAGAGGGAAGAGGGTCCGAATGGAACATGTAAGAGAGAATCTGAAGTTGGAGGGAAGTGGGGGGTGGACATTGGAAGGTGTAAGTGGAGACAACGCCTGTGAGTTTGTCTATGAAGGGAGCAGAAGAGCGGAGGGCCGCGGGAGGGAGATGGGTCGGGAAGTGCTTTCTTTTTTTAAAAAATTATTTATTTATTTGAGAGAGAGAGAGAATGAAAGAGCATGAGAGGGGAGAGGTCAGAGGGAGAAGCAGACTCTCCGCCGAGCAGGGAGCCCAATGTGGGACTCGATCCCAGGACTCCGGGATCATGACTTGAGCTGAAGGCACTTGCTTAACCAACTAAGCCACCCAGGCGCCCCGGTCAAGAAGTGTTTTAAAAGGCAGAAGATGATGGTGCAGGTTTCTGGGCCGGAGGGAATGATCCAGTAAGCATCAAGAAATGGCTGGTGTGTTCAGGAGCGTGGGCCAGTGCAGGAGCCAAGTAGACCAGGCAGTGGGAGACGGCCCAGGCCTGTGTTGGGATGCCCCCCCCATCCCCCAGGGGGAGCCAGGGCAGCTCATTCTGGCGGGGATGGGTGAGATGCGGATGCTCGGAGGAGAGGACAAGAGCCTTCTGAAAGACCGCTTGTTCTCTCCACGGAGCACAAGGCCGGCTGTGTAGGCGCTTTAGATCCGGAGAACTGGGAGAAGAAGGTGGGCTTTTCCTTAAGGGTGCGTGAATGTAGCAGAGGAAAGAGCCCGGAGTGCAGGGCCGTGCCGCACGTCCGTGTGAGCTTTATGGCAGAAAAGGAGGTTTGGGCCTGTGCAGGGCCCTGGGGCTGTCCACTGCTTAGACGCTGGGAGCGGATTTGCAGGTGCTATAGTCTGACCAGGCTTGGGGGGCACAGGGTGACGCTGCCTGAAGAAGTGACTCCTCTAAGCACAGGTCAGTGCTTAAAGAGGGTCAGTGGATTGGGTGTCTCAGTGAGGAGAAGGAGCAGCTGGGCTGTCAGACTGGAGGGGCTATTGAAGGTAGGGGTGGCTTATCAGAGAGGACCCCTGTGTTTCTGGCCTGTGCGTTTAGGTGGACAGGTGTGCTCTTTAGTAAGAAAAAAACATGAGCAAGTAAAAAAAAATACAAAAAAAAAAACCACGAGCAAGCCTGCTGTTTGCGGAAGACGGGGAAGGTCGTGAGTGGGATGGTGGATGTGTGCAGCAGAGATGTCTCTGCGGGCTGTGGGAGACGAGAAGTGGGCAGTGGGTGTTCTCACCTGGAGCCCACTGGACGGGTCTCGGCCAGAGGTGTGAACATGGGTCAGTATCTGAAGCTGTGGGTGTGAGTAAGAGGGGGAAGTGAGCAGCAGGGGGCCTCTGGCCGCACAGTAAATATGGGCAGGAGCTGGCCGTTTGCCCTCGCCTCCTCTCCGAGCCAGGACTCCCGTGGACTGGCCCCGTTCTGGGACTGCCTGTGTCTGGGACGGTCCATCCATTCATTTGCTCGGCGGCTCTTACGGGCCCATCTGGGCCAGGCACGGGGTGGGTGCTGAGGGTATGGCCTTGATCTTCCGGGCTGTGAGCTGGTCCATGGCCCCGGGGGCCCACGTGGTGGTCTGTTCCTGTCCGGGCGCGGTGGCAGTGCCTCCCCTGGGTCCCTGAGCTCAGCCACTCCTCCTGCAGCTGCGCGTGGAGTACCTGTCCTTGATGCACGCGGTGATCCGCTCCACGCCCTACCTGCAGCACCGCCACCGGCTCCCCGACCTGCAGGCCACCCTGCGGCGCATCCTGACCGAAGAGGAAGCCTCGCCCCAGGGCCAGATGGACCGCATGATTGTCCGAGAGATGTGCAAGGAGTTCCCCGAGCTGGGCGAGGACCCCAGCTAGCGCCTTCCTTCCCTCCCTTCCCTGCAGCCCTGGGCAGGGTGCAGGGGACACGGAGGTGTGGCCCTCAGAATGTTTTTGCACAGACAGCATGGGGCAGGTGGTGGTGGAAGGGACCTAAGCAGGGCCCCCGCCCAACCTGAAGGAGAGCCAATGCGAGGGGCCAAGTACGGGATTGGGGACCACGCTCTGGGAGCTCTGCTGGGGCAGAGGGCCTGTGTGAGCTGAAGCCCCTCCATCTCCTGGTAGGCTGCCTCTTCAGCATGCCCCCTCCCCTCAACACAGATGCACACTCAGAGTCCTGCTGCTGCCCCAGGCTGGCCCAGAGTCCCCGTCCCTCTCCTGCCTAGTCTGGGTCCTGGGCCTCAGCAAGCCATGTCCTTAGGGTAAGGGGAGGCGCCTTCTGCCAGCTCTGTTCTTTGCCTTAGCTTCACAGTGAGTGCTGCTCATATGCTCCCCCCTCCCTGTGGGGGTCGCTTTCCCTTGCTCCCACCCCAGAGGTCTTGGCCAAGCTGCTGCTTTGAGCACAGAATCTTAGTGACGGGCCATCTCTTCTGGAGCTCCGCAGAAGAGCGTGATGGCACTGAGAAGGCCAATGAGAGTCTATTTTCTCTGTAAAAACAGACTGAAAAGCCATGTGTATTTTCCCGTGTGCTGCAGCTCACCTTCGGAAATAAATCACAGGCATCTGGAAACAGGCTGTGTGCTCCGCAACCCCGCATGCTCCTGGGTTGGGGTGGGGCAGGATGGGCTGGGGATGCTGGGGCCTCAGGACCTTGTCACTTGCTTGCCCTGACTTCTCCAGCTTGGGGAGCGGATGGTCCCTAATAGTCCTGTCCATCAAGGTCCCTTGAGCCCCGTTCAGCCTCTCTCCCCGAGTTCCCATTGCTCCCTGGCCACAGCTAAGCCAATGAGTGCTCCGCGGCCTGTTTGCAGGTGACTGCCCTCGAAGACCTCACTTCTCCCCTGGTGAAACCCTGTCCCTTGTAGCTGTTCTCAGATGAAGTGGGCCCCACAGCAGCCTTCCAGCACGTGCAGGCCCTGCCTGGCTCTGTTCCCTTGCTCGCCTGTCGTGGGTCCAACAAGATCCCTCATTTTGCAGCCTCAGAAGTTCCATCCTAACAGTGGGGGCAAAAAGAGTTACCTCAGCAGACATGGGGTTGAGTTGGCATTACTGTTGGCGGACAGTTGGGGACCACCTGGCGAAAGCTTCATTTTCCTTATGGGCTCCCAAGTTAATGAAGGCTCTGGCCACAAATGGGGAAGGGTCAGGAGCCCACAGGCAGACACCAGTCAGAAGTGGTTTTCATTAGTTCCCTCCATCTTTCACCCAGGACGATCCTCATCCGATACTCCCACATATCCTGAATTATTGATACCGTGACTTCTGGTCGCTGAAGGCCAAGGGCTGTTCCACTATTTTTCCAACAGGACTGTAATCCAGCAAGAAGCACCAAAAAGGCCAGGGCAAGGGGTGGGGTCCCCTGGACACAGGTCCTTGGGAATCTGAGGCAGGAACATGTGACAGTGAACTCAACGGAAGTAAAGCTCAGGAGGCTGATGAGGGATGTCCGAGCTTAACTCTTGACTGTCGGTTAAGCACCTAAGCTCCCCTGCTGGACCAGAAAAGGGGCTGACAGTGCCCCCCAGTGGAAAGGTGAGGCACAACCTGTTTACTCCTCTTCACCCTCGGGGCCTTCTGCCTTGCCTTTCACATCCAGAGTCCATGGCTTTCCAATCACGACTCCTTCCTCACTGGAGAGCTGAAAGCAGAGTATGATGGTGCTCCTTCGGAGAGAGCGTGATTCCATAAAAAGCACAGGTGTCCCAGGAAACCGATGCAGGAACATGCGACAGCAGCCATGCTTTGCTCTGTCCCCTATCGTGATGCACACACTGACTTTGGAAGGGCAGGGCTGTGCTGTGCCCTATGTCTCCGTACTGCCAGCTGTTATGAGCAAAGTATAACCCTGGGGTGGTGAGTGGGGGTAAGCCTGGTGTGCGTGTGTGTGTGTGTGACACAAGAGCCCCCGTTGACAGTGTTAAATACTGGCCTCTGGCAGCAAACGTGCTCGGAGAGGATCCAGAGCTCTGCGACCCCCTCAGCAGACACCCTGATGGTGCTCTCCAAACACAAAATTACAAGCATAAGGGGGAATGATGGTTAGTCACAGAATTCCTCAGCGAGGGAAGTCTCTGCAAGAATGGAGTTGTGCTTTCTTTGGCTGCTTGGAAGGATGGTAAATGTGGGATGTGGTGAGGCTGGAGGGCAGAGAGAGACAACTAAGCCACTCAAATGGGAGTATTTGATGGGTGGGGCCGAGAAGAAAAACTCAAAGAAGGTTGTGAGGGGCACTGAGGGATGGGGGTTTGGGCTGAGCTCTTGGGTAGAAGTGGGTACACAGAGGTGCTGGCACCTTGCCTGTGGGACGAACCCCATGGACCACAGGCTACTCATGCATCAGGCAACTCCAGGGTAAGGCGTTGGGTGAAGATCACATGCCTGCTCGGTCCCCGAAAGGTACAGACACTTCAAACAGGTGAAAACCTTTTTTTTCCTCTTTCTCTCTCTCTCTTTTAAAAAGATTTTTATTTGGGGACACCTGGGTGGCTCAGTTGGTTAAGCGGCTGCCTTCGGCTCGGGTCATGATCCCAGCATCCTGGGATCGAGTCCCGCATCGGGCTCCTTGCTCAGCAGGAAGCCTGCTTCTCCCTCTGCCTCTGCCTGCCTCTCTGTCTGCCTGTGTTCACTCTCTCTGACAAAAAAAAAAAAAAAAAAAAAAAAAAAATAATTTAAAAAGATTTTTATTTGACAGAGATCACAAGTAGGCAGAGAGGCAGGCAGAGAGAGATGGGGAAGCAGGCTCCCTGCTGAGCAGAGAGCCCTATTCCGGGTTTGATTCCAGGACCCTGAGATCATGACCTGAGCCTAAAGCAGAAGCTTTAACCCACTGAGCCACCCAGGTGCTCCTTTTTTTCTTGTTTTTATGGAAAAATAACGTAACCACGAAAAGTGCAGTATACAGAGAGTACAACTGAATGAATTAGGAAAGAATGCTAGTACAGCCACCATCCAAGTCAAGAAATAGAATATCACCAGTCCCCAAAGCCCACTGGTGTGTGCCCCCTCTCCCTCATTGACACATGCGTCCTCCCTGGAGGGAATTACAGGTAAGTTTCGCCTGTATTTGAACTCGACATAAATGAAGCCATACAGTATAAACTCTTAGTCCGGCTTCCTCATTCACCATTAAGTTTCTGAGATTTGTCCGTGTCCTAGTATGTGGTTGCAGTGTGTTCACCGCCAAAGTTGTGTGGGATGTATCCTCCGTTACTCACTGCTGATGACCTCTCAGTTTCTAGTTCTTACCTATTACGAATAGTGCCATCAGGGATGTTGTTACCCAGGTTGTCTTTTGCACATGTGCATTATATTGGAGGTATATTCTCATGAGTGGAACTGCAGGCTTAAAAGCCCACACTCCAAACAGTTTTGCAAAGTAGCTGTACCAATGTATGCCCCCCTCCAGTCATACTGAGTTCCAGCTCCTCCGTCTTGTTCCCAAAACGGTATTGTCAGCTTTTTCTTTTCTTTTCTTTTCTTTTTTTTAAAGTCATTCCAGTACACCATCATAGTATTTGCTTTTAAACTTGCATTTCCCTGATGGCTAAAGAGATTGAGTACCTTTTCACGAGTTTACTGGCTATTTAGATTATTTGTGAACCCGTTCAAATCTCTTGCCCGTTCATTTGCTGGGTTGTCTCTCTTTCGTTGATTTGTGGTATGTCTGTGGCATAGGAGTCCTTGGGTTGTCTATCTTGCAATATCTGCTCCCATCCTCAATGTTGTCTTTTGGTGAAAAGATGTTCTTAGTTGTAAGAGTTGTAACTTTTTCCAGGAATTTCTTTGTGGTTAGTGCATTTTGTATCTTAATAAATCTTTGCTTAAAGTATGAAGAAGCTCTTCTGTGTTGTCTTCTAAAAGCTGTGTTCTCTTTCCTTTCATATTTTACTGTCAAATCTGTCTGGAATTGAGTATGTGGTAGTATGAAGTAGGGTTCTCATTTAACTTCTACATGGATATACAACTGAGCCGGCGCCATTTTTTGAAAGACCCATTTTTTCCTTCATGTTGACTCTTAAGAGCCACCCTCGTCAAAATTCAAGTCTCCACAAATCTTTAGGCCTGTCTTCGGGATTATGTTCTAGCAGTCTGCCCCTGCTCTGGGACCATAGTCTTGCTTTCTGTAGCTTCCCAGTAGAGGAAGGTGTCCTCCTTTGGTTTTCAAGACTGTCTTGGGTATTCCTGGCCCTCATTTTAGAACCTAGTTTATCAGTCTACAAACACACACACACACACACACACACACACACACACACACACACAGAAACACTTACCGGGATTTTATTGGAGTTGCATTAAATCCATATGTCAATGTCAATTTTAGAAGAAATGGCATCTTTACAATATTGAATCTTCCAATCTTTGAACACAGCTCTTCACTCCATTTATGTCTTTATTTCTTTCAGTAATGTGAGTGTGTGTGAGTGTGTGTGTGTGTGTGTGTGTGTAAAAGAGTCATTGTATAACTTTCATTAGCTTTATTCCTGGCATTTTGTTACTTGATGCTCTTGTAAATGGCATATTTTTAAAATTTTTATTTTCTGTTGCTGATATATAGAAATTAGAACTGATTTTCATTTTTATTTATATTAGAGATTTTTAAAAAGATTATTTATTTATTTGAGAGAGAGAGAAAGATCACAAGTAGGCAGAGAGGCAGGCAGAGAGAGGGGAAAGCAGGCTTCCTGCTGAGCAGAGAGCCCGATGTGGGGCTCAATCCCAGGACCCTAAGATCATGACCTGAGCCCAAGGCAGAGTCTCAACCCACTGAGCCACCCAGGTGCCCTAAAGATTTTATTTTTAGGTAATCTCTACACTCAGTGTGGGGCTCAAACTCACAACCCCAAGACCAAGAGTTTCACACTCCTCCAACTGAGCCAGCCAGGTGCCCTCCAACTGATTTTTATATATTGATCTTGTGTTCAAGAACTTTTCTAAGCTTACTCTAATAACTTATCTATAGGTTCTTTCAAATTTCTCATACACACAGCCCTATTACCTGTGCATAAGTTTTACTTTTTCCTTTCTAATCCTCTAATCCTCATAACTTTTTATTATTTTTCCTGCCTTAACAGCACTGGCCATGCCCTCCGATATAACATGGAGATTTGTGGTCATGAATGTAAAATGTTTTTCTCTTATAATGTTCTGCTGCTCCAGAGGTGAGGAATACACAGTCTATTTTTTTTAAAGATTTTATTTATTTGTCAGAAAGAGAGAGAAAGCACACAAACAGGCAGAGAGGCAGGCAGAGGCAGAGTGAGAGGCAGGCTCCCTGCCGAGCAAGGAGCCCAATGTGGGACTCCATCCCAGGACCCTGGGATCATGATCTGGGCCAAAGGCAGCAGCTTAACCCACTGAGCCACCCAGGTGTCCCACAGTTAGTCTCTTTTAAGTGGGCTTAGATTTTAGCTCATGTTTGTCTCAGAAAAGCAGGGCAGATGAGTTGTTCTAACACGGGATTCTATAAAGCTAATGATAAAGGTAAGGAACAGGGGAGCTGAGAAATGATGGACTGGAGATCTCAGTGAGATCAAAGAACTATTGGATAATTAGCTGGATGGGTTGGCCAGGTCTTCTAGCTTTCTCTTCCAGCAAGGTACCTGACTAAGGGGGAAAGAGAGGGCAAACACAGGGTAGAAGGAAAAGCCAGGATGCGAGAGGCCAACATGTCCTAGAGAGCAGTTTCTGCAAAGCCTTTGCCCTCTGGTCTTCTGGGCGGCTCTCCATCTATCCCACAGCAGCCTCAAACCCAGGTTTCTGAGCCCCAGATGGACCCTCTAGCTTAGAGTTGAAAAGAAGAGACAGTGGATGAACTGCAGGGATCTTGCTATGTTGCTAGGAGGTAGGGGCAGGTCTGGAGTTGAAGGGAGAAACTATCAGAAATAGTTGGTTTCTGTCTTTACAGGACGCAGTAGAAGCTGCCACAGAGGGGTGGGGGAGAGGGAGGCCTCCACGGTACAGCAGCCAGAGAGAGGACTGCAGTGGAGGGAGGAACAGCAGGAGGAGACAGGGATAGCCACCGAAGTCACACCACGTGTCAGGGGTATTAAGAAGTGTAGGTCTTGGGGCGCCTGGGTTAACCCTCAGTGGGTTAAGCCTCTGTCTTTGGCTCAGGTCATGATCTCAGGGTCCTGGGATGGAGCCCCGCCTCGGGCTCTCTGCTCAGCAGGGAGCCTGTTTCTCCCTCTCTCTCTGCCTGCCTCTCTACTTGTGATCTCTGAGTGTGTGTGTGTCAAATAAATAAATAAAATCTTAAAAAAAAAAAAAAAGTCTAGGTCTTGCTCTCCACGGGAGGATCCGCTGAAGCCACTGCTAGCCCTGGTGAAGACAGCAGAGTTTGATCTGTCTCGGCAGGCGGTTCCTTTACACCTCTGCACATTTGACCACTTAGCCTCCAAGACCTAGGATGAGCGCTCCTCCTTCCCACGCAGCTGCGGACTTCCTCTCGGTTATTCCGGCTCTGCTCAAGCATTCTCTCTAGCGGGAAGCCGTCCCAGATCGCTAAGTTGGCGGAGGCACCTCCTCCGGGACCCTAGCAGCCCAGCCCCTAGCGTTCCGCCTGCCTCCCTCCTTTGTTAGTGTAAAGTTCTGTGCCCTGTACTCGCTAGATTGTGGACCCGGAGGGCGAACGTGCAACCAAAACCTCATCCCCCGCCTCGCTCCTTCAGCCCCCGGACAGGAGGTCTGGGCCCCCATCCGAGTTCCGCCTTCAGCGACGGAGCAGACGCTCCACCCTCACGCCCAGTGGAACCCAGACTGCACACCCGGCGCGGAGCTCCGACCTTAAGGGGTTCCTCAGATTCTGGAGCCCAGCGGCCGGCTCTCGGTAGGTAGACCGGGCGCTCGGGAGGTGGAGCCCACGGGAGCCCCACCTCCCGGAAGCGAAGAAGTCAAGGGGCCAAAGAATGTGCTGTTTGATTGGTTGATGATGATGTCATAGGTACCGTCGGAGTGGGCCGGATGCCTCAGCGAGGAGTTTCCCGTTAGTTCCTAGCAGGAGCCGCGCCCCTTGGAGCGTTCTGGGATCAAGCCCTAAACCCCCCCTTGGTCCTGGGACGCCCGCGCCCTTCACATATGACGCTGCAGAGCGTTGTCGCTGTTGCCTCTGCCGGAGGGACCGTAGAGAGCCTTCAGGATTATCTCTTCCGGCCATCCTGGAAGCCACAGAACCCTCCCCTCAGACAATGAGTCGGTCGTCGGGGGCGGAGCCTCCCCTTGTGCCAATAGTTCTCCCCCAACCTGGTGTCGTCTTCTGTGACGTCCATTTGGCGGTGTCTGTCTATTGGCCAGCTGGGACCGATTGGCGTCGGAGTTGCTCAGCGCTGGGAGAACTGTACTGAATCGTGGGAGGAGGGTTGAGCTTCCGCTAGTCCCTTCAAGGGGTTAAGGGACGCGGTCGTGGCGGGCGAGGGGCGGGGATCCAAGGAAGCCGTGGCTGCAGCCCTGTGGCAACGTCGGTCTCCACGTGGCATCCCAGAGCACTCGAGACCCGCGACCTGGAGGAGGGTGTAGCCTCCAGTAGAGGGTTCCCCAGCGCGGGAGACTGCTGGGATCCAGCAAGGCAGAGAGGAGTTTGGTCTCTACTCATGCCTTGGGCGGGTCACCTACAGTCCCTGCTCTGCAGAGACGCTCCAAACAGGCAGATGGTCGCGACATGTTTCATGAGTTAATACTCACTGATCGAACAGTTCAAGCTATTAACTTTGGGTCTGGCGTCCCAAATCCCCATCCAGTCAACGTCCCTTCCACCCCCAGGATTGCACATAGTACCCCTGCCAAGGGTCAGGAAAACGCTCTCTGCGCATCATGGGCACCAAATTTTCAGACCAAAATCCAGGACAGAGTTCGGAACGAGTCCTCAGGAAGGAGGACAAAAGACCTGCAAGTAGAAGAAAGGATGGGAGACCGTGCCTTGAAGAAGGAAGGAGGGTAAGGGCGGTGGCTCAGAGCAAGGAGAATGGATCCAGGGACAGCGAACCTTCTAGCCCTGTTCAGTACCGCGGGCAGCAGTTGCGCTTTGCCCTTAACAAAGATGGCGGAAATAGCTTCAATAGTCAGAATCGGCATGCGCAATGGGCTGTACCACCGGATTTGGGGCTTCGGGGCAGAGGTGGAACGAACCATCGCGGAGGCCGGGAGCCATGTTGGAGCGGCGGGAGGCGGCAGCAGCGTCGGGGATGCTGTGGTGGGGGCGGCAAAAGCCGGGGCCGCATGCCAAAGGGGTTCTGGCCGCGGAGTAGATGGTGCCCAGAGGGCGGAGGCGGCGCGGAGCGACAGGCCGAGAGGCGGGGGACCGGGGCGGCGGCAGGGGCCCGGGAGGGGGCCCGAGCGGCGGGGCGGGCCCAAGGCCCGGACCGGGGCGAGGGGCGGTGGAGGCCGTGTGGGAAGGTGGGGGGTGATGGCGAGGCGGCCGCCGTGGTGGAGTCTCAGGGGGCCGACGACCCCACTACTCCTGCTCCTTCTCCTCCTCTCTTTGTTCCCTCTCAGCCGGGAGGAGCTGGGGGTCGACGGGGGCCAAGGCTGGGACCCAGGGGTAGCTGCCGCTACGGAGCCAGGGGCGCGGACCGGTGGCGGAGCCTTAGCTCTTTGTCCCGAAACGCCCGGGGTCCAGGAGGATGGAGAGCCTGGTCTGGAAGTCAGGGAGCCTGTCTTCGTGGGGCTCCGAGGGGGAAGGCAAAGCACCCAGAGTGGTCGAGGGCCCCCTAAGCAGCCGGACGCGGGGCTAGAGGCGAAATATGGGGTCCAGGCATTAGACAGCCGCGCGCGAGAAATAGGACAGGGACCAGGGTCTCTCTTATGCTGGCGCACAGAGATCTCCTCTTGCGGTCAGACAGGACCCTTGCGAAGAGATAGTATCTCTCCAGAGGCTATGTCCCCAGGGGTCCCGAGCCTGGAGAACAGCTCGCCCTTCCCTTCCGATCTGGTTCGGCCCCGTGGTTACAAGCCTGTGTCCTCCCCGAGGAATGCTGGGAGAGGCACCCCGAAAAAAGTGGGAACCATGCGTTGCTGCGGGGAATTGTGGGCGCCGAGGCGCAGGGGTCAGGGCGAGAGAACTGCGACATCTCGAGCGGGGAGAACAGTCCCTCAGTCCGACTGTTCCCCCAGGGCTGCGGGATCTGGCCCTGGGCTGGATTCAGCACCGCGCACAGAGAGGACAGCTCCCGAGTCTGGTTCAGCACCGCGCGAGTCTCGGACAGCTCCCGAGCCGACGCCCGAGCGCATGCGCTCGCGTAGCCTCTTCCGCCGCCGCTTCCTCCCGCAGCGCCCGGGGCCGCGCCCCCCGGGGGTCCCAGCTCGGCCTAGAGTCTGGAGAGTACCCCCAGCAAGCAGGGTCCGCCCCCGTCGCGCCGCGAACCGCCACCCGCAGTTTCCGCAGTACAACTATCAGGCTCTAGTGCCCGAGAACGAGGCTGCGGGCACCGCGGTGCTACGCGTAGTGGCGCAGGACCCGGACGCAGGCGAGGCCGGTCGCCTAGTTTACTCGCTAGCCGCGCTCATGAACAGCCGCTCGCTGGAGCTGTTCAGCATTGACCCACTGAGCGGCCTCATCCGTACAGAGGCTGCTCTGGACCGCGAGAGCATGGAACGGCACTACCTGCGCGTGACGGCGCAGGACCACGGCTCGCCGCGCCTCTCGGCCACCACCATGGTGGCTGTTACAGTGGCCGACCGCAACGACCACGCGCCGGTGTTTGAGCAGGCGCAATACCGGGAGACGCTTCGGGAGAACGTGGAGGAGGGCTACCCCATTCTTCAGTTGCGTGCCACAGACGGAGACGCGCCCCCCAACGCCAATCTGCGTTACCGCTTCGTGGGGCCGCCAGCTGCGCGCGCCGCGGCCTCCGCGGCCTTCGAGATCGATCCGCGGTCTGGCCTCATAAGCACCAGCGGTCGCGTGGACCGCGAACACATGGAAAGCTACGAGCTGGTTGTGGAGGCCAGCGACCAAGGCCAAGAGCCCGGGCCGCGCTCTGCAACTGTGCGTGTGCACATAACGGTGCTGGATGAAAACGACAACGCGCCCCAGTTCAGCGAGAAGCGCTACGTGGCGCAGGTGCGCGAGGATGTGCGCCCCCACACGGTGGTACTACGCGTCACAGCCACCGACCGGGACAAGGATGCCAATGGACTGGTGCACTACAACATCATCAGCGGCAACAGTCGTGGCCATTTCGCAATTGACAGCCTCACGGGTGAGATCCAAGTGGTAGCACCTCTGGACTTTGAGGCCGAGCGAGAGTATGCCTTGCGCATCCGGGCGCAGGATGCGGGCCGGCCACCACTATCCAACAACACGGGCCTGGCCAGCATCCAGGTAGTGGACATCAATGACCATACTCCTATCTTTGTCAGCACACCCTTCCAGGTCTCTGTACTGGAAAACGCACCGCTGGGCCATTCAGTCATCCACATTCAGGCAGTGGATGCAGACCACGGGGAGAATGCCAGATTGGAGTACTCCCTAACTGGTGTGGCACCTGATATGCCCTTTGTGATAAACAGTGCCACTGGCTGGGTCTCTGTGAGTGGTCCCCTGGACCGTGAATCTGTGGAGCATTATTTCTTTGGTGTGGAGGCCCGAGACCATGGCACACCCCCACTGTCGGCCTCAGCCAGTGTCACAGTAACTGTACTAGATGTTAATGACAATCGGCCCGAGTTTACAATGAAGGAGTACCACCTACGGCTAAATGAGGATGCAGCTGTGGGCACCACCGTGGTCAGTGTGACCGCTGTAGATCGAGATGCCAACAGTGCCATCAGCTACCAGATCACAGGTGGCAACACCCGGAATCGCTTTGCCATCAGCACCCAGGGGGGTGTAGGTCTGGTGACACTGGCTCTGCCACTGGACTACAAGCAGGAACGCTACTTCAAACTGGTGCTAACCGCTTCTGACCGTGCCCTTCATGATCACTGCTATGTGCACATCAACATCACAGATGCCAACACTCACCGGCCCGTCTTTCAAAGTGCTCACTACTCTGTGAGCGTGAATGAGGATCGGCCAGTGGGGAGCACTGTGGTGGTCATCAGTGCCTCTGATGATGATGTGGGTGAGAATGCCCGTATCACCTATCTTCTGGAGGACAACCTGCCCCAGTTCCGAATCGATGCAGACTCGGGGGCCATTACGCTACAGGCTCCCCTGGACTATGAGGACCAGGTGACCTACACACTGGCTATCACAGCCCGGGACAATGGCATCCCACAGAAGGCAGACACCACTTACGTGGAGGTGATGGTCAATGATGTGAATGATAATGCTCCACAGTTTGTGGCTTCCCACTACACGGGGCTGGTATCCGAGGATGCTCCACCTTTCACCAGTGTCCTGCAGATCTCAGCCACTGACCGGGATGCTCATGCCAATGGCCGGGTCCAGTACACTTTCCAGAATGGGGAAGATGGGGATGGAGATTTTACCATTGAGCCCACCTCTGGTATTGTCCGTACAGTGAGGCGGCTGGATCGGGAGGCAGTGCCAGTCTATGAACTGACTGCCTACGCAGTGGACCGAGGTGTGCCCCCACTGCGGACTCCAGTCAGCATCCAGGTGACGGTACAGGATGTAAACGACAATGCACCTGTCTTCCCAGCTGAGGAGTTTGAGGTGCGAGTGAAGGAGAATAGCATCGTGGGTTCCGTGGTGGCTCAGATCACAGCAGTAGACCCTGATGAAGGCCCCAATGCCCACATAATGTACCAGATTGTGGAAGGGAACATCCCTGAGCTGTTCCAAATGGACATCTTCTCTGGAGAGTTGACTGCACTCATTGACCTGGACTACGAGTCTCGCCAGGAATATGTGATTGTGGTGCAGGCCACGTCTGCCCCTCTGGTCAGTCGGGCCACTGTGCACGTCCGCCTGGTTGACCAGAATGACAACAGTCCTGTGCTCAACAACTTTCAGATCCTCTTCAACAACTATGTATCCAACCGTTCAGACACCTTCCCCTCAGGTGTTATTGGACGCATCCCAGCTTATGACCCTGATGTCTCTGACCACCTTTTCTATTCTTTCGAGCGGGGCAATGAGCTGCAGCTGCTGGTGGTCAACCAGACCAGCGGGGAGCTTCGACTCAGCCGCAAGCTAGACAACAACCGCCCACTGGTAGCTTCCATGTTGGTGACTGTCACAGGTAAGGGATGGAGGGCAGACAGATGACCCAGTGACCTCAACCTGTCAGGGTCTTATGGGCTCCACAGGGCACCTCAAACCAAGAAGGATTTCCAAGCCTTCCAAGAATCCCTAAAGTGTTGGGTTCCTGCATCCCACAGGATCTGCCATAGACTTCACAGGTTAAGTTCACATAATCTCTGCTTAGGGTCTTGGGTAGACTCCACAGAACCCCAAAGATTCTAGGACATCTAGCAGACCCCATAAAGACCACCTGAACTGCCTACTACACTAGAGATAGTGCCCCCACTCCCAGAAGGCTGCAGGTCCTGGGTTAATGCTGGGGAGGTCACAGGAAAAGCCAACATGGGCCAGTCAGCCCACACCACACCCTTGTCTAGATGAAGCATTACTTTGGGTCCGAATTGACCTTCGTCTGTACCGGGAGGGAGGCCAATAGCTCAATGGTCAAGAGCAGCAGCTTATTCTGGCAGCTTCAGACAAAGAGTGGGCACACACTGGCCCTGCTGCCATCTAAGGGGCTGACTGCAGCCCAGCCCTTCAGGAATATGTCCAGAGCTCCCACCTGCCTCTTTCCTACCTCTCCAGCCCCAGACTTTCACAAACACTCCCTCACAGGAGGGTTCAGGTGGGAGAGGCTCTGGCAATTCTGTCTGCTGCTCCAGAGGTTGGGAGCTGGGCTTCAGCTGGTGTTCATTCCCCAGTTCTGGAGCATGGACTCCTGGCTCTGCCAAAGGAGGCACAGCCTTCATTATCTCTCAGTTCACTCAACAACCAATCCTTAGTTAACGTTCAATGTGTACTAGGGCCTGGGGACAAGATATATAAGCAGCTTGTCCTCATTTTGAAAGATGGCCACTGAGATCACAGGACCCAGGTCTGGGGTGATGGGCAGCTTTCTGATCCAAGAATGCTGAGGAAGAAGTGGGTGGCCAGGGTCCAAGACCTTCCTGGAGAGAGGGAGCTTGCTGAGTCAGGGTTCTGTGGGATGGGGTTGAGTGGCCACAGGGCCAGAGCCCCTTTTAGTGCCATGGGAAAGCAGTTTGCTGACCAGAGAGAGGGGAGGAGTAATCCTTGATCTAGAACCCCATTTGTTTCTTTGAGGGGATGTTTTCCTGTCTATGCGAAACTGGGGGGTAGGGGTGGGTGGTCAGTGGCCCTGGCAGCTCTTTAAGTTCTGAGCGAGGGTGTCTTTCTGACCATGATAACCTGGGGGAGGGTGGGTTATTGACCACTTAGCGATCTTCTTGTGTGCTATTGGATGAATAACTTACTGACCCATGGGCTGGCTCAGATCTCTGCTGGTGTTGGAGGGAGGGGATAGGAAGCAGAAGCTTTGTTCCTTGATGCTGGAGGAGCTGGTCCCAAGCCCCAGATGCCCTGTGCCTGGAAAGGTCAGCCTGCTGACTCAGAGGTGCTGGGGGTCTGGGCATTCACTAACCCCAGCCCTCTGAGTCCCAGGGAGGGGCAGCCACTGAGCCCACACTGACCTCTGTCCCTATCCCCACCTGCAGATGGGCTGCACAGCGTGACAGCGCAGTGTGTGCTGCGCGTGGTCATCATCACCGAGGAGTTGCTGGCCAACAGCCTGACCGTGCGCCTTGAGAACATGTGGCAGGAGCGCTTCCTGTCCCCACTGCTGGGCCACTTCCTGGAAGGCGTGGCCTCGGTGCTTGCTACTCCCGCCGAGGACGTCTTCATCTTCAACATTCAGAACGACACGGACGTGGGGGGCACGGTGCTCAATGTGAGCTTCTCCGCACTGGCGCCACGCGGGGCCGGGGCGGGCGCTGCGGGTCCCTGGTTCAGCTCCGAGGAGCTGCAAGAGCAATTATACGTGCGCCGCGCGGCCCTTGCCGCCCGCTCGCTCCTGGACGTGCTGCCCTTCGACGACAACGTGTGCCTGCGCGAGCCGTGTGAGAACTACATGAAGTGCGTGTCGGTGCTGCGCTTCGACTCGTCCGCGCCCTTCCTGGCCTCGGCCTCCACGCTCTTCCGACCCATCCAGCCCATCGCAGGCCTGCGCTGCCGCTGCCCGCCCGGCTTCACGGGAGACTTCTGCGAGACAGAGCTGGACCTCTGCTACTCCAACCCGTGCCGGAACGGCGGCGCCTGTGCGCGGCGCGAGGGGGGCTACACCTGCGTGTGCCGGCCGCGCTTCACAGGTGGGCAGGCTGCGGGGCTGGGGCCGGAACTACAGTGCGAGTGAGGGTGCGGCGGCAGTCTTGAGCGTACCGGGGTCGAGTGGGCCGGAAGTGGTAGAGCCGGGCCCTGCGGGAGCATGAGACGCTGAAGGAATAGAGAGAGGCCTCGCTCCGCCTTACCGAGGCTGTGAAGGGGGCGTGGCTGAGGAGGGGGCGGGCCCTGGGGGCGTGGCCGGGCCACCGTGAACGCGGGGAGGGGCCAGGCTGACAGGGGGCGTGCCCACAGGGAGCTCGCCCTTTCAGAGGGCTCGGAGTCTTTGGAGGGGCGGGGCCCGCTGGAGTCCGCGCGGGCGGGGCGCTGACCTCCCGCCGCGGTGTGACCCGTAGGAGAAGACTGTGAGCTGGACACGGAGGCTGGACGCTGCGTCCCCGGCGTCTGCCGCAACGGGGGCACCTGTGCCGACGGGCCCGACGGCGGCTTCCGCTGCCAGTGCCCGGCGGGCGGCGCCTTCGAAGGCCCGCGCTGCGAGGTGGCAGCGCGCTCCTTCCCTCCCAGTTCGTTCGTCATGTTCCGAGGCCTGCGACAGCGCTTCCACCTCACGCTGTCCCTCTCGTAGGTGCCAGCCCCGTATCACCGCGCGCCTCTACGCCGTCCCTGCTCCCTCCATGACCCTGACCCAGATTCCCAGCTGCCCCATCCTGATGCCCCACAGGACACCACCCCTCCCGAGATGCCCCACCGGGTTGTCTTGAAACGGCACTGTCCCTGACGTCACTGCACTATCCCTGACATCACGACATCCTTTCTCATCGCTCCCTGTCCACCCCACCCAGGTTTGCCACAGTGCAGCCAAGTGGGCTGCTCTTCTACAACGGGCGCCTGAACGAGAAGCACGACTTCCTGGCCCTGGAGCTCGTGGCCGGGCAAGTGCGGCTTACCTATTCCACGGGTGGGTGCTTCCGTGGATGTGTGTCGGGGCGGGTGTACATGTGTGGGTGAGATGGCTGGGGGGATGGGAGCCTCAAGTCCCCTCAGGTTTGCCTCATTGTACTCCCTCAATACCTACTTCCATGCTAAACAGACATCAGTGAGGATCTGACGTCCTAGCCATTCCCTGGGGGAAAGTCTATCTGTCCAATGCGTGTGCTTCTCCTATCTGTCTGGAGACACTCTGGTCCAGCCAGTGCGATCACTAGTGGATGGGACTGATCTGACGTATCCAGGACCATATGCTACATCCTGGGAGTAGCTGTGTTCCTATGACTGGGGGTGGGGAGGGAGAGGCAACTAGGCAGCACCAGACAACCTTCCATGTGTATCTTCCCCACAGGTGAGTCCAACACAGTGGTCAGCCCCACAGTTCCAGGGGGCCTGAGTGATGGACAGTGGCACACAGTGCATCTAAGATACTACAACAAGGTGGGCACCAGCCTTGGCATGGGAGTGTGAGGGGAGCTGGGAGGCCAGGTTCTGCCCTTCAGGGGTCACCCTGGGGATCCTGTTGAGTGGTGTGCCTGGGTCTCTAGCCCCGGACAGATGCCCTGGGGGGTGCTCAGGGCCCCTCCAAGGACAAGGTGGCTGTGCTAAGCGTGGATGACTGCGATGTGGCTGTGGCTCTGCAGTTCGGGGCTGACATTGGCAACTACTCATGTGCGGCTGCTGGCGTGCAAACAAGCTCCAAGAAGTGAGACCCCAGCCCCTGATCCCCATGCCCTCTGCCTGCCTGCCGAAGCCCACCCCTTCACATGTCCCACTCCACACCCTTCCCCAGATCACCCTTTCCCTCTCTCTCTGAGGACACTGAAAACCCACCACACCCTAGCTCCATCCCTGTGTTCTACCCCAGACCCCCCACTCCTGCACATGTTCCCCAGGTCCCCAGTCCCCAGTGTCCATGCTCCCTGCTTCTCTTTAATGCCCCACAGCCCCCCTTGGCACCCCAGACTCTTCACCAACCACCCAAATGCCCCACTCTTTCATCCTAGCCCCTGACCCTTCTTTTACCTTTCCCTAGACCATCTGTGCATCATGAGCTCTCCTGTGTGCCCCTACAACTGAAGTTAGACCCCAGCTTCTTCCCTAACCTGGCCTTACTCTCCCCCCTAGATCACTTTTACCCTCTGAGTCCTACCTCCCCCCACACACTTCCTGTGGCCCTCAGGAACCACCCTACCCTGGCCCCCATCCCAACAATGATCCGGACCCCTGATCCCCAGGTCCCTGGACCTAACGGGCCCTCTGCTCCTGGGGGGTGTCCCCAACCTCCCCGAGAACTTCCCCGTGTCGCACAAGGACTTCATTGGCTGCATGAGGGACCTGTACATTGATGGCCGCCGGGTGGACATGGCAGCCTTTGTCGCGAACAACGGCACCATGGCAGGTAGTCCGTGCCCCCGTATTAGAGAGGGGGGTGGAGGGCTCCGTGGAGTGATTCCACATCTGACCTTACCCTTGTTTCCTTTGTGGGCAAGCACTGTGTCATAGCCTAGCCTTTAGGGCCCGCCTCCTTCCAACTCCACCCTGAGAGAACACAGGGCGGAAATCGTGGCCACTTTTGGCCCCGCTGGACCCCTGTGTCCTGTCTAGCACTCGTGCCCCCCGCTCTCCCCCATGTTCTCACATCCTCCATGTGCCTTCCTCTCCCAGGCTGCCAGGCCAAGCTGCACTTTTGTGACTCGGGCCCCTGTAAGAACAGCGGCTTCTGCTCAGAACGCTGGGGCGGCTTCAGCTGCGACTGCCCCGTGGGCTTCGGTGGCAAAGACTGTAGGCTCAGTGAGTGGGCAGCACGGGGCAAGAGGGGCCTGCAGGGTAAGGTCTGTTCCTGAGGTGGGGCCTGTGATCCTGGTCTTTTTATCCCCTCAGCCATGGCCCATCCCCATCATTTCCGAGGCAATGGCACACTGAGCTGGGACTTCGGAAATGACATGGCTGTGTCTGTGCCGTGGTACCTGGGCCTGGCATTTCGGACACGGGCGACGCAGGGGGTCCTGATGCAAGTGCAGGCTGGGCCACACAGCACGCTCCTCTGTCAGGTGTGTCTGTCCTCCTGGCCCCTCCCTCAACCCCCAACTCTCAACTTCAGATGCCACCAGCAACACTCCTTTGGGTTTGAACCTGGTCATCCTGCATACTCTTACCAGGTGTCCTGACCGTATTTGACCCTGCTCTGGACCCTAGCCCTTGACCTTCCTTCCCACCATGATATCCTCTGCAGGTGCAGGGCCCTAGCATATCTCTTCTGTGCTAGCTGCACTGATCCCCAACCCCTGACCCTGACATCTGGCCCCTAATTTCCCTCTCAGCAACATGACATCCCTGGGCACAATCCCCTGTGTGCTAAATATAGCCTTGACCCTGTGGTGCTGACATCTGAGCCCCCAGACCTCACCTCCTGACATCCCAGCCCCAGCCCATCTTGGGCCCCTGACCCCAGGGTTGTGCTTCTCTATCTGCAGCTGGATCGGGGGTTGCTGTCCGTGACGGTGAGCAGGGGTTCGGGCCGTGCTGCCCACCTCCTCCTGGACCAGGTGACTGTCAGTGATGGCCGGTGGCATGATCTGCGGCTGGAATTGCAGGAGGAGCCAGGGGGCCGCCGGGGCCATCATGTCCTCATGGTTTCATTGGACTTTAGCCTCTTTCAGGTCTGATTTCTGACTCTGTGGTAGTCCATTCTCAGCCTTGCCATTAGACCCCCTCCCCAGTCCATTTCCTCTCGGTTCCCTCCACTGCACCGCACTCTCCCTGCAGTGCCCTCGTTATACCCTTGCTCAGAGCCTACCTTGCCAGCCAGGCTGCTCTGCTGCCAGGCCTGCTCATGTCCTAGAGGATATGCAGATTTCTGATCTGGTCTTGGCGTACCTCTGCAGCCGGGATATTCCTGAGCGCTTGGAAACCCCCTTTGCTCCTTGCCCTGACCTCCCTAATTCAAAGCCATGAAGTGTCAGTGTTCTATTTGGGTCCAGGAGAGAGGCCTTTCTGGGCCCAGTTCTTGACCGAAACCTTGCTATTATGCATCCCTCATGCTCCAACCGGGTCCTCCATACTCAGGGGCTGCTCATTCCCAGACCGTTCCCCTGGTCCAGAGGGACAGAGGATGGCTGTGCAGGGCTAGGACAAGGTCAAGACTGACTCTGGGGCAGGGCAGGGCAGGGATCCCTCAGGTGCCCCCACACCCCCAGTGCTGACTGTCCTCCTCCCCCAGGACACCATGGCAGTGGGGAGTGAACTGCAGGGTCTGAAAGTAAAGCGACTCCATGTGGGAGGCCTGCCCCCCAGCAGTGAAGAGGAGGTTCCTCAGGGTCTGGTTGGCTGTATCCAGGTGGGGGTCAGCATGGGAACATGGTATGGGCCATTAGGGTGAGTGGTCAGAGGTTAGGAGCACCTTGGGACCTGAAAAGCTGCATCCACGTAGGGGTTGGCACAGGGAGGGATGTGACCCAGAGCCATCAGAGAGAGTCAGGCCTTTCTGCACTATTGGAGGTGAGGGTCTAGCTTAGATTATCAAGGGTCATTAGAGGTCTGTGTCAGAAACAGCATGATTAGGGGTCCCATGGGGGGGCTGAATTGGGGATATTGGGGTCAGGGACTGGGTCTTTTGGGGGCCTGAGGGAGACTGCATGTCAGGGGTCATCAGATCAGGTGGCTGGCTCTGCAGGGACCGGGGTGCTTTGACATGGGTCTCACGCCTTGGTGGCTCTGTCCACAGGGGGTGTGGCTCGGCTCCACGCCTTCGGGATCCCCAGCCCTGCTTCCACCCAGCCACCGAGTGAACGTGGAACCTGGTTGTGCTGTGACCAACGCCTGTGCATCTGGCCCCTGCCCACCCCATGCGGACTGCCGAGACCTCTGGCAGACCTTTTCTTGCACCTGCTGGCCAGGTGTGACTTGGGGGTAGGGTAGAGTGATCTGGGCAAGAACCAGGGGCTCGTGGTGAAGAGCCTGGAGGAGGCAGGTATGGGAAGAACGGGTGCCTTCTTTCGCTCATGCTGTGGCCAGGTGTCCTAAGCTTGCTGACCCAACCTGCAGGTTACTATGGCCCAGGGTGTGTGGATGCCTGCCTCTTGAATCCCTGTCAGAACCAGGGGTCTTGCCGCCACCTTCCAGGAGCCCCCCATGGCTACACCTGCGATTG